>NC_141995.1:19025329-19367412 GCF_049901715.1 Pseudonaja textilis
ATTGAGGACCATAGAATTTGAAAGACAGCGGCAAGGTTTGCTATAAATTGAGATTAGGAGCCGATATCGAACAAAATTTGAAGGACCATGTGTCTTAATTTGTTAACTATCCTAAAGAAAGGACACAGATCTATCTTGAGAACAACTAGTACCATCTCTCTAAGAGGATTTGAGGAGGGTTGATGGAAACATATTACTGTAGTATTTGTGTTATGTCACTATGTCTATATTGCATAAGAAAAATATTTGGAAATGAATACTTTATATTCTTAAGACTGTGTTTTATAATGTTTGAATGAAAAATGTTAAGAATCTGTAACTACAATGCACAGACTTGAGTACTGAAATTATTACTTACACAAACATTACTTACTTTATAAAACAGGCCATTATATTGTTTCAAACTATTAAGTAAATATTGTAGTAGCTTTATTTACTATGTGAAGTCCAAAAGAGACATAGAGCAAAACAATTGATAACTATTAGAATCAATTTTAGTATCTTCAATATTATAAAAAAGGAAGCCTTCAAATGAAAAGACACATAATTGTGCGTGGGGGTTTAACTGTTGAAACTAATCAGACTTTGCCAGAATTTGTCAGCTGAATACAAGTATATAACTTTTTAGTTATTATCTAGGTATCAAAACATTCTATATTTAATCTAAGAATTCTTGTCTATATAACTTATTTATCTTAATATATTCAAGTATTCTAAATCAAGAAATCTTGACATATTCAAGTTGAAGCATTTCAAAGAAAATGATGAGTACTAGCATAAAGTTTTCACAATCTTTTAGGAAATCTCATTTTTAAACTGGTCTAAATTTGTAATTTAATGTAATTGATAGTATATTTTAATATATTTTAAAATTACTTTTAAATGTTAATATCTGTTATTCTGTATGTATGTGTTTCTTTAATAAAGTATAATATTTTTAAAAACTGCTTTTAGAGAATCTAATATGCAATTATACTGGGAATATTATCAATATTGGTCAATGCGACTTAAAAATGGATATTATGCAGAATTTTCTGCCTAATTCTACAAGTTATTGAAGGAAACAACATGAAGATAGTTGTAAGTAATTTTTATGTATTTATAATAAAGTGCTGCACAGAATAGGGCAAAATAACAATTGATATAATGTATTACAATTAATTATCATGGAAATCAAAGCAAAAAAGAGTGCATGGTCTACAAATCATCTTAATGTCCTATGGATTCAAAGTAACAGGACATGGTTTATTTCTATGGGTTGCTTTTAAAACAGAAAGGACCAATGGCTATTGGTCATGTCCATTTATTTAGCTGACTATAAGAATGCACTGAATACCAGTTGCTATAGAACATATTTGGCAAGATTGTGTTATATTTAGCATGCCCATACTGTGGACCATAGGAACCTAATGCTGGCCTCAAGGGGCTGTCTTAGACTTCCAGTGCTATCATACAATTTTGTGCAATGGGCTAGGCATTTTTCCTAACCTGCTCACCAGCAAAATGGCAAGAAATCTTGTCTGATCTCCAAAGCTGCCAACATACCAGCCAGCTTTATTATTAAATTAGTAGTTTATTTTGGAAAGTCGTCAGTATCCTTTTGTTGTGGGGATAGCACACACACTAACACTTGTGGATGTCATGTGACCAATACATACCCCATCCCAATACATGCTTCGTCCATTATCAGGTCCATGTGTGTATGGCTTGCTTAATTATGTTTCTCAGTATCTTTTCTCCAAGATAGTCTTCTACTCACAACTACTCCCTAAAAGAAGATTCTGCAGCTATGTGTATCAAATTCAGTCAAAATGCACAACCTGTCCCCTTACTGGATTCGTTAGGACAATGTGGGTAGATCACAGTAATACACATAAGTGTGATATCAGAGTAGATGGCACCTGGGCCCTTCGGGGACCCTGAAATAAATTCTCTGACAAAAGTGCAACTCTTACTCCAGTTCATAATTTATTTAACACAATAAGAAAACATTTTTAGAAAAAATCCATAATAAAAACAGCATGCCTTTGCAAAGGTTACAGGATTGTGACTTCAAGTAATTTCCGCTAAGTAAACATTTTTCCTA
The DNA here is from genome assembly GCF_049901715.1 of Pseudonaja textilis. NCBI lineage: Eukaryota > Metazoa > Chordata > Lepidosauria > Squamata > Elapidae > Pseudonaja > Pseudonaja textilis. Next base: position 19,027,416 of record NC_141995.1, read on the forward strand.
CTTTATTCATTTGTAGGGTGTCTGTTTATCAGACTCACTTGGCTTTTAATATCTCGATTTTGTCATTTACAGAAGGCTTTACATCCACTTAACAATCTAAGAGCAAATGAAATCTATTTTAGTCAGCTGAAATAGATTGTAATGCCAAGTGTAAAAACAAAATGCCTCTGGAAAGATACATGTCATGTACTATATTTTAAAATAAATTAACTGTATTCTTCATTTCCTCATAGATTAAGTAACCTTTGACCTGATGGATCTACCACCACCCCATCCCTAAAGTGAACTTTGCAAATGGCACTGTTTTATTTCATTTCATTTTAAAAATGTGTGCTTATGCCAATGATCGTTCCCTTGGGTAGCCAAAATCCATGTACCTTCTACAGTGAGCACCTACTGGGATAAATATGTCTGATTTTATTTTTTTAAGGAGTTTAATAGAAATAAACTGAAAGCCAGTACATTTCAAAGCAAAGTACAACATCAGGTTTAAAAAAAAAAACTGTTAACCATGCTTCCAGATACAGACAGTGAATCATTAACAATTTACATTAGTTGTCTTTGCACAACATATTAGGCTAGGTGGGGTGGGGAGCTGTAACCTGTACACTCAGGGATATATATTCTCGATCAGTATATCTTCTGTGGCACCCAAAACTCCTTCTAAATGGATAGCAGGATTTTCAACTAGCTGAAAGGTTTGGCTTTGCTTCAATAGGGACTTATTTGGTGCTTTAAGCCTTGCAAAAGCTTGGGCAATAAATAATTGTTCAAACTCAGAACCAGTTCAGATTCCATTCACGTACTCCTAGAATGCAGCCCTTCACATATTTTGCAAAACTTTCTATAGCCTTCAGATTGTATGCTTCTGCCATTGGGCTAAAATACAAGCACCCAATTTTTGATTCATTGTCTGATAAGAGACTGTAATATGTGGGAGACACAAGAAAGAGCTTCAGCCTAAACAACAGTTTAGAATAGAATAGAATACCTTTATTGTCATTGCATTCTACAAATACAATAAAATTTGAAAGCTACTCCAGCACAGTATCCCAAACACCAGATCACAATCACACTACAGAGTATTTAAAAATTAAAATAATTAAATAATAATTAAAAACCTAGTCTATAACCTATCTAAAACATATAGTAGGTTAGAGTTTTAAAATGCCACTATATACATAGGGCTAAATCACATATGCATTGTTTGAATCAAGACAATTATTGCCTTGGAAAAGAAACTGTTTCCCAGTCTATTAGTCCTTATTTTAAGACACCTATAACGCCTCCCTGATGGTAACAGTTCAAAATATGAATGTCCAGAACGAGAATGGTCTGTGGAGATTTTTAGTGCTCTAGAAAGGAGTCTGGTCTTCACAATCTCATCCAAAGAGAGCAACTGATGATTTTTTTGTGCTGTGTTTATAACTCTCTGGAGCATCTTCTTATCCACTAAAGAGCATCCAGCATACCACACCGTTACACAGTATGCCAAAATGCTCTCAATGGTAGAACGGTAAAAAGTAACCAGCCTCTTCTTACCCAGACCACTCTTCTTCAGCAGCCTCAGAACGTGCAGACGCTGTTGGGCCTTCTTTGCAGTGGCCATCGTGTGGACTGACCAAGTAAGGTTGTCAGAAATATGAGTTCCTAGAAATTTAAAACTATGAACACTTTCCATACAATATCCATTGATATATAGTGGGAGAGGCTCTGCTTCGCAACGTCTGAAGTCTATAATCAATTCTTTGGTCTTTTTGATGTTCAGGGCGAGGTTATGACTCTTGCACCACAAGACCAGTCTGAGAACCTCTGACCTATAGGCTGTTTCATCATCTTCTGATATGAGTCCCACATGGTGTCATCTGCAAATTTTATTATAGAGTTAGTGGGACAAGAGGGAGTGCAGTCGTAGGTGTAGAGTGAATACAAAAGGGGGCTCAGCACACAACCCTGTGGAGAGCCAGTGCTGAGAGCAAGAGTGGAGGAAAAATAGCTGCCAATTCTAACAGTTTGGAATATCTTAGTAAGAAAGTCCCTTATCCAACAGCAGATGTGAGAGGAGAGGCCCATTTCTAGCAACTTCTTAATCAGTATATCCGGAATGATGGTATTAAAAGCTGAGCTGTAATCAAGAAAAGCATCCTTACATAGCTCCCACTATGCTCCAGATGGTCCAGTGCAACGTGGAGAGCCATGGCAATAGCATCCTCTGTGGAACTGTTATTCCAATAGGCAAACTGGTATGGGTGAAGGGTCGATGGGAGGCAATCCTGTATATATTTTAAGACCAGTCTTTCAAAACACTTCATAATTATGGGTGTGAGAGCTACTGGTCTATAGTCATTTAAAGTATCAGGAGAGGGCTTTTGGGGAACTGGAATAATAATGGAAGTTTTGAGACAAGATGGAACAATGGCTTGTGTAAGAGAAAAGTTAAAAATATTTGTAAACACACCTGCGAGCTGGTCAGCACATGCTTTGAGTACCTTCCCAGGTACCCCATCAGGGCCAGCGGCCTTCTTTACATTCACTGCTCTAAGCACCTGCTTCACATCATTCTCTTGTACTGTGAACAGTTGAGTACTGGTGGTTTGTAGAGGCAGTGTGTTCGAAGACCTATTCAGTTCGAATCGGGCAAAGAAGCAGTTTAATTCTTCTGCCAGTGAGGCGTCCTTATTGATCGATATGGGGTTGCTGCCCCTGTAATTAGTGATGTGTTTAATTCCCTGCCAAGCCCATCGTGGATCATTATTTGTGAAGTAGTCCTCAATCTTCCTTTTATAGTCCTTTTTTGCCTCCTTGATGCCCTGCCTCAGTTCCGCTCTTGCCTTGTTATACCAAACCCTGTCCTCAGACCTGAATGCCATATCACGTGTCTTGAGAAGTAATTGCACGTCCTTGTTCATCCAGGGAATCTGGTTTGGAAAAATCTATATGCGCTTATTCACAGTAACCGTATCCACACAGGCCAAGATGTAAAACAGTACAGTTTTTGTATATTCCTCCAAATCCTCTTGTTCAAATAAATTCCAATTAGTATTTGAGAAACAATCCTGCAGCTGATCAAGTGCTCCCTCCAGCCAGATCTTGATGAGTTTGATTTCAGGCTTAGTTTTCCTTCTGAGGGGGGGCGGTGTATGCTGGTATAAGGAACAGTGATAAATGAGCTGAAAGTCCCAGATGTGGAAGGGACACTGCTTTATATGCATGCTTTACATTAGAATACACATGATCAAGTGTGATGTTTCCCCTGGTGGCACATGTCACTCACTGAATAAATTCGGGAAATACAATCTTTAAGCATGCCTTATTAAAATCACCAGTTATTATATGAGCCCCATCAGGATAAACCTTAAGTTGTTTGTTTATTATAGTATGCAAATATGCAAGTGCAGTACTAATATTTGCATCAGGAGGTATGTAAACAGCTGTAAAAATCACCACTGTCAGTTCTCTAGGTAGATAGCAGGGTCTGCACATGACTGTCATCACCTCTAAATCAGGAGAGCAGTATCTGTTTATAACAGGGCTGTTGGTGCACCAGTTATCATGAACTTATAAACAAAGTCCACCTCCTTTAGTCTTACCAGTCCTTATTATGGTCTTGTTGGTGGATAGTACGACATGCCAGTTGTAGTGAGGCATCAGGAATAGCTGAGTGAAGCCAGCTCTCTGTAATAACTATCACACAGCAGTCCTTTATCATGTGATTGCTTGCTGCCATCAGATTAATCTCATCCATTTTATTGAGGAGTGACCGAGCATTTGAGAGAAAGATACTTAGCAAAGATGGTTTGTGTGGCTGTCTTTTTAAGCGAGTTAAAACTCCTGCTCTGCAGCCCCTCCTCCTCCTTCTCTCTCTACACTGCCTGCACCGTTTAAATTATCCCATTACAATTCATGGAGGTCCTGGTGGTCTTGCTATCTCCTCGGGAATACTGTGAGTCCTCTGAAAATCAACACAATAATTGCTCTAGCAGACTGTAGTCCACAGCATATTAGTTCTTGTTGGCTGTAAACCTCCTCTATGCAACAAGACTCAGACACATATATCACCAAACACACACACCAAACCAGAGAGTGAAAAGCTGCAGCAACTGAGTGCGGCACCATTTTTTAAAAATAAACCATATTTGAGTCTGAAGGAGAAGGGATGGCAGAAGCCATCAGAAGAGTCCCAGGATTTGGGAGGAATAAAAGTGAGGGGTGGGAGAAGTACTTCGACACATGCATGATTCTGTTACGGAAACCTTACAATATAGGGCTAGTATTCTTGATTGTTGTTCTTGTCTTGATTACCTCACAAGTCCTAACACACACATTTAGCTTGGGCTGTTGGGCAAAACCAATTTGCTAATGGTTCAGTCTGTGGTTGATTCCTAAAAAGAATGTTAATTAGCAATCATTGTAGTTAATAATGAATAAATGCATTGCACACATTTCCTTTGCAAAACCTTTGCTTGGCTTCCATAAAATTATTCTGTCTGCATATGGATAACAATCATCACTACACTTAATAGTGATGCAGTAGACATATCCTTCTAAAAATCTACTATTTAACGTTTTACTAACCTAGGTTAACTAAAAGGCAGCCAGAGAATTTAAGAAAGAAGTTTATTATTCCTTTATTGGCCACACAAAAACCTTTAACTGGATAGGTAAAGCCAAAATGTGGAAGGTATTAGCTGGGCCTGAACATTTAAGATTCTTCTGTAATATTTATAGTGAACAAGGATCTAATTAGGGTGTGGCTATACTCACATTTTTACCCGAGTTTATGTACTCAGATTTTATATAACTCCATTTCCGTGTTTGTCTACTACATTGAGCCAAAAACGGGCTGGTTTGCTTTAAAATACATAAATCACCACGTAAATATTAGCATATACATATATATATTGCTCCATCTCACTTCAATGCTTTTCTCCCCATCCAACCCCCCCCTCCCCATTTCGCAGACCTGCTTGATCTCCGCAGGCCACTACCAGCGTGTAGTGCCGCCGCTGCATTGCACCTCTTTTTAATCTATTTGCAACTATGTTTGAAAGTCATTCATCAATGTACCATTATGACATTATTGATTTATGCGCCGATGTGTAGGTGAGGGGGCCCATATTAGTCTTCTTTTTTAAAAAAAAAAATATTATACATTTTTCGTTATTCACATTTCCCATTTTGCAACGGCAGTCTATACCGGATATATCAAGTCCTTTTGAAACATACATCATAGTATACACCCTGGTTGTAACTATAATTAGTCTTCTTCCTCAGCACTTAATAATCCTCTCGGCGGCCCTGATGGCACGGCCTTTTAAGAACCGCCGTTCAGCGGCCTCCGCGCAGCGCGCCAGCCGAGAACGCGTTCCACCTCCGGCGGCTCAAAGCAGAAAATATGCTCCCCTCAGACGTCACCGGCTCGGGGGAGGAGTTTCCTTCCTTCCCCCGCAGCCAGCCAATCGAAGGAGGAGGTACTGCCAGCGGTCGGGAAAGCAAAGGCACATCGGCGGACGCCCCGTATAACAGGTTGCCCGTTGGCGCCGCGCTGGACCTGCTGCTGCTGCTGCTGCTGGGTTCGGCCTTTGCCTCAGGCGGGATGGCCAAGGCGGTCGCCGGCGCGGGGGAGCCGCTGCCTTCTGCTTCTCTAGCCCCAGAGACTGTTAAAGCGGCGATGCTCGGAGCCGCCGGGCTGCTGCTGGCGTTGTGGTGGCTCTTGGGCCGCCGGGCTCTGCAGCAGCGCCTTCCGCCTGGCCCCAAGGCTTGGCCCCTGTTGGGCAACTTCGCCTTCGCCCTGTTGCCCAAAAAATTGCAGGTCTTCCCGTCCCACAAGAAGGAAGGGAACGACGGCGAGCGAGCCGGCGAGGAGTGGGGAGGGCCGTCGCCGATGCATGTGGTGCTGACTGAGCTGGCGAAAATGTACGGCAGCATTTTCCGAATGGCATTGGGCAACCGCCATGTCATCGTACTGAGCGACTTCGAGGCGGTCCGGGATGCGCTGGTCAATCAGGCCGAAATCTTCAGCGACCGGCCCAGTATGCCCATCGTGGCTATCGTTACCCAGAAGAAGGGTAACTAACGGGACGAGGGGGTGGGCGGGCAGCGGGTTCGACGGGGCGGAGGGCTTTGGTCAGGGACCCTTCCGGCAAAGGAGAGATTTCCTTCTCCTAAAGCAGGGCTCTCCAACCTTGGCAACTGTACACTTGGGGAGCTTCAACTCTCAGAATTCCCCAGCCAGCAAAACTGGCTGAGGAATTCTGGGAGTTAAGTACCCCAAGCTTAAAGTTGCTAAGGTTGGAGAGCCCTGCCCTGCCCCTCCCTTAGTTTGGCATGTGTAATGAGCGAAAGAGAAACCCTTACTTTCTTCCCTAAGGCTGTTTTTTTTTTTTGATCTATGGGTTTGGTTTACACACACCCAACAAGTCGTGGTTTCAAAATAAAGTAGCACAGTAATAGAAGATAGTCTAAGGAAAAGAAGGACTAGTAGGGACAGGATAGCAGACTTCCAATATCTCAGGGGCTGCCCCAAAGAAGAAGGAGTAAAGCTATTCTCCAAAGCACCTGAGGGCAGGACAAGAAGTAATGGGTGGAAACAAATCAAGGAGAGAAGCAACCTAGAACTAAGAAGAAATTTCCTGACAGTTAGTACCATTAATCAATGGCCTCTAGTTGTTGTAAAGTTGTAAATGCTGCAACACTGGAAGTTTTTAAGAAGAGATTGGATAACCATTTGTCTGAAGTGGTATAGGGTTTCCTGCCTAGGCAGGGGGTTGGACTAGAAGACCCCCAAGGTCCCTTCCAACTCTGTTATTCTATTCGAGAATATTTGTAACCTGGTTTAAACTGTGGAATCCTTGGTGCTCTTTCAACCAGGTTGTTTTCTTGCATTTCCCAAACTAAGTAACATCATCTGTACTAGTAAGGAAATCAGATTTGCTCTCATTTTATATGCTTGTGGCTTACCCTATTAGTGGGAGTGATCTTGTTGATTAATCTTGGTGTTAATCTCTGCTTATCTGGGTATGGAGGAGGTGAGGTAAGGAGAAGTTTTTAGGTATTTTTCCTTTTGGGGGCTTTTTGATCTCCTCTTTTGAATGGTAGTAGATGTTGTTTATTTCGATGTGCCCATTGAGGAGGGATTTGTCTGAGTGCCAGGCTTCTAAGAATTCTTTAGTGTTTGGGGGCTTGGTTTGGTCTAGGTCTAGGAAATTTTGGAATTGAAACCGTTGTTAAATCTGTCCATGGGTTGTGAAATTAAGGAAATGCCCTCACTTCTTCTGACTGCTAGATGATGTTAATGAAGGAAGACAACCATATTTTCAACTGGAAAACATTCTAGACCAAGCCAAGTCACAAAGAACTAGAACATTCCTGGATACCATAAACTTAGACAAATTGGTCATCAATAGGGCACATAGAGACAATGTCCACATACCTATTTAAAAGAGACTGCCAAAACCAAAAAGGCCTAAATACCACCTTTACTAGCAATCAACACCTGGATGATTAAGGCCAAGATTAACACTAGTTGGTAGTTTCTAATCAAAAAACTACCCACTCAGATTAGCAAACTAACAGTAAACAGCCCAATAAGGAAATACGCAGTCATTACACCAACACTAACAGGGCATAAAATGAGAGCAAACTTGATTCACTTACTAGTACTGATGTTACCTAGTTTGGCAATGAAACATTTGCAAGAAAACTAAGTGTAGGACACACCAAGGACTGACTCCACAGTTAGCACAATGTGTGAACTGAGTCTTAGGCTTCTGTTATAGGCACACTTTTTGACGAAGTGAAGGACCAGACTTTGAACCAATTGAATTGCATAGTATATAAACATTACAGCATTCTGCAGCATACTTAACCACGAGGCAGAAACTGAGCTAGGACTCAGATAAGTGACGGCTTGCTAAAATGACTGAAATTAAAAGATTTGTGTAAATGAGAAGGAGTTTGGGGCAATTTTTTCCAACTAACAAATTACATTAAAGGGTGTATGGATTTGTGACCTATAGTTCACTTAATCGGGTTAGACTAATGCAGGATTCAAATTAGGGTCGTGGAAAAGGAGGAGACAGGATGATTCTGCAGATGATGTATATAAGTGAGGCAGATTACAAGTAGTGCAAGTACCTTATCAATTAACAAATGAAATCTGTTAAAAGACTTTGTTGAAGATTTCTGAAATTGCTGAAATCTTTTGATATGAGTTCAGAAATCTGTAACAAACCCACCTGTCTATTGCCCCATGACACCAGCTGTACTATCATTAATACAACAAGTACACATGCAAGATTAGAACTGTATTCATGTGTTCTTCCATTAATGTGATACATGCCATTATCAGCCAGAAGGGCCCCTTTATTCTTAAGGATATATGAAACAAGCTTCGTGCAAAATAATTAATGGACACAAAAAAGAACATATTTTTGAAGCATTTCAACTTTCCAAAGATAACTTTATGGCAAATTTCAAAATGACTGTTTTGGAAAAATAAACACACCATTAAGGAAAAGGTTGGCAAATTTACAGAACTGGCTAGATGAGCAAACATTCTGACACACTTTTAAGGCAGCTTGCTCTGTTTCTAAAGCCTAATGAAATTTCAATGGCTTCAAAGATGCTTTTGCAGAAAATGAAAGATTGGGTTCAAGATTTATGCTCTATTCATTGCATAAAGTAGGGATGCTCAATTTTTTCCATATCAGATGATGCACTTGGTTGTGAAGTGGTGCGTACTCCTAAAAATAAACATGTGTCTCCCAGATGTAAGCTGCATTTTATTTAATGTAACTAAAATTAAATATGTTTATCTTCCAGTCTTGTATTTAAACATTTTTTTTTATCTTCTGTCATATTTAAAAGATAAAATTTGGCAATAATTTTTGGAGATCTTTTCTGGAGTTACATGCAGATCTGGCACCTTAGGCCAGGGGTTGTCAACCTTTTGGACCTCATGGACCACCAAACACATAATTTTAAATCCCATGAATCAGAGATCCTGGGAAAAAATCCCCCAAAAAGTCTGTAAGAAAATTCCCCACCCCATTTTTCTGCCAATCTATCACTCTTTATTTGGGATTGCAGGATACCGTCTCCAGCTCCGTTCTCGGGGCGGGGTGGGGGTGGGAGACTTTTGGCTTCATGCAAAGAAAGCAGCAGAAGCAGCAGAAATCTTTCTTTCTCTCCCACAACTCTGCCAAAAATGAATCTTCGTGAGACTTGTCGTGCTGGCGCAGTCTCTTGGAGCAGGATGCCTGCAGGATCCGAAGACTCATTTCTGGTGGAGTTTGGGGGAGAGAAAGAAAGACTTTTGCTGCTTTCCTTGCATGCAGCCAAAAGCATAAGAAGAAAGAAGCAGCCCAGTAGCCAGGCCAGGCACGTGGGGTAAGTAGGGTAACTTTCCACCCTTCCCCCCCCACTATCGTGTGTTGTTCGCAATGCAAGTGACGCAAGCCTAGTGTTCCCGCGGTTATGTGGGTGGCATAGCCTTGTGTTCCCATGCATCCTGGATTAATTGCTTTGGGGGAGTGCTTTGGGGGTGACATTTCTCTGCGGATCACCAAAATTTTCTCACGGACCACCAGTGGTCCCTGGCCCACTGGTTGGCAACCACTGCCTTAGGCTATGTAACTCAGATGTAATACAATTTATGTCCCAAATTATTGTCTCTTCAAGGCTGTCAGGGCTGTCTCTGTTCAATTCATAGGAAAGAGAAATCCTTGGCTCCATAGATTTAGAGAAAAGTACTTTTACTAAGAACAAACTGAAAGCAAATAGTTTCAAGCAAGCTATGAGGGAAAACACACAAACACTTCAACTTCAAACACAATACACAGCCCAACCCCCTTGTAGCTAGGCAACTACATACCAGAGCCAACGGAATTCAGCCGTGTAGATTAGGGGTCACCAACCTTTTGGACCTCAGGGACCACCAAACTCATAATTTTAAATCCCGTGGACCAAAGATCCTGGGAAAATCCAAAAAAAGTCTGCAGGAAAATTCCCCACCTCATTTTTCTACCAATCAATCATTCTTTATTTGAGATTGCAGGATACCGTCTCCAGCTCTGTTCTCAGGGGAAGAGAGAGAGATACTTTTGGCTTCATGCAAGGAAAGCAGCAGAAGCAGCAGAAGTCTTTCTTTCTCTCCCTGAAACTCCACCAGAAATTAGTCTTTGCCAGCGCAGCCTCCTGGAGCAGGATGCCTTGCAGGGTCCCAAAGACTCATTTCTGGTGGAGTTTGGGGGGAGAGAAAGAAAGACCTTTTCTGCTTTCCTTGTGTGCAGCCAAAAGCAGAAAAAGAAAGAAGTGGAAAGAAGCAGCCCAGTGGCCGGGTGAGGCGCATGGAGCGAGTGGGGCAAATTCCCCCTTCCACTCTTTTCCCCCCTCCCCTCACTATCTTGTGTTGTTCACAATACAAGCGACACAATCCTTTTGTTCCCTCGGACTTGGATTAATTGCTTTGGGGGTGCTTTGGGGTAATATTTCTCTGCGGACCACCAAAATTTTCTCACGGACCACCAGTGGTCTCCGGCCCACTGGTTGGTGACCACTGGTGTAGATAACAGCAGTTGCAAAGCTGCAATGTAATTTTCCCCCATTCCCACTCCCCTTTCTATGTTAGCAAGCAACAGGCTGGCTGACAAAGGCTTTGGAATGAAAGAAACTGCAAGCAAGGTTTCCAAGGATTCAAAGAAGCCCCATTTCAAATCTTAAATGTTCTTTTCTCCCTACAGGTGTAGTGTTTGCGCCTTATAGTCCAGTGTGGAAAAAACAAAGGAAGTTTTCCCACTCAACTCTCCGTCAGTTTGGATTAGGAAAGCACAGTCTGGAGCCTAAAATCATTGAAGAATTCAAGTATGTGAAAGATGAGATCCTGAAACATGGAGAGGAGCAATTCAATCCTTTCCCTATTATTGGCAACGCAGTGTCCAATGTGATCTGCTCAATAACCTTTGGTAGGCGCTTTGATTATGATGATGCAGAGTTCAAGAACATGCTAAATCTTATGTCACGTGCACTAGAGGTCAGCCTGAATAGTCAGGTACTGTTGGTCAACATTTGCCCATGGCTCTATTATCTTCCTTTTGGACCTTTCAGAGAATTCAGGCAGACTGTGCTAAATATCAGTGCTTTCTTGAAAAACATCATTAGACAGCACAGGGAAAGCTTGGATGTCCAGTATCCCCGAGACTTCATTGATATGTATCTCCTGCATTCAGATGAGGAAAAGATCAATGGGGAAAGTAGCTTTAATGAAGACTACCTGTTCTTCATTATTGGAGACATTTTTATTGCAGGCACGGACACTACCACCAACACACTACTCTGGAGCCTTCTTTACATGTCACTTCATCCACAAGAGCAAAGTACGTGGCATTTTATCTACATTTCCTACTAAACCTACTTTGAAGTCAGTAATTCAAAGCTTTTCTACTTGGGTGAGTGGGCGGGCTGGGCTTTATAAGAAGTGTGGGTGGGTTGGGCCAGACTTTCCAAGATGTTTACGAAAAAGAACAATGACAGGGAAAAGGGAGCAGCATTTTTTTGTTTGCTTTATTCTCTTTCTGGGGTTGTACTTCTTAAAAAAAAAGAAGGGAAAGTCTATGCAAGGAGCAGGAGAACTGATCGGAGCCTCTTGGCAAAACCTCCTGCAGAACTTGGAATAGACAAGATATCTCTGTCAGTGCATTGGGAGTGAAAGTCCTGCGTATGTGATAGAATTAGGGGTTATGTTCCACAATGTAAAGAGACCTATCTACTGTATTTAAAACATTCTATAAAGGAGTAGATGAAACTCTTTTCTCAGGATGGAGAAACGAAACAAAGCAATCTTCCAAGACAGCTGTATTGGAACTGATGTTTTAAAAGTTTTTTTCATAATTAACATATTATACATAATAAATATATGCCAACTTAGGTTTTTCTCTCCTTGAGCAGTGTAAGTCCCTTAATCCCAACTACCCCAGAGGGTCTGAAAATAGTGGCCCAACTGCTTCCCTAATACCAAACCTCAGTTATATATATTCTCATTCACCTCAAGAAAGTTGCTCAGCCTGGTGCTGAGGGTAGTAAAATATTTAATGAAGATATAAAGTGTCTTTGTTGTTCAAGCAATAAAATGTTGGAGATTGTTCAGCTGGCCAGGCAGAGTTACTGCTTCAAGAGTGGATTGGATTAAAAGTATATTCTAGGTCATTTTGTAAGTAGGATTTGTCAAACAAATGGGATATGCTGGTAGATTAACTTTGGAGTCATTTTTTAAAAAGAATAAATAAAGCTGAAACAATAACAAACAGGCAGAAAGAGAGACTGCAAATTCTCCCAAGGGGACGTCATGATCCTTTCTGAGGCTGTGGGATGGTAGGGTGCTGATGAGTTGAAGCCATGAGGTAATAAGGTTTAGGATACGAAATTCTATCTTGAAGATGATTCTGACTCCACCACCCTGAAGGAGCCTGTTTATATCCAACTGTTCTCAACAGCCAATGCCCAGTATGGCAACCTATTTTGGGGGGTGGGGAGGTAGTACATTGGGGATTTAGTTGTAAGGTGCTTTAAAAGAAACGGATTGGGACCAAGATGGCATTGCTTTCGGGTTGATGACCTTGTCAGAGCCTCGATTAATGTGCTCTACTAATCTTATCAGATCTCACTCAGCAGCCTCTGATTCTATGGGACATAGAATTGCATAGGTACTATGACTTGCAGGCACTATTTTGCTCCACTTCTGTTCCTTATTCAGAAGATCCCTCGACACCGGAAGTGGTAAAAGAGGAAGTAAAGAAGAAGATTCAGAGGCTAGTTTCAGTGAGTGGTCATGGGGGAAGGAAAAGCATGGTAGCTATTTGGTTGTGCTGTAGGATTTGGTCTTCTCCCTGCTGCTTTTTACCATCTACTTGAAAGTACTAGGAAATGTCATCTGCCAGTTTGAAGTGAAATATCCTTAGTTTGCAGATGGCATTAATTATATGTCACTATTGCACTGTAGAAATCTCATCCCAATGTCTGAAGGCTGCTGGAGTCCGGATGAACAAAACATGCTAAAACTGAATCCAAGCAAGAAATTGCTGTTTGTTCATCACAGTATTTTGTCTGTTCAAGTGGTGTCTCTTGACATAGAAGTACTACTCTTGAGGTAGCAGGATTACAACTTGGAGATGTTTTTTGAGTCATGCCTACTATTGCATGCTTGGGTGGAAAGTGTGGCTGTTGCAAATCTTCACTGGAACTGATTCTTCGGTTGGTGTTTGTTGCTATGAGCATATAATACTTGTATTGTTGCTCTTGAACTGACTTTCAATAGGTTCCCAGGTGCTGGTCTAATCTATATTGTCTTTAATGGCAACTCCAACTAGAGTTGGCCCATCCAATGTATTTTTCTGGGAAAAACTGCTAGTGCTGTCCCATTGAAATGAGGGGGTTGGGAGCTAGAAAAGGCAAAGGCTGTTCTTCACTAATGCCCCAATATTCTTGAACAGCCTATCCTGAAAACAAGATTGGCCCCCTCAGTGGTTGTTTTTCAAAAGTTGGTTAAACAAAACTCTTCAAAAGCCATTTAGAGGAATAATAGGATGTCACCATGTTGCTTTGATTGCTACTCTGTTGCTTTTAATATTTTAGAGTGGATGTTTCAATTTTTTGTAAAGGAGGGCTAAGTCTTGAGAAATTTAGTGAATAATTTAATGAATAAAAATATTTTTTTTTTTGCTAAAAGCACAGCATACATAGTGACAGCAAATTGCTGACTGAACAGCTTTCATGTTTCATGTATTATTTATTCTCTGCCACCCTATCGAAAGTTTTCACAAGTTCTGATTTTGGAGTTGGCAGCAATTTGGAAAGTCTTCAATAAATGAATATAGGATATTCTAGAACAGAAATACACAACTTGCTTCTCTATCTTTGCAGAGCCTTCTGACCCTTCTTGCTGAAAATTGGTGTCCTATTGTCCCCATCTTGGAGCATGAAATGTAGAAAAGTTATAATGCAAACCCCAAGATAGATTTAACATTGTTTTAAAACCAAAACATTGCCCCTATATTCTTTTCTGCACTATGACTGGAAATTAGCTCACTTCCACAGTCCCATTTTAAGAGTTCATCCATCCAGGTAATGAAAAATACCAAATCTTGGACAAAAATATCCATAGCAAAACAGTCTTTTAACCTTTTTTTGTAAAAAAACATTCCATTCATTTAATTTGTTGGCTTATTTTTTTTCCAACACATTTTAGGTCTAGTCAGATTTCTGGTTCAGGGAGAAGAGGGCAGTGTTTGACATTTAGTTGGCATTAAAGCTGTGCAAATAGGTTTTTTTTGCTAATTTATTTTGAAATACTCCACTGTATGAAAATAAGAACTCTGCTGTTCTTCTCCATGCTGCAGCGAGAGCCCAGGATGGGGTAGACTCCTTCTTACGACGTCATTAAGCTGGGTCTGTACTTGTATATATAAAAAGCCAGCCCCCGGGAGAATCCCCAGCTTTGACTCAGCTTCTTTAAGTCACAAGCTGTGTCTCTGAAAGCATAAGCTTTATTCAGTGATTTTCTTCAGAAGCTACCCTTGCTTCAATCAGCTCCCGGGGATCTGGGCAGCTGCAGCTTCACAAGAGTGGGGCCCCGTTCTCCTGCAATGTTGGGATAAACATTTTTCCAAGCACTGCTAGACAAGCAGGGAAGCGTCTGAGACCTTCCCCATAGCCGCAGTTTGTCCGATCATAAAACTGATTGGCAAACTGATAACAGCCAGCCAGTTGATCACATGGGAGGCATCTCTTCCTTCTCTGGCTGATCTGATTGCTCGGGGCTTGCAGTAGCCTAAGGAGCGAAATTCACTTCTTGGAGCCATCAACGAGCAGCGGCCACCTTTGAGTGCAGTCTCTTCAGACACAAGGTGAGCGGCCATTTTAAGTTGCCTGGCGGCCATTTTCAGGGCTCCAAAGCCATTCTCTCAACACTTGAGCCTTGCTTATTTAAAATGAATCAGGACAGTGCTCATGCAAAGCCCCCCGGTGGAACAGGCCCTCCAACCCACTAAAAGAAAAAGACGCAGACAACGTACTGCTCAGAGGGAAGTGGCTGCAAAAATCAGGGCATTAGTCTTTAAACCAGCCCTCTTTATACCCCTAAAGTATAAAGGCCCTGGTCACTGCCAAGCTGTCACCTGAGGAAGCAGCACGTGAATCACAAGGGAAACCCTCCGAGCAAGGAGACTCGCTCTTCTCCAAGTCAGTAGTACATACAGAGGTTTCGCCTTCTCCCATTTTGTTTCTTGACATGGTCAAGGAGCAGTGCACTTCCCCTTCGGCAGGTCCTCGTCCATCATCTTTGGACAAACGGTTTTACAATGTTAGTACATCCCTAGCCAACGCCCTTGCAGTGCCCTCAGTAGACGCTCCGGTTGTGGCATCATTCTCCTCTTCTGGCACTCCCACTGAGCCAGAGGATGTCCTTAAACCAGAGGACAAGTGTTCTGAACAGACCCTCAAGCGCAACCACCAAGCAGCTGTGTGGGCTGTTCGGGCTTCAACTGCTGCATCGTTTTTCACAAGGGCATCTCTACGATGGCTGCACCAACTTCAGGATCGATTGCCTGCCTCTGATCTCAAGTCTCATCAGGACCTTAACAAAATTATAGCAGTGGCGGAATTCACTGCGGATGCCACCCTCAATTCCGCCAAATTTGCATCAAGGGCCATGGCATCTTCAGTGGCGGCAAGAAGGCTTCTGTAGCTCTGAAATTGGCAGGCGGAGTCACACTGCAAATGGAAGCTGGCCTCTGCCCACTGTGCAGGAGACAAGCTTTTTGGAGAGGCTCTAGAGCCGTATCTCATCGAGACCAAAGATAAATGTAAAATTCTTTCCTCCTCAGGGAAAAAAGCTGACTATTGCCCAGTTCCTTATCGGCCACCTGCCTTTCGGGCGGAATCCACCTCCTGCTTTCCTTGGCCACAGAGAGCGTATTCTCAGCGCCAAGACCAACGTCAAGAACCACCCGGCAGACAACAACCTTCTGCTGGTAAATGGCCCTTTTGGGGGGGAGGGGGTCACCCATCTCCCTGCACCAAGGGGCCCTGATCCATCCGTAGCCCCAGTGGCTGAAGCTGACCGTGCAGCGCTTGAGCGGCAGCAGCTAAGGGAGGCTAATCTCCCAGAGGGGGTTATCCTCACCATCCAGGCTTCTCGCAAACCTTCTACGAGGCGCCTCTATGATGCCACCTGGAGGGTTTTCTCCCTATGGTGCCTCAAGGAGGGTCTCTCTCCTTCCTCAGCCCAATTGGCAGAGGTTCTTAGATTCCTTCAGGATGGCTTGGAGAAAAGTTTAGCCCCCAATACCTTATGTCGCCAGGTAGCAGCTCTCTCCTCAGTTCTTTCATGGGATTCGCTTCCTTCCTTGTCCCATCACCCCTCAGTCAGGAGATTTTTGAAAGGGGCTTCCAACCTACACCCTCCTGTGGTGCACAGGTATCCTTCATGGGACATTCACTTGGTTCTTAAAGCCCCCCTTTGAACCCCTTAGAACAGCGTCTGTCCAATTCCTAACTCTAAAGGTAGTTTTCCTCGTTTCTACCACTTTGGCCAGAAGGGTGTCAGAACTGGCCGCCCTTTCTATCAGGCAGGATCTTTGCATCTTTCACAATGATAGGGTTGTTCTCCACCTGGACCCCTCCTTTATCCCAAAGGTTAATACTTGGTTCCACTGGTCCCAAGACATTGTGTTACCTGACTTCTGTCCTCTTCCACACCATGACTTAGAGCGCAAGTGGCATACTCTAGATGTCAGAAGGGCTCTTAGAATTTACATCATGCGTACCTCCCCTTTTAGAAAAACAGAAGCCATGTTTGTCTCCTTTTCATCTTCTCACTTGGGGAGCAAGGCTTCTTCCCCCACTATTAGCAGGTGGGTCAGGACGTGCATCGCACAAGCCTACAAAGCGGCGGCTCTTCTGGTACCCCATGGTCTAACGGCACACTCTACCAGAAGTGCAGCCACTTCAGCTGCTTGGGCCACCCAGGCATCCTTGGAAGAGATTTGCAGAGTGGCTATGTGGACATCCCTGTCTCCCTTCATCAGACACTACCGCCTGGATTCCTTTGCCTTGGCGACGGCGGCCTTCAGCAGACGGGTTCTTCAGCAAGTGTTTCCACCATTGGAGTGATTGGCCAGGGGAGTACCCACCTGTGGACATGCAAGCTTTGGTATGTTCCATCCTGGGCTCTCGCAGCATGGAGGAGAATGGGCGTTGGTAAATTTACCTGTGAATGCCCTTTTTATCTATGCTGCGAGAGAGCCCAGCCCCTCCCTTGGTTCGTCCAGAGATGGTAAGGCATGTTAATGTATTGGATTGTTTGCTTTCAGAGACACTTCTTCAGTCTGTCAAGTATCTTCGCCAAAGCTGGGGATTCTCCCAGGGGCTGGCTTTTTATATATACAAGTACAGACCCAGCTTAATGACATCATAAGAAGGAGTCTACCCCATCCTGGGCTCTCTCGCAGCATAGATAGAAAGGGCGTTCACAGGTAAATTTACCAATGCCCAATTCAGGCCTTAGGCCCATGTATTCCAACATATTGTGTCTCCCAATGTTCAGCTGGATTTATTCAGGAATCTTACAATCCTGTAAAGGTTATCCCTCATTCTCTGTTATTTTCCAGAAACCAGTATTTAAGACATACAGTCTGTAAATGGAATTTGTAGCCAGTAATCAACTGATTCTCTGTGAATCTGGCCAGTACCCTTTGAAAACCATCCATCTTGGCAGTGACTTATGGACTGTATGAAATAGAGTTCCTTATATTAATCATGAATCTCTGTGCAATTAGTTTCAATGACTACCCTCAGTCCTCTTTGTGAGGAAAGGACAAAAGCCTTATTTCTCCATCCGTGCCATTCATGATTTTCTATACCTTTGTCACATCCGCTGCTATCCTAATTTTTCCAAGTTAAGCAGGCCAGTTGCTATAGTTTTTCTTACAGGACAACTGCTGTAGCCTGTTATACTTTTTCAGGCTTTAGGCTTAAAATCTTTCTTAAGGTGTGCTGAATAGAAAGGTACATGACACTCCCAACCGTGATCTCACCATAGATTTATATAAGGGCATTTTGGGATTGCCAATTCTTTTTTTCCCAATTTCTTTTCAAGCATACATTCATTTTTTTAACAGCATCTCCATGCTAGGTTGATATCTCACTGAACTTTCTAATCTACCATAGTTCCAAGTTTCTTTCTTGATTGATCACTATTAGCATAGTTCCATTAATGTATAGGTGAAACATGGGGATTTTTATGCCAACATACATAATTTTATGCATTTATATTAAACTACATTTGAAGACATTTTGCCCACTTAGGAGAGGGATTTTCAGGGCAATCCACAGTTCTTTTTTGGTATGTCCACCCTGAACATTTTGATAATATCAGCAGGCATAACTCCTTCACTACTCAAATCTTAATTTCAAATTGTTTACTTAAAAAAGGGCAAGTTCCCAATAATGATTCCTTGGGACAGTACTTTACATATCTGAACCAAGGAGAGAATTGCCTTTTCATTCCTACTTTCTATTTCCTGTGTATGCAGACAGAATGAAATTCCAGCTTCAGTGAACCAAATTCACAAAGACATTATTTTTCAAAATGCTAAAGCACATCTTAAACTAATCAGTGTACAGATTTTTATGGCACAGCAGACAAATACAAGATTAAAGGAACCCGCATCTAGAAGAGCAGATTGTGTCACTCTTCTGGACCTGTATCATGAAAGTCTCTCTATATATCCAGTAACCCTCCTTCTTTTTCATTAGGCTGCAGATGAACCAGTTCTCTACCCACCCAAAACATTCATTTTACTATTTATTTATTTTGCATAGGAAAGGTTCAAGAAGAAATTGAATTGGTAATTGGGTGCAACAGACCTCCTACCCTGGCTGATAAAGTGCACATGCCCTTTACAGAAGCAACTATTATGGAAGTTCAAAGGATGACAGTGGTTGTCCCTCTTTCTATTCCTCGGATGGCCTCAGAATCTACCGGTCAGTATTGAAGAGGTGATATGCTGGTCAGCTTGAAAATGCTGTTCTTTCCTGCTGCAAGTTCATTTGGCTGAGAAACAATACTTTCAGTAGAAACTTGAAAAACTGAAATGAGCAACATTTGTGTTGCTATAAATTCCAGGGTAGCATAGTAGTTAATTTGTTGAACTAGGACAAGGGGTACCCAAGTACAAGTGCTTCTTCTAATGTAGACGTTTACTGGTAATTCTTGGCCAACCACTCTTTAGTTCAACCATCTCAAGAGTGTTGTTGTTATGGGTTAAAGCTAAAGGAGGGAATATTGTGCTCAATACCTTAAGATTCTGAATGAAAAGTAGGATACTAATCTTAACAATTACAATAACTTGTTTTTACTTTCATTTTTACAGGTGGCATTTTTTATTTAATTGTTAATACTTTCTTGTTTTGTCACCTTAGGAATTGTAATTTAGTAGCAACTAGGGAATTTTTACAGGGAGGGGAAGCAAATGGATTACCTGCTGTAGCTGAAAACATATTTCAAGTGGCTGTAATATTTAAAAAAACCTTAACATTTATGTTTATAATGTTGTGGTTTGATTAGTCTCCCTTATGTTTACATTTCCCTCTTCCACAAACACGCACACACACACACAGAGAGAGAGACACACTTGCATTCCTGTAATAACAAATAAAATAATAGGCAAAATAACATCCAAATCAGTATTTTAATGCCTGTTGATTTCAGGAACTAAGAGCTAGAGGAAAGGAATTCTATAGAGGAGAATTGCTTCAGTTTTGATGTTTCTAGTTATGAATTGGTACTTTATTGATCTTTGGAGATCTGTATATTTTAACTTGAGCTTTATTCTCCTTTCAGAGCTTCAGGGATACCTTATTCCAAAGGGCAGTGTAATCATTCCTAACCTGTGGTCCGTGCACAGAGATCCCAACAAATGGGAAAACCCAAATGATTTTTGCCCGGCAAGATTTCTGGATGAGAATGGCCAGCTCCTCAAAAAAGAAACATTTATTCCTTTTGGAATTGGTAATTTAATCATTTAGAGTAAAGATTATGTCAACATTAATGTGATAGATCTTTAAATCACTTACTTATTTGTAGTAGACACTGCAGAGGACCCTTTTGGGGTCAGAAGCAATCATTTTGTCAGCCATGAAAAGGTCCACATGTGAAGGTTCAATTTAACTGATGTATTGTTCACACCTATTATATGTACTTGGGTATGAATACTAGAACCCCAATTTCTTGAACCCAGATGCCAGTCATAGCCCACAATTGCTGATACTGCACAGAACTTGAAAACAAAAAATTACATTACAGCAACAATGACATTGATAAGAAATTTGAAAAACTTTTTAAAATATCATAAAAGTGGTATCAAAAATACTGGATGAAGCAGAAATGCTCTTAGGACAATAGGGGAAACAGTGACTTCGGCCAAGAATGTACGTCTTTATTAGGGCTGTGGGAAGCCCTTGATCCTTGAGCAGTGTGACAAAGGACCAAACTCCCAAAATGAAAGCAGTGAAATTCATTTAATGTAATGGCAATATAAAATAAAAGAAGTTGAAGTGATGCAATTTTATCATCATTCTTCATGAATGTATTGAGTTATAATTTATCACCAAGCTTAAAAGGTCAACTTCCAAGGTTTTCGAAGGTCACAACTTGTGTATCACCGAATTAGGTGGTGTAGGAATGTAGGAAAAATATAGATCAGGCCTCAACCTTGTCTCCCAGATTTGACGTTATATAAGATTGTGTAACAGGAGACCAGTGTTTTCCAAGTCTTTTAACTGTAAATATTTTACAGTTACTATCATTCCTTAGATCATCCTTTTATTATTTTTCAATAAACAAAACCTATTTAGAACATTTTAACTATGACCTTGGAGGCTCATTCCATAAGGCTGTAGCCCCATAACTTCTTATAGGCAAGTGATGGTTTTCCACAGCCGTAATATTATGTCATACATTAGGTAAACAGGCTACAAATAACAACAAACAGCGCAGAAAATATTTACACAATAAGAATCAGTTCTTTTGTGATGCTGCCTTTTGTCAAAACAGGAATCAATTCTTTTGTGATGCTGCCTTTTGTCAAAACCATTTTAGAAACAGAATGGGTAGAAAAAAACTACCTAGAATTTCATTTTAATAAATTGTAGGAGAGAATTAGAGAGCTATTATGGTGTAGTGGTTAAGGGATTAGGCTAGAAATCAGAGACTGTCAGTTCTAGTCCTGCCTTAGGCACAAAACCAGCAGGGGGACCTTGGGCCAGTCACTTTCTCTCAATCCTGAGAAGGAGGCAATGGCAAATCCCTTCTGAAAAATCTTACCAAAATAACTGCAGGGATTTGTCCAGGCAGTTTCCAAGAATCAGACATTATTGAACAGAAAAAAAGAATGCTAATAGAAATGCACCAATACTGTTCAAAATTCTTCATTGGATTTGTTCTGAGAAACTAGGGGGACAATTGCTCTGGTGTCTTCAAGAAGAAGAAGAAGCAGACATTCTCCAACAATTTCTATGGCGCTGAGCTTCTTAGTAACAAGAATGCCCCTAATTGTAGGAAGAGTTCCTTCTCAATGTTTTCCTTTGGGATTGAATGAGGGAGAGGTCCAACGTCTCATATCTAAATATCTGAAGAGAGGAAATTCTTTTTCTCATATGTGCATACACATACAGTAAATATAGACAAAAGGCTACAATATTCCACCCATCATTCGATCATTTCTTTGAAGCAAATGCCCTTTCATCAAATTGAGTAAAATTGAGATGAAAAGAAAACTGTTTTCTGCACTAATTAATTGTGAAAACTCATTTTTGTCTCCCTGTAACCCCTTTTCTTGTTTTTGTTTTGTTTTTAAAGGCAAACGTGTGTGCATGGGAGAACAGCTTGCCAAGATGGAGCTTTTCTTGATGTTTGTGAGCCTTTTACAAAGTTTCACCTTTATATACCCTGAGGACTTAAAGAAACCACCAATGGAAGGAAGATTTGGCCTAACATTAGCTCCCTTCCCATTTAAACTTATTGCCTTAAAGAGATGAGGAAACTTCCAAAAAAATGCTGCATGATGTTCATGTTACTATATGAAATTCAGGGCTATAAATGAAACGTTCTTCACTAAAACCTACTCATTAGCCCAAAGCAGGCAAGGAAATTTCAGCCCATGGGGTATCCAAAACTTATCAAGCACTTTCTCCTTCGCTTGGGCTGTCTCCCACTTGATATGCTGAAACTCTTCAATTATAACAAATTGAAGTATGTAAACCCCAAGAGCTGCTGAGTAACAAGAGAAAATTGGGGCAGCCACACATAAGGGAACCGTTGGTTGTTAATTGCTTTTTTAAGTAGATAAAAAGCCAATGAATATATTGGAAATCTAATTTGCACACGACAATAGACAAAAGCCCCCCCAAAATTTCAGAAAGCACTTATGTATTTGGGACTTTTAAAAAGACATAGTTAAGATGCATAACAGGTTATCTTGAAAACTTGAGTGGCATTGCAAACTGTCTTAAAAACCAGAGACTGTTCAGGAGGAAGAGGGGTGTCTTCTATTGGATAAGTCTGACTTGTCTTCACTTTCAGCAGTAAATAAAAAAAAATAGCTGTCCTGCATATGCAAATGTTAGTTCAATCCTCAGGTTGACGACCCCTTTTACATGCTTCAGGGAAGGTGTTTTTTTTAAGTGTAAAGCCTCAAACATACATAGATGTGTTCAATTAAATGAATGTTCCATCCTTGTTTTAATAATGAAGGCAAAATTTACTTTTAAAAGGTGATGGAAATGGAGTGAGATCTCCAGGGGTGATGCAGAATGATGTTATTGATTCTAAGGGACCATCACTGCCCAACTACTGTTCCTTTGGGCTAATCAAGAAAAGCAAAACATTGAGTAGACTTGCACAATTCAATTTTTAATATGAGATTTATTTGCTGTTTGCTAAAAGCTAATTTTTTGTTGGCACAATTTAGGTAATTTCTCAACTGTTCAAATTCTGAGTTTCTGGCAGATTTCAGAAACTGCTAAGCTCAGCCTGATTTAACCAGCAAGCCACCTGTAACATCTATGTTGAAAATGCGTAATAAATAATGTAAATGCCATAGGAAGCGACATTAGCATGGTCAAACTGTACTGCTCCAGAAAAGCATAGGAAATATAATGATAATATCTAAAAATATGATTTTATTGGACAGAAGATGTACTTGTCTCCAGTACCTTAATGTTCTGCCATTTGTATTGGAGAGCAGTCTTGACCAGTTATAATTGTGGTCCTGGCATGAACTATGCATAAAATAATTCAATTGACAAATATTTGAGTTTGATTTTTGGGACTTAAAATTTAATTTAAAAAGGCCTTTAGAAATGAATGATAGGAATGAAACTCTTATTCTAATCTTATTTGCCAAAATAAGATTAGAATTTAAATCCCATGCTTTTTAAATACTAAAATGTAGAGAGAGGAAGAATAATTGTTAGTTCCTATATTTCTCTCACATAAATGTGAGTTGGGGTTAAATACATGTACATCTTTTTTATTATGCTGAATAGCATCTAAACGTTCATCAAAACATTTGGCATTTCATGGTCCATAAATGCAGAATGTTTTGATGAACATTTAGATGCTATTCAGCATAATAAAAAGATGTACATGTATTTAACCCCAACTCACATTTATGTGAAAGACTTCCTTAACTTTTTCCCATTCCTGTTTTCATACAGAAGCATAAATGAGGGTGCACTTAGACATGCTTGAAAAGAACTTTATTTTGTAACTTTTTAATTAAATCAACCGCTTTTTTAAAAAGAAAAATGTTCCTTGGGTGAGGTAAGAAAGGTAACTATTCCTTTTCATGCATGTTATCCTAATTTTAAAAAATCATACTACCAAAATTTGGGGCTTGTACTTTTTGATGGAAAATCAAAAGTAATTCCAATTGAAAATGGTGGGTTTTCATTCATTTTCAGTTCACAGAGAACCTGAATTAATGGATCAGCAGGTTTGATGAACACACTGAACCATTTTTGCTTACCTGTGGTTTATTGCATGAACAATATTTAACTGGTTCATAAAAGGGCATTGTGATCTAGTATAATATGAATTAACTTGCAGAATGAATTGTCCTTTAAAAAGGAAACTTGGCTATCTTTGACAATCCTTGTCCTTCGATTGCACTGCTAACATTTAGATGAGTAGTGCTATGGCAGATAATCTTATCAGGCAAAATACAACTGATCCTTGGTATGCGTATGTCCTTTTGTAAAGAAGCAGTCTTTTACTGAAGCACTTTATAATTTTGTCAGATTCCAAAGGTCTGTATTTCTGCATTTTAGAAGGCACTAAGGGCCTGTGTAAGAGCTGGGTATATTAGTTGCCTATACCTTGCTAATGTTTATATTGTCTAAATGTTTATTTCAAAATGAATGCCTTGTTTAGAATTTTAGGATGAGAATGTAAAATCCAAGATCTCAAATAATGGATTGCTTTTTTTAAGGTGCCTATGTTTCGACAAAGTGTGAAACATGTTAATCTAAATAAAGTTTTATATAAATAAAATATTTGACTAAATAAAAGTTTTATTTTTAAAAACAGACTGTTAAGAAGACAATTTTGTTTTTAAGCATGTTCTACTGTGGGTATTAAAAATATAAACAAATATTTTACTAGCTTTTCTCAATTGCTGTTCAAATGCTTAGGAGTATAAAATATCTGGAAAATCACAGGTTGGTTAGAATTATATTATAGAAACAGTGGAACCGCAGCAGGTCACGAATGCTTCTGACCACGACCAAATTGAGTGCCGACCAAAAAATCCACTAAATGTTTGACTGGTCGTGAACAAATCCTCGGGTGGTGACCAAACATAGCTGCGGCAATTTTCCCTGCCACAGCAATTTCCCCTTCCACGCCATTTTTGGGGGGTCTGCGCTTGTGTGGTCAGTCTCGCTTCCGGTCATGACCAAATCGGGTTGTGACCAAAGTCCTGGAACGGATTACGGTCGTGACCCAAGGTTGCACTATGTTGCTTTTTATGTACCTAAATGCTTTCTTCCAGTGTTCTTCCTATTTCTGGCTGATATGACACTATTGTATTATCTTTCTCCAATTATTCTTGGCAACTGTAGTTTTCTATATAAAAATTCTTAATTCAAATAATTTCTTTAAATTGAACCAGATGTAGGTAGAACTGTTGTAAAATTTGTATATTTTTCCTATATTGTCTAAACTAATTATAATTTCAAACAATGTATGCTATGCCTCAGTGAGTTATTCAAGTGCAGCCAACTACTGGTAAGTTAAGAAATCAGTGGCACAATGCAATGGGTGAGCTAAAATCACCAGCCATTAGAAAGTGAAGCAGGCAAGAAGTCAAATCTACGCACATGTTTATACTTAGTATATGTGTAAGCCTGTGTGCCAAGCAAAATTACTATCATATCAAAAATTCAAATTTTTCAGACCAGAGAACCTGTTACGGTAGTTAAATAAATAAAACCCGGAGCCTTTGGAAAAGAGACAAAGCTGTAAGTGGTGAGAATTAACTCTTGATTTTTGTGTGTGTGTTGTTTCTGGTGAATGCTCAGGTTTTACAGAACTAATTTGAAAATCCTTGAAATAGGAAACAAAGATTCATGTTAATATACATTCTGAAGCCTTCGTTTGGGACGATGGCTAACCTTTTCGTGGTCGCGTGCCAAAAGTCGCATTCATAATGCATGTGACACCCCCCCCACACACACCCCAGTTGCCTCTGCATGAATGCGCAATCTCTTGCACATGCCCTGCACCTCTGTGCATCTCCCACGCACACCCCACCCCTCACATGCACGGCAGTTACCCAACAATCAGCTGGCTGGCAGGAGGCGCCTGTGCATGCGCAGTGGACCTGATCCAGGCCAACGGCTTGCGTGCTGGCAGAAGTGGGTCTGTGTGCCACTTCTGGCACGTGTGCCATAGGTTTGCCATCACAAGTTTAGGAAATGAGAATTACCAAATACTGAATTATTTAATTAATTGCTTTTATTATAAATGTAAAATTTACTGAAATTTATATTCTTCTATAATCTGAGGGAAATAAAGTAAAATCATGTATTTAAAGCCCACATCATTAAATATATGTAATGTTCTTTTTAAAGTGAAAGCAACAGCTATGTGGAAGTTGAAATTCAAGAACCTTGAAATAGGTAAAATGAGGACCCAGATTGTTGGGGGGCAATATGGTGACTCTGTAAACTGCTTTGAGAGGGCTGTAAAGCATTGTGAAGCAGTATATAAATCTAAGTGCTATTAAGCAAGAGAAAGTTGATGAAATAGTTTTAAGATTCGGCTATTTCCAAGAACTGTTCATCAAAAAGTGTTCAAATATTCAGGGGAAAAAACCGTGGGTGGGAAATATAGCGCAATGGAATTCAAACCATTCCTGAACGACGTTATAATCCGATTTGTAGAATTATATTGCAGATTGCAAACTCAAATCATCGTCTTAACTAAGAGAAAGCATCTTTTTAACAGACATGTGTCTACTACACTTTCGATAATGGCTCCTACGCCTTGAAAAACAAATATTTAGCCTAAGCAAATCCTATTTGGGGGGGTGGTATCCCAATATATCTCGACCTTGGTGACTTGAAGAAGTGTGAACTTCCAATTCCCCAAAAGCTGGCTGGCGAATTCTGGGAGTTGAAGTCCACACCTGTTCAGGTCGCCAAAGGTACTCGAAGGAGAATGCCTTGCAGTTCAAAGGCAAGAGGTTTTCTTGCGGGCAAATGAGGTCTGCCAACCGACGGAGTCTGCAAAACAAGGAGGCGCCGAAGAACCACCGAAGGCGCCTCAAAGAGAAAATCGGGCCTAGAGCGCCACTAGCCACCTTGGCCAACCTCAGCCTTCCTGACTAAAGGCAAATGGGAGGAACGAGCAGGAAGCTCGGCCCTCGGGTCTGCAGCCTCGCGCTGGATTTGTCGGCGCTGGCCCGCCCATCCTCGGCTGCCTCTAGGGCCGGCTACGCCCACGCCGCTGCCTCCTCCTCCTCCTCCTCGCAGAAGAGCGTGCTTCGCCATGGCTTTCGCGACCCGTCCCTTCGTGCGCCTGGCTTCCACCGCAGCCGCCAAGAAGCTGGTGATCAAGCATGTGACGGTGGTCGGAGCCGGCCTAATGGGCTCCGGGATCGCCCAGGTGAGCTGCTGAACAGAGCCGTCAGCCCTCCGGGGCTGCAAATAAGGGGCGTCGGCTGGAGCAGCCCAGCTTAGAGCCTCCCTGGCCCTCCGCCGCCCTTGGTTAGTGCATGGAAAATCTGCTTCTCACCGCGATTGGCTTTCCCGAGCGCTGGGCTAAGAGCCCGAAAATCTGTGCCAAAAAATGCTTTTTATTAATACCAAAACGGAGGGCGATCTTAAAGTCATGTTGCAATGGGGGAGGGAATCAAAACCACGAGCAGGAGAAGGACACCGCAGCTCTCCAGGAATGCTGGACTACAACTCCGGGAATGCCCACTTAGTATGTAGTATGAGAATTATACTTCTCATGCAACATGTACTTTACTGTAGAATAGAATAGTTGGGAAATTCTGGGAGTTGGAAGTCCACATGTCTTTGCTGGGATTGAGAAACCCAGGTTGCAGGTGGAGCAGAGTTGATATCTGTAGATAAGATCCCATTAAGCTGAACTGAAACATAGCTACACTAGTAAGAGAACTGCACATGCCTCCAATGTGGTTTGGGGGTGTGGTGCTAAAGGTATAGTAAGAGAAAACCTTTAGCTGCAAGGGATATGCTACTATAACTTCCTTTGAAAACCTTAGGAATTATACAGGAAGGTGCTTTTTTCAAGAGGCAATTGGACTTTCTGGTTTTTCTTTGAAGATGTTTCACTTCTCATCCAAGAAGCTTCTTCATCTCTGAAGAAGCTGAAGAACCAGAGCTGAAGAAGCTTCTTGGATGAGAAGCGAAACGTCTTCAAAGAAAAACCAGAAAATCCCAATTGCCTCTATGAATAAGCACCTTTGGGACAAATATGACCTGGATGATTGAGAATCTCCATAGACACTCGGAACTTTCAAACTAAGTCTCATCCCAACATTTGTTTTTGTACCAGTGCCATTCCAGAATTTCTTTTTTTATTGAAGAGGCAACAAAAAGTCTCTTATTCCGCTGCCCCCCCCCCAAAAAAAACCCTGATAGCCTGTTTTTTTAAAAAATACAGTATTTAAATTAAAGCAACTGCGGCAGTTTCCAATAAGAAAAAATAAATAAATAATAGTGACACTTTAAAAAATCCCCACAAAACATAGCAGTCAAGGACTTTGTATAACTCCCTCTTCTCCAAGGCCTGGTAGAAAATAATGGTTTTAACTATTTCCCAAAGGGACAACCTTAAGGTAAGGCAGATTCATTAATTTCAGGGAAATTTCATTGATATTTGGAACAGTTGAATGAAGGAGCCATCTAGTCAAAAAACATGGCCAGCTTCCCTTTGCTGGAATGCTCAAATGGATAAGCAAATAGCTGGCAGAGGAGGTGGGCTCATTGGCTTAAACCAGGGGTCCCTAAACTTTTCAACTCATTAACCACTTCATGAAGTTTCAGTTCGTTCATCGACCATTTATTATATAAAAATGAATACTATTTAAGAGTACTATGAATAATAACAACAGCAATAATGGGTAAGCTTCGACAAGCCTTGAGAACTGATATTGACCACTTTGGGAGATGCTGGCTTAAATGGACTCTTCCAGCTGTATGATTTTAAATAACAGTTCCGGCAAGTGCTTGTTGAAGTAGTTAGTTGGCAGACCTCATTCGTGTAAATGTTTCACTAAACCACAGAAGCACCCGCAGAATGGTAGTCCTATGGCGAGATAGGTGGCAAATAAATTTAGCAAATAAATAAAACTTTTGTCAAAGCAACAGAAGCAGTATTGTGCTATCACAATGCAAGGTCCGTCTTTCATGTGTCCATATTACGTTGCAATACATACACAGCACTGTTCTCGGTAAGTTGACAATAACCCCCAGGCAGCTCTGCTGAACAGTATGGAAGTCTCCAAATTGCACAGTACCTTGTTGGTAGGTCTCATTCAAGTATCTAATCATATCGTTCTTTGCTAAGGAATTGATGCAATAAAGATAACTATATCTTTGCACTCTGATCCTTTTTGTTCCAAGTTAGTTGGGGTAAGAAAAAGACAAGTGGACATAGATAGCTTTAATTTGTTATAGCTTGAAAAACAGTTTATAGTTTGGAAGGGGGAGCAATTTTTTTTGGTGCTGGAGAGGCTCCATAACTGGAAAGGAGGAAGAAACCAGAATTGGTATGTAGTGTCCTACTGGCATGAATGGGCAGAGTTAGGATTTTTTCTCTTTTTTTTCTCCCCTTGGACCTTTGTGGAGAATGTGGAGCAAAGGTATCTTTTCACTAAAAACAAATAGCTTTGTTTTAGGGTTTCTGGTGCAGCTTTGGCTCCTTTTTATGACCCCAGATGGTAGGAAATCATACTACTGATGAAGTTGAGCAACAATGGTGAACAAAAAGTTTCAAGGATCAATGAAAAGAAACTTGGTTGTGTGCAGTTCTGGAACTGCAGGCTGCTCATCTCTGGATTAACATTATTTGTGAATTTAGTTGTAGTTTATGCAAGAAAACATGGATATAACAAACTGTGATATGCTGTTTGATGTAAATCTGACCATTGTTTTCTACATATAATGTTCTTGGGAAGGAGTCATGAGTAATTTTGGTAAAGACTGTAATGTACTGTTGCTTAAACGTGCTTTAAATACCATGGTTAAGCTGATTCTTATTGGGGGAAATTAACCTTATAATATCATGCTAGCATGTAATAATCTCCCTTCTCTTGTTTGCTATATTTAAATTGGTCGTGCATCAGTTTTTCAGGTCATATTTATTTATGTATTATAATACTTTTCCCGCTCCTAATTTCTACCTCTACTATCCAACAATTTATAAAATAAATCCCATGTTTGAAAGTACTCTGTATCTTCTTTTTCTTTTATTTTTAATGTCAATCTGTCTATTCCGCACAATCTAAATTTTATTTTTGAATTACATCATCCTCTGTAAGTGTTCCCTTGTTTTTCCAGTACTGTGCAAATACAATTCTTGCTGCTGTCAAAACATGTAGTATCCAATATAAGTTCCCTTTATCATATTGTTCAGGTATTATGCCTAGTAAAAATATTTCTGGATTATAATTTATATGTTGTTTTAACATTTTTTTCCAACCATGTATGTATTTTTGTCCAATGTTTCTTTACTTTTGCACATTCCTTTTTCTTAATTCCATCTATTACTGGCTCTTTTAGGCTGCAATAGTCTTGTTAAGAGTATGTAACAGGTTTGAATGTATCAGGCTGCATATTAATACATTACATGTACTTGTAAATGAAGTGGTTGCTTTTGAATTATCATCTTGCAAAAATAATTCACCTATGATCCTTTCCAGCTTTTCATTGCTTGCTTTTACTGATTGATTGATTGATTTGTCAAATTAAATTTGATGATTCCTTGGGGATTTAAGTCCTTGAGAACATGATTAATGCCATTTTTTAAAAATAAATCTGCCTATTGTTAGATATTCGTATAAGTACTTCCACAGAAAAGACTAGCCCAGAAATATTTTTGGTAACTTACCTTCTCAGCACAGGCTGTGTTTCGTCACTACAGCACATTAGCAACCTGAGACAACTGCATGCTTTGTATGGTTTATTCTTCAAGGGCACTGTTCCTTTGCTGCAAGGGATTAGGTGATTGGTAAGAAAATAGAAGTAACTTTTACACAACTTTTGCAAAGTTATAATTTGGCATTTTTTCATTCTAGAAGCAAGAGTTTTACATAAGCAGAAAAAAGTCAGAGGTGGTATTCAGCAGGTTCTGACCAGTTCTGGAGAACTGGTAGAGGAAATTTTGAGTAGTTTGGAGAACCAGCAACTACCACTTCTGACTGGCCCCGCCCCCATCTATTCTCTGTCTCCCGAGTCCCAGCTGTTGGGCTGGGTCTTCTTTTGTTGCCATGCACAGGAGAATGGAGCTGGAAAGCAGGTTAGTGGGGTGGGGAGGGAATAGGGATTTTGCAGTAACCTTTCCCCAGGAGTGGGGTGGGAATGGATATTTTACAGTATCCTTCCCCTGCCACACCCACCAAGCCATGCCATGCCCACAGAACTGATAGTAAAAAAATGGGAATAGCAAAGATGAGATCTACCATCTACGGTAGTGATGCATTTGAAACAGGCCAGATGTAGCAAGCTAATGGTGTTAACCATTTCAAACAGAGACACCACTTTTCCCAGCATCTACTTAATTCTAGAAAAACTCCAATCCACCGCCCCCCCAGCCCGGTTCCCGAGTTAAAACATTATATATATAATTGTCAGAAAACAATTCCTACTTGTAAACCACTGAGGAAGCCTTGCTGGGACATGAGCTAAAAGGTCCGCAAAAACAAAACCTGATTAGTACCTTGGCACTGATTTCCCAAAGCCCGGAGAACCCAACTAAGCATGTAGAGATCTGTTTCTTCCTTAAGCAGAGTCAGTTCGTTACTTGATTTAAGTATATAGTGTGTGTTTGGTGGGACACTCTACCAATGGAACAAAGTATTCAGCAGATGGTTTGGTATGGCCCAAGAGAAAGGAAGAGGAAGAAAAATGAGTAGGAGAAGCATAAGAACAATATAATATAATATTTCCGATAAATGGAAAAGCTTCATTGACATATGCATTAATATAAATTCACACAGTTATATTTAGGGATGTAAAATACGACTGAAGTGTGCAAAATGGTTTTGCTATAGCTCTTTGCCATATGCTGCCCATCCTTATCCAGGGCACACCACAGGTATGTGAACATGACGCCCATAATTTCCAACCAGCACGAATGTGTTGAGAATTTAGGAAATCGAAATTCACATATCTATGAAGTTCAGAAATACTCAGATAGATTATTAAGAAATATTTTTTGACTAGCATTTGTACAGAGTAATCTCAGGCCCATTTTGTATGGGTCCAGTCTGACACCCCTACTAAATGCAGAGGGCAGAGAAAAAATTGGTAATGGAAGGAGAAAATTAATGTTAGCTTCAACCCTAATTTTGTTTTCCTATTATTATTTTTTTCATTCATAAATGATTGGTATCTTCTGTTATGACACATCAGGCATTCTAATAGAAAAGCCTATCTGCTAAGGGCGTTGCACCCATTAAAATACCTGCCTCCATATTCACATTTCATAATGATGGGTATGGTTGGCTACCATAATTTAAATGTACTACCCATATGGATGATACAAACCATGGATAATTATATAACTTAAAAACTAGTTTTAAAACACTATTGTGCAAATTTCCAAGCACAACATTTTAAGGGACAAATTCACTCCTTGTGTTGAGTCATGGTTATATTAACTATGGTTAAGTAAACCACAATTGGCTGACTTTAGAGAAATTTATAAACCACAGTGGCCAGTTTCACACAATGTTCTAACTCAGTGCAGAGCAAACCATTTTAGCACTCAGCACAGTGTGTGAATCCACCCTATGCATTACCGACAGATTCCTTTAGAAGGAAGAAGACTTAATGGTTTAAAGATTACATTTTCCTTACTGGCTTTGGCAAATACATGTTAAAATGTAACTTTTCTAAAAAAAAAAATTAAGTGTTTCCATTTAAGGCTTTTAGAGAAAAAACAATGTTTCGTCTTTTTTGGCTGATTGCAAAATAGTAGTGTGGTCATTCCAGAAACAAATTGAGTAAGGTGTTTTCTTTTCTTTTTGCAATTATACCATCTGTCCGAACCAAGGAAGGCTTGATGTTCCCTTCCCGTCTCTTGTGTTTTGCTTGTACCAAAATCACAGTATAAGTAAGATACAGTACTGTAATTGCCATTTTCTGGACAGCTGGCTTTAATTATTTTCCCTCCATTGAGACTAACAGTACTATGGAATTATGAAGATGATGGTGTTCATCTAATTTCTTAAAAACAAACCGTTATGAAGTAATATCCTAATTAGGACAAGTAGAGATTGATATTCCAGGTCCTGTCCCTGTATGGAATGTCATATACTAGGACCAAAGAAGCTGCCCTTTCCTGTTGCAGGGCCTACCCAGTGGCTATCAGATTTGCTTGGACAACCGTTTGTCTGAAATGATACAGGATTTCCTAATTGAGCAGGGGTTGGGCTAGAAGACCTCCAAGGTTCCTTCCAACTCTGTTATTCTATTATTCTCTGCTGGCATTTTAAAAGGCATTAAAAACTAACACATGGAGGTTGGGAGGTGAATGGAATCCTTGAAATTGTAAATGTTTATCAAAAATTGTCAATATTTTGTGTATATCTGATAAATATATTGCTTTGATCTGGAATTTATCCTCCTATTTTGCTTTGTTATTTCCCCCCTGGTTAGCATAGAAGTTTCTGCTTTTACTTAAGTTTTAGTATTTGGGAAGAGTGGACAGAAGTTTGGTTAATTTGAATTTGATTTATTATTATTAGATTTTGAATTAAGTTCTCCAGGATGGATTCACACTTTAGTCTCTACAAATGTTAGGAGGAGCCTAAAAACTGTATTCAAAGGTGCTTCTGAAAACAGAAGGCCAATCAAAAGATAATGGAGTCTCTTTTTATGGAGCTGGGTCCTTTGCTTGTTCAGGAAGCTTGCTTGGATGATATTTGAGACATACGGTAAAATGATTTCATTTTTGTGCAGCACCATGCTTAAATTTCCACTTACTCCTGATGTTCACCTTAGAGTCCATCACATTTTTGTAGGAAATGGATTAAATTCTCTTTTTCCTCTCCCTTTCCTATCTTTTTTACAGGTTGCTGCTGCAACTGGCCACACGGTGGTATTAGTGGACCAGTCAGATGAAATATTAAATAAGTCCAAGAAACAAATTGAGGATAGTCTGAAGAAACTATCAAAGAAAAAGTTTGCAGAGAAACCTGAGGTGACTTTTTATAAATATTGACAAGGGTAGTGTTCTTTTTCATGTTCAGGCCAACTTTCCCTAATATAAAATAAAGGAGCCTCAACTATATTGGGAGATCACAAGATTAAGGAAGGCTGCTATGCAGAAATAAAATGTTGGAGACATGAGGAAAGCTAAACTAAAACCAAACAGGTACTGATTTTTTTAAAACTTAAAAAAAAAATCCAACATAAATAACCATTCTAAAAAGTTCTCAAAAAGTGCTTCTGCAGGTTACTTGTTGCATATGCATTTGTAGCCTCTAATCTCCCCTTTGAAGCCAAACCTACTGAAGTAGAACAACCATACTGCTTCTTTTTGGACCTGTCAGTGATTTTCTGCTCCAACGCACAGAATACTTGCTTTTAAAGTGCATCAGGCTGCTCTCATTGCTTTGTAAGTTTGAGCATTTCAGTAGCAGCCACCTTTTGCTTCAGGCATGTTGCCTTCAAAGCTTGTTGCCTTTAGTGTCTGAAGCCAAAAGTTGAGGCAAGAGGCACCTGCTTTATGCATTAATATTTTTTGAAAGAGATGGTGCAAATGTCCCGATTGTATAGAGTGAAAAGCTCAGATTCAGGTGTGTTGGTGATTGTATCTTTGAAGTTCTGCCATAGTGATAGATATCAGTGCTGACAGTTGGAACATGTGCTGCCAAACAGGGAGGGAATCAGAACAGCTGCACATGGAAAATTGTGTGAAGCCCCAGAGGTGGAATTTCATCATTTATTTGGGGGGAGGGGAGGACATAAAGCTGCCAGTGATTTCGTTTTCTCTAATGCATTTTGTTACTTGAAGGACAAACAATAATGTGTTAGTTTCCTGTATCAGTTCAGTGTGCACAAACAGATTCCTAATGTTTTATAAAATCACACTCTATTACATGCTTTGATTGTTATTTAAGATTTTTTAATTATTGGCTTTATTGTTACATTTGTGAAATGGGTAGCTATATAAATTTCAGGGTGGATAAAAATCAATTATTTTTTTAAAAAATAGATTTTTTTGAATTAAATCAGACTTTTAATTTTTTTATTAAATTTCTTTTAATAAAATGCTTTTGGAGTAAAAATCTAAAAACAGTTTTCTATTTAAGATGCATTAATAATTTAGTTTATTCAGCATGAAATTGAGCTTAGTTATGCAGCATGAGGCTTTATGTTCTGCAATATTGGGACTGTTGGTGAGTCAACAGCGGATCAGAGGAGGTGCTGCTGTGGGACAGAGATGACAGTAGCTCTTTAAAAGTTATGATTTAAATCAAGTTGATTTAAATCAAGCCTTTTTACTAGTGATTTAAATCATAATTTAATTGATTTAAATCAAATTCACTCTGATAAATTTGGCAAATAAATAAAGCTCAAATAAACCATGTTAAAGTTGAAGTAAGCTTCTGTTTATGCAGACAAATGTAACACCCAGTAAACAGATTTTATTGCTTTTCCAACTTTTGCAGGCTGGTGTAGAATTTGTTGAGAAGGCCTTAAAGAATATAACTGTGAATACGGATCCGGTCTCTGTGGTCCACAGCACTGACCTTGTAGTGGAGGCCATTTTGGAACACTTAGCCCCCAAAATTGAGCTCTTCAAGACACTGGATAAGTTTGCGGCGGAGTATGTTTTTAAAATTGTTATAGACAAGATAAATACAAAAAGTCATTACCAACTAGAAAGATGAAATATTAATTTGCAGTACTGTACCTTCTGATTATTTTGATGATTAGTCTAAGAACAGAAGTTTAAATACAGGGTTGATGTTCAGATTTACCCCCTCCTGTTCACAACCCAAATAAACTTTTGACCAGATGCATAAATAATCTGTTGAAAATATTAACTGTTTTAAGAGAAATGGGGAGAATGAACATTTATTTATTTCAAAGGAAAAGCAGCTTTGCTAGATGCTTTCGTTAAAGAAAATATTACAACCAATTTTGTTAATACCTGGAAACTGCTTCAGGATCTGTTCTTGAGGTGAAAAAAAATGAAACTTTGATTTTCGGTTTTGCTGATTAGAGAGATTTATTGTTATAGAAATCGCTAGTACATATTACTATGTAAAAGTGAAAAATAGAGGTTGTATGTTATTATAATTATTGTATGTGTTAAAAAGAGTCAGAAGTCAATGCTTGTCTTTCTTTTTTCCTTTTCCCCTATACTTTTCTCTCTTCCTTCTGTTTTCACTTTCTTTTTCATTATTTTTGTTTGCCTTTATATTTTATATTTCGATAAACTAATACTATATATATATATGTATGTATGTATGTATGTATGTATGTATGTATACGTATACGTATGTATGTATGTATGTATGGCATTCGGCTTTGCTCGGGTATTTTCCCACATTATAGTAGTTGTGCTCATTTTACCCACTCATTTTACCCACCTCAGAAGAATGGAAGGCTGAGTCAACCTTGAGCCTGGTAGGATTCGATCTGCCAAATTGCAGGAGTAGCTTGCAGTACTGCACTCTAACCACTGCTCCACCAAGGCTCTTCATGCCAAATAAAGCATTCCAAATAATATTTTGCTCACCAGAAGCTGATAATTCATCTTACTTTCATACTGACGGTTCTTATTATTTTAAGATATTCTCTACTCTGTAGGAGAGGTCTGAGTGAAAATACTAACTTCAGAAAGAAAGGAAGTGGTGTAATTCTCCACTTGTGATCAAAGATTAAAAAGATATTCCTACACCGAAGAATCATTCTGGTAAATTATTTAGGCAAAGTCCTATCTCCTTTTTCTTCCAAAAAAAGGTAATCATTGCTGTTTCAGAGGAATTACTGTTCAAAATTGAGCAATTTTATCAAAATATAATTGATAAAATAATCAACTAAATAGATTTTAAGGGTTGATGATGGAATGAATAGAGTACAAGCTTGTTTGATGCTTATATTTTTCATAGATCATTATATCCATATCGTTCCTTTTAATAGCAAACTGAAACAACTGATAGCAGAGTAGGTTGAATTTTGACAGCCACATTCTGCAAAGTGTAGAAAAAAATTGTAAGATGTGTTAAAAAAAATAATAAGACAGGTGATCAAAGAGTGATAAGAATCTAAAATAACTGAGTTAGGATTGAAGCACAGAATTTGGAGGAACATAGAAAAAGGCCAAAATTGGGCTAGAGATGGAATGGTGTATCTTGAAAGAAAACTTATCAATCAGGAATCCTAAAGAAGCGAACTATATCAAAAAAAATTTCATTTTTAAATATAAATAGCATATTGCAAAGCCTCATGCTGCAGTTTACTTCCCAGTTCCAGGTGTCTGATTTTAAGCTTACCTTCAGAGAACAAGAATGGTTATATTCTTGTGCAAATCTTTTGAAAAGCAGGAAAATAATTAGTCTGTACACTTCATCAGGGAAGTGTAATATTTAAGGCTAGCCATTCAGTGGGATCTGGGGGAGTGGTACAGGCCAAGAGGTGGAGCTCTTGCCCCCACAATCAGGAGACTGTGTCTTCGATCCTAGGTAAAGGCAGATATTTCTCTCTCTGGGCACACTGGGAATATATCTGCTGAACCAAACTCCGCCCTGGCAACAGGAAAGGCATCTAGCCATTAGAACACTCTGGTAGCTCCATTCAGTTGCCCAGACTCCACCCTGCAAGGGGTTATGATGATGATGATGATGATGATGATGATTCAATGGGATCTTGGGAATTGCATTCCCAAAAGTTGGAGAGTCAGGAGAAAGAGGGTGGACCCAGGACAAGAACTATAAAAACTAAAATACAATCAAAATACAATGACTAAGATTACTTTATGTATGTTTAATAATGGTCACATCCTGTCATATTAAATTTAAACTTTAGCAGCATCTTTGATAAGGCAGTGCGACTTTTAGTGGCTGTTCATTGTACCACTTTATTTTAAATTCCTGTTACATGCATCGGATGATGAAATAGTGCATAAATCTTTTCTAGTAATCATGGAATCTAGAGGTTGAGTTTATGCATTTTTCCTTTCTTTTAGCCTTGAGTTGCTAGTATGTTCATATTTTAATGATTACTCTTTGAGTTTATTATAAACTTGACTTATCAGAGAGATTAGATTCTTGCTGAGCTTGAAATGGACAATGATGTAAGCATTTCCCCCCCTTTTGGTTCCTTTTGTGTCAGATGATGCTACAAATACAGTAATAGTTTTATTCTTTTGGGGAATACTTCAATTTTAAAGGATATCTAACTGGTTATATATGCTAAAATATTTGATTTCTAAAAGAGAATGCCATGTGGATTGTTTATTAGGAAAGGAAGGCTTGACTATTTGAGGTTGTCTACCTGTTTATTTTTTACCCTGCTTTTATTTTTCACTACTCAAAGTGGGTACATAATGTTCCCTTCTACATTTGCTTTCATAAACATATGTGAGGGGTCGGTTGAGCTAGAGAGAGTGACTGGCTTGAATTCACCTTAGTGGTTTCTATGTCTACGAGTGGACTAGAACTGGGCATGGCTAGTCTAGTGAAGAGAAGGACCAGCGGAGACATGATAGCAGTCTTCCAATATTTAAGGGGCTGCCACAGAGAGGAAGGGGTCAAGCTATCTTCTAAAGCAGCCAAAGGCCAGACAAGGAATAATGGATGTAAACTGAGCAAGTAGAAATTCAACCTGGAAATAAGGAGAAATTTTCTGACAATGAGAACAACCAACCAATGGAACAGCTTGCCCTCGAAAGTTCTGGGAGCTACATCACTGGAGGCTTTCAAGAAGAGATTGGACTGCCATTTGTCAGAAATGCTGTAGGTCTCCTGCTTGGGCAGGGGGTTGGACTAGATGACCTGCAAGATCCCTTCCAACTGTGTTAATCTAAGAACTCTCGGTCACTGAGATTTTCTTAAAATATTATTAAAGCACCTCATCACAGTCTGTGCAGTAAGTTTGTACATTTGTAGCTTTTATAAAATTATCATCACTAAACTTTGGGAATGTATTCATTATTTTTTCCGTTGCGTACACCACCAGCGTATGTTCATGTGCATCCGTTCTTAGAAGGAAGGAACCAAAAACTGTAAAAGGAAAGATCAGAGGGAAATGAAATGAAGTTAGAGGGCAGTTAGTGAATGTAGGAAATGCAGAAGAGAATGCAAATTGCCTGTAGCTAACGTTCTTATGAGTACAAGAATATGGATTTTTCAATAATTATTTTGCTACTGAGCATTCTGTCTCTTCTCACTCTCTCTCTCTTTCGCTGTCTCTTTCTCTCCCTCCTTCTCCCTCTCTCTCAATTAAATATAAAAATTAAAAAATACATAAAATTATACAAGAGGGAAACGGAAGCTAAAGCAAATATAAACATACAAAAGGAATGTTTACAGACATGCCTTTATCTCTAAATGGGGACCATGTTTCATTGCAGTCATTTATGATTGGCCTATAGTATTGTAATCCTATAGACCATTACAGATTACAGATTTAAATCTGGAACCATGTGTTTGTGTATCTGATGCAGAACCATCTATCTTTTAACTGTAAATCCATTTTCTTTGTGCATATGTCAACTCCCATGTAACTGAGATAGACTATAAACGTCTGAAAATATTGAATCTCAATTTTGAGTTAATATATGTAATAGCTTCTTATAGAAATGAAACAAAAATGTAAATAAAGAATTTACAGGTAGTCCTAGACTTATGATTACAATTGGAATCTGTCATTAAGTGAGTCATCAAACGATCAGATTCAATTTTATGACAGTTTTTACCATGACCATTAAGCAAATCATGTGCTTTTTAAGTGAATCACACAATTGATAAGCAAATCCATTTTCCTCAATTGACTGCTTGTCAGAAGTTGGCTGGGAAGACTACAAATCATGATCATCCAATTACAAGATGCAGCAATTGTCATGAATAAGAGCCAGTTTTTAAGGACCCAGATTTTAATCATGTAACCCTGGGGGTAGTGCAATGAATATAAGTTCAAGCACAGGTCATAAGTTACTTTTTCTGAGACTGTAATAATTTAAAACTATCATGAAATGAATGAGTCAGGGACTATCTGAATTGATTGCTTGTTCATCTATATAAAGTGCAGTGAGGTAATTTCTAAAATATTAGGGGGAAAAGGTAGGATTTATAATATAATAATAGTAATAATCTTAAAAAGGATGTAATTAAACTATTGATTTTTTTAAAACCTCCCCTATTTTAATTTATGGGGGGGAAACAAGCAAAAAAAATCCAAAAACAAAAAAGAAATATATACATAGATATAATATTTTGAAAACCAATTAAAAAAAAAACAAAATAAAAATTTCAAAAGTGCAAACTAGCAGTCCCTTTTTTTCTTGCTTCCCTTTATTTCCCCTCCGGCCATTAATTGGTACTTGAATATTTTTATATTTTACTTTACACAATATTACTTGGTTCAATTGCTAGTGCCCATTATCAATAGGAAATGACCACTATTTGCACACCCTAGGTTTCATTTCCTTCTAATTTAATTGTTTACTGCTAGGGAAGCTCCAAATTTGCTCCAAATCAACTTGTATGTATACTCTTCATTATTTTAATTTAACTATTGAAAGAACCAAGTAGCTTTTCTCCAGGAAGATCCATCTCTTTCTATCCAAATTTTAGAGGTAGAAACGCAATGATAAATGATTAATTATTTGGGGAACAACATTTTGAATTAAAAGTATTTTTAAATGTTTTATTGATTTCCTATTGTTTACATTTTGTTAATACATCGTGTCATTTGGGTTATTTAATTGCTTAACAATACAGGTTACATTCTTAATCTCCACCTCTTTTTTCCAACCACTGGTAAAATAAAGTCCCTGTTTGATAATATTCTGTGTCTTCTATTTGTGTTAATAGTTAGCGTACATCTGTCCATTTCAGCACAATCTAGTATCTTCCTATTTATCGCTTCGTCTCGCGATGTTTCTTCATTTTTCCAATCTTGTTGAATTAAAAGTAAATTATTATATTAAATTAAAAGTAAAACATTGTTAGATGTTTGTAGAAAGAAGAGCTGCAACTAACATAAGGTGAATGTTATTTTCTCCCCAGGCATACAATATTTGCTAGCAACACTTCATCTTTGTCAATCACGACCTTAGCTAATGCTACCACTCGGCAAGATCAGTTTGGTGGTTTACATTTTTTTAATCCGGTACCTCTCATGAAGCTTGTAGAGGTAAGGAATCTTAAGAGTGTTCTAAAATGAATCTTGTGCCGTGTTCAATGCATGCTGCTATTTAAATGTTAATTGAGTTATTTATGAGCATAATAAATCTGGGATGCAAATTAATAATGGAAATAAATATATAAGTAAAATTTATCGTGTGGAGAGGATAAAATAGCCATTTGGTTTAAGATTCTGTCCCAACAATGTCCAAGCAGATACCAAAGAGAAATATAGCAACGAGCGAAAAAAGGACTTCAGGCATTGAGTGCCTTGAATCTATGGAGCTGGGGTGTCAAACTCGCAGCCTGTGGGCTGGATGCATCATGTGCTGGTCACACCTACCCCTGTTTTAGCGAAGGGGAAAAAGTCACGATACGTCACGTGATGATATGACACTGCGAGTTTGACACCCCTGCTTTGGATATTGAATATTGATATTGAATACATATTCAAGACTACAGGTAATCCTTGACTTACAACAGTTCATTTAGTGACCATTCACTAAATTCAACGGCATTGAAAAAAGTGACCTATGACCCTTTTTCATGGTCAGAATTCAGATACTTGGCAATTGGCTCATATTTCTATGA
Organism: Pseudonaja textilis; assembly: GCF_049901715.1. Taxonomy (NCBI): domain Eukaryota; kingdom Metazoa; phylum Chordata; class Lepidosauria; order Squamata; family Elapidae; genus Pseudonaja; species Pseudonaja textilis. The sequence goes on from NC_141995.1 coordinate 19,069,178, forward strand.
CTGCAGTGTCCTGAGGTCATGTGATAAGTTTTTGCGACCTTCTGACAAGCAAAGTCAATGGGGAAGCCAGGTTCATTTAATAACTGTGCTACTAACATAACAAATGCAATAATTCACTTAACAACTGTGGCAAGAAAAATCGTAAAATGGGGCAAACTCACTTAACAAACGTCAGAGAAGTGGTGAAAAAGAAGTTCCTTGTCATAAAACTACAGGTGGTCCCCGACTTAATGACCATGATAGAGTCCAACATTTCTGTTGTTAAGTGAGACATTCATTAAGTGAGTTTTGCCGTATTTTATGACATTGTCACAGTTGTTAAGCAAATCACCACAGTTGATAAGTTGATAAGTAACCTGGTTGCTAAGGGAATGTGGCTTCCCCAGTGATTTTGCTTGTCAAGGGGATCACCTTGGGAGACAGCAACAGTCATAAGTAAGAGTCTGTTCTCGAGGATCTCAATTTTGATCACATTGTCATGGGGATGCTATAAAGGTCATAAGTGTGAAAAATGGTCCTAAGTCACTTTATCAGTGCCGATGTAACTTTGAACAATCACTAAATGGACTGGGGTGGGGTTTTTTTGCAATATTTTTTTTATTTTTAATGCAATCATTCCATCTTCAGTTGAACAGTGTGTGGTCTGGGTACAAATATCTTTGTTAAACAGTAGTCAAAGTTACAACATCCTTCGTTGCATATTAATTCTGCAATTTTTAACATAGTAATGTCCACCTATTGATTATACAATGTTAACATAGTGATATTCAACATGTTAGTTATCATCTTTACTTATCTCTTTTAACATGCCATCTTTTATTTTGTTACCCTATTTCTAACTTCCATTTTTATTATGTAGCTCGGGGGTTGCATAACTAGTGAATGAACTGTTGTAAGTCGAGGACTATCTGAACTTGAGATTTAAAGAAATGAAGTCTGATTTGGTTAAATCTCGCTCCTATACCATGATGCAGTATGAAATTGCTTTTGAGATTGTGGAAAGTCTCTTCACTTTGATAATGTCTTTGCTGCTAGGTTATCAAGACGCCGATGACGAGCCAGAAGACTTTTGAGTCTCTCATGGATTTCAGCAGAGCCGTCGGGAAAAATCCAATATCGTGCAAGGCAAGTTTACCTCAAAATTAAGAATATCAGTGCAGTAGGTTCACACCTGGCCACCCTGAGGATTTTTTGCCTTGATCTCAGTTTGGAAGCACATTTTTTGATGCTAAACCACCCAACCACCTAAGATGGAGGTGGTATAGAACTATAAGAATATTACTAGAATATTTTATGAAGCCTGGTTTTAGTCTAACATGAACCTGGCCTTGTTTCCTCTTTTCTCCCACTATACAATAATGGCAGGTTGATAGTAGCCATCTGTATATGTAACAAAAAGAGTAAGTAATTTGTTTATATAGGCCAGGGATCTCCAAACTTGGCAACTGTAAGACTTGGGGACTTCAACTCCCAGAATTTCCCAGCCAGCACTTGTGGAATTGAAGTCCACAAGTCTTAAAATTGCCAAGACCCCGTGATATAGGTAGTCCTTGCTTATCAGACCCAATGGGGACATGCATTTCCATCGTTAAGCAAAGTGGTTGTTAGGCAGAACATCACATGACTATGCCACCCAGCAGTGGCTGTTTTGGTAGGCCTGATTGTGGTTGTTGGGCAAGGACCACACTATTGTTAGGTGATGACTGACCTCCACACACCTGCCACATTTGCTGCTGCTTCAGTTCTGAACATCTTTTTCTCCTGTACTCCACCTCTGCTGCCTACCCAGTGGTGGGATTCATTTTTTTTTACTACCGGTTCTGTGGGCCTGGCTTGGTGGGCGTGGCAGGGAGTGGTATATGCTGGTTCTCTGAACTACTCAAAATTTCCTCTACCAGTTCCCCAGAACTGGTCAGAACCTGCTGAATACCACCTCTGTGCCTACCCCTATCATCCCCACTGCTCTCCCCAGCTGGCTTTCAAAGTCTTCTTCCCCCTACTGCTTTTGAGGTGCACCTGGTCTCTTCAGGAGGCCAGAGGTGGCAGTGAGAAGAGCTTGGTGTGAGGGATTGCAGGGGTAGGAAACAGAGCGTAGGACTGCCCAAAGAATGGAAATGGGGGAGAGAGACAGGTGGGTGGGAAGAACCGAAGTACATACTATAGCTGTAAATGAGTCTGCCAAGCACCCAAATTTTGATCAGCAGAGGGTGCTGCAACAACCATAACTTTGAGAACTGTCCATAACTACCATTCATTCAGCAATAGCTTGGCAAAACTGCAGAACTTTGAATGGTTATTGAATGAAGAATGTTAAGTGGGGACTGCCAGTAATACTTATATTGTAAAAGTGATCTATTTTACCATAAATCCTGGTGAGGTTTTTTTTTTTTCTTCATAGGATACTCCTGGCTTTGTTGTGAATCGACTTCTTCTGCCTTACCTGATGGAAGCAGTTCGGCTTTTTGAGAAGGGTAAAGTTATAGAAAATCGTCAATCTACCAACATACATGTACATCTCCACCAATATTTGGGACTGCAACGCCCACCACCTTGCCTATGTTTTCTTTTTTTAAATCTGATAGCTGACTTTGGTTCTAGTGAGAATTAAGCAGGTTTTTCTTGTGCCTGTCGCCTCTTTTCACTTCCATGTCTTTTATGACCAGCATGATTTTACGCCAGTCACCTCAGTCACTCTGTTTCTCGGCCCAACCCACCTCACAGAGTTGTTGTGGGGAAAAATGGAGGAAGACGGTATTTTGGCTGTCTTGAGTTATTTGTAAAAATAGTAAAGGTGGGTTACAAATATCTACAAAGGTGGGTTTACAAATAAAATGTCTTTTCCTAAGAATAAAAAGGCCAAATCTGGTGACATTTAGCCATTTCCCAAGATTTCAAACTTTGTAAGATTATTTTAAGGATTCTTGAGGTATCTTGGACAACAAGAGATACCTCTCCACTTAGATAGTGATCCTTCTAGCAGATAGTAACTTCTAGCAGACATAGATGATGATAGATAAATGGATGGATGGATAGATGGATGGATAGATGGATGGATGGATGGATAGATAGATAGATAGATAGATAGAAAGAAAGAAAGAAAGAAAGAAAGAAAGAAAGAAAGAAAGAAAGAAAGAAAGAAAGAAAGAAAGAAAGAAAGAAAGAATACTTTATTGGCCAAGTGTGACTGGACACACAAGGAATTTGTCTTGGTGTAAATACTCACAGTAAAAAGAAAAGATACATTCGTTAAGAATCAAGAAACATAACGTACAACACTTAATGATAATCATAGGGTACAATCAACAATCAAATCATACTAGGAAACAGTCTATATAAATTGTAAGGATACAAGTGACAAAATTACAGTCATAAGTGGAAGGGGATGGGTGATAAGGAGTGATGAGAAGATTAACAGTAATAGTAGTACAGCCTTTGTAAATAGTTGGAATAGTGTTGAGGGAAATATTTGTTTAGCAGAGTGATGGCTTTTGGGGGGAAAACTGTTCTTGTGTCTAGTTGTTCTGGTGTGCAGTGCTCTATAGTGTTGTTTTGAGGGAAGGAGTTGAAACAGTGTATGTCCGGGGTGTGAAGGGTCTGTATACTAATAGTGTTCGGATGTATGAAACCAAAAATTATTCCTTGATAAGTTGGTACCTTCCACAGTATTATGTCCTTCATCCACACTAGACCCAAACTGAGGAAGTCTTTGCAAAGCCCCTGGGAGAAATCCTAGAATGAAGCTGCTTTATTTAGGAGTCTTCTGTTGTTTTCACATAGATAGACCCTTCAAAAAGCTCACTAGTTCATGTAGTAGGAATTACTGTTTCTAGTGTAGCTGAACAAAACCTTACATACAGAATTATTTCCAAACAAAAGCTATTCAGTCGGGCAGTAAATCAAAATATGCATGTTCCAGCCAGAGGTGTATGTTTGGGGAAGAGCAGGAAAAAGCCAAGGACCAGCCTGCTCAATCTTTCCATCTCTTTACTTTTCCTATCTTCCTGTAGCTGTCATTGCCAAACTCCTTGTCTTCAAGGGCATCATATCCAAACAGCCCATCCACTTCCCTGGTCTTCCCACCACTTCCCTTCCCCGCCTCCCTTTAGTTATCTATGATACCCAGTCATCCTGCTCCCACGAAAATCTTTCCTGAGGGGAGGCACTGGGGAGATTCCAAATAGGGGAGGCAGCCTGCTGCACTTTTTGCCACGTCGGAAGCAAAGAGATTGACACAAACCAGGAACAATCCAAATGTTCCTGATTTTGTTTCTGCTGAGCAACAGCGCACCCAGAATTGTTTGGCAAAATACATTTTCCATTTCGTGCACTTCCCTAAGAGACCTCTTTCAAATTTCTGTTTAAATGACAATGAGTGCAAAAAAATTCATTTCCTTCCAGCCAATTTTGTTATGTAGGGTAATGTGTGTTCTGTATCTGCTGGGTTTTTTTAAAAAATAAAAACCCTCTCCATCTCCATTTCCAAAAGCTTCTTGTGACATTAGGGAAATAAATTTACATTCTGGTGCTTATTGCTGGAATTGGAAGTACGGTATAATTAGCCTTTTATGTTTCTAGAAAAATCCATATTAAAATTATAGTTGCAATGCTGAATGAAGTAAGGTTTCATTTTGCAAGCGATTGACCTAAAAGTGCTGAACCTGGTGAGATTGTGAGTATACAAGCAAACAAAAGGGTGATGGGGTGTTTTAATCCCTGGAATAGATTAATTGATGTCAACTAAATTGAACTAGGCTCAATGGCTAAGACGCTGATCTTGTCAGTCAGAAAGGTCAGTAGATCGGCGGTTTGAATCCCTACCACTGCATAACAGAATGAGCTCCTATTACTTGTCCCAGTTTCTGCCAACCTAGCAATTTGAAAGCATGTAAAAATGCAAGTAGAAAAATAGGTACTACTTTGATGGGAAGGTAACAGTGTTCCGTGCGCCTTTGGCATTTAGTCATGCCAGCCACATGACCATGGAGATGTCTTAGGACAGCTCTTTGGCTTTGTAACGGAGATGAGCACCACCCCCTAGAGCTGGAAACAACTAGCACGTATGTGTAAGAGGACCCTTTACCTTTTAAAGTAGAATAGAACAAAGTTCTTAGTTTTTTTAAGGTGACTCTCCATGACTTGATTCCAAAACTACCACAAAACTGCCTCGAGGAGTGACTTTGTGAAAAATTGGAAGATTCCTAACTTTGGATGATTTTTTACTCAATATTCTGCAAGTTTAGTGCCCTCCAAATGTTTGGCCTTCAATGACCAGCATGGCAATGAGTGGATCATGTGGAATTATGCAAACTGAAGTCCACACACCTGGAGAGCAGCCAGGATGGGGAAGATGTGTGCTGCTTGTTGCCGTGTTGTTGGAAATACAGGATAATAAGGATAATTATTGTCCTTTTCTTTCAAACCTAAGAGCCAGTTAACTCTTGAAGTAAGCTGTGTGTTCTTCAAAGCAAGCATGGCTGCTATATAAAGAGCTAAATAGAACTTCCCTCTCTAACTATTCAGGATTAAGCTCCCTTTTATGATTGTCTGCTATTAAGAATATTATTTCAAACATTTTCTTTGGAAGGCAGCCTTTCCTCTCTTTACAGATGAAAGACTTCCATTATCAAGATCCTGTAAATATATTTTAGATATTAAATGCTTCCTTTGTAGATCTTATAAGTGTTTTTTAGCTTGTGAAGCAAGATTAGCTGTATTTCTTGCTTATCCATAAACAAATATTGCTAATTACTGCTCAAAGGCAGAATAAGAATAAATTAGTGATTTTTTTTTTTAAAAAGGACTGATTTTGAATAAAGAACTTTTTCTCAAAAATATTGCCACAAAACGTTGCATTCCAAATTTAATCAACCATTACATTTGCACAACTGAATGGGTTTATTTTCTGATTTGAAACTTTTTAATTTATTGAACTTTATTTAATGGTAGTGCTTGAATCCAGCTATTGTTTTGACTTTAAATACTTTATAAGAGGGAATTGAAACACATACATTCAAATGATTGTTACAAGAAATAGGGTAGCATCTAATTAAAATAATGTTTTAATTGTCAGATTACACTGGCAATGTTTTATGGCTTAATGTGGAATAGATAAAAGCTCTGACAGGCTGGTTTCCAAAATTTCACTTTGCTGAGAACATTTTCTTCACTGAAGTAGAAAACTTGTGGGCCACATGCTGCCAACATTTGGTAAAATATGAGAAAGTTAACATTAAAAAAAAGAACAAAAATGCTTATGATAAAATAAATATGGTTAATATATCTCCCATTATTCAGAAGACAAAGCCTTTAACTGTCAGACCTGGAAAAATGTGTATATCTGGTTTTGTAGATCAGCCATGTTGCCATTGGGATGATTTAGCATATGTAGTGAATGCCAGACTAGAAGTGGGTTTCTGTGTACTTCTCACTTTCTTGATGACTGTTATTCTTGCTGTTGCAATGCATGAGACTTGTTCTTTAGAGACACTGTTAGGTAGCTAGGTAAATATACTCAAAGGGAAGCCATTTTGAACTATGGGCAAGAAGCTTCTACTGTTTATTGGTTGCTTCTCTGGCCCACAGTTTTGGAGGCTTTGTGATATAATAATGCAATGCCTTAGTCAACACTCTTCTGCAAAACTGCTGATTTACTATAATTTTGATTTGGAGTTGTGTTGTGTTATGTAGTGCTATAAACTCGATTCTTGTTCACCAGCAAGAGTCACTTTTAGTGATATGGGCAGCTATATAAATTTGATGGATGAATAAAATAAAAGAGAGAGAACTCTGCCAATTCAACGGTTAAATCTTTTGTCTAGGAGATGCATCAAAGGAAGATATTGATGTTGCCATGAAACTTGGGGCAGGTTATCCTATGGGCCCATTTGAACTCTTAGACTATGTCGGCTTAGATACCAGTAAATTCATTATAGATGGTATGTATATCATTCTGTTTGAAAATGTAAAAACAGTCACGCTGGATAAAAAATTACTTGTTTTTGATGTGCGATATTTCACACAGTGACTTAATACAACAAATGTGATCAGTTTGTCTCTGCTTACTATTCTGATATTTTTTCTACATATAACTGTGGAACCAAAGCAAGGGCCGGAGCCCGGCTTGACTGGCCAATACAACAGAAGATAAAAACATGAGAACCCTATGAATATTTATCCACTTCTTCAATTTTTAAGAGTATTATGAATAACCTGAGATTTGTTATGTGTAAAATTCCCAGAAAAAAAGATTAATAATCCAATTCCTTTGTGATCACTTTGTTATTTTGACCTGCCAAGTTGTCTATCGGATTAAGTTAACTACCTTAATGTTAACTTAACTGGAAAATAGTCTTCTTTAAAAGGGTTGCAATATTTGAACTGAAATTCTCTTGTTGCTTTGCGTACAAGTATGGCAGCCAGCTTTATCACTTTATTAAAAAATGTAATTAGTTTTGAATGAGAAGGTTTGAAAAATATATAAATATCTGTGACACGTTATCAGATTGAGGTGTTAATGCCTGTATGTTTTTCCCTCTCTCTAATCAGGATGGCATTCATTGGAACCGGAAAATCCTCTTTTTGCTCCAAGCCAGGTTCTAAATCAGTTGGTAGAGGAGAAGAAACTTGGAAAGAAGACTGGTGAAGGATTTTACAAATACAAATGAACTTTCCAATGTGCCATGTTTTTCTGACACGCGTAAGGAAAGCTGCTGAGCATTTCCATACAGTATTTGTAATACTGCTTAATCAGGGCCACAAAAACCAGTCAGTGCTGTATCTTGATTATAAACGCTAAGCAATTTATTTCCACAATGTAGCCTTATGGTATTTTAAATCACTGGGATTTATTCGGAGCTTTACACATTGAAGTGCCTTTTTCGAAATTACCATGGATCTAAACACATCTCAGATTTATAATCCTCCATCCAACCAGTAGAAATTTTAATATGAATAAAATACTTCAAATATAGAGTTGCTTTGATTTCCCCACCCACCCACCCCCACCAGTAGGTGGCAGTGTAAAAGCAGAATATGAATTTAACATTTTCCTTTTCAGCACTTTATTCAGTAATAAATTATATTCCTTTAGTATATAGCTAGATTCAGCACATATACCATTTATTCTTTTTTTTCTTTTTATGCCTTTGTATATCAATCAATCTGCATGTCCGTGTCTGCATCATAGAACACAAGTTTGCTACAGAATATGAACAGCAAGAAGGCAGGAGGGACTTTTTTTAAAAAACAGGAGAAAAGATAACTTCCACGTTAAACAAATATAAATAGACCACCTTAAAATGTAATACTAAATGGTAACTTGCAGGAACTGTTTTGACACTGAAAAATCAATACAATGCAGTGGTTAAGTCAATGAACAAGCAACAGGAAATAACAGGTTGTATCTATCTGCAGCCGTGGAAAATCACTCAAAGTATTTTGGGGTGAGTGGAAAGCTAAAATGGAAAGCTAGTTTTGCCAGTTGTAGAGAAAAATGCAGTTTATAAATCTAATTAACAATGTTCTGTAATAGGACAGAACAATAGCATTGCCCTTAATGGTTGAGAACCTCCCTTCAGTTCTGGTGTGCCCGTCAGAATCCTTGGAGTATCTTAATGAGGATTTAAATTTGAAAAAAATCTTGACTTAAATAAAAAGCAAGACATGATGCTAAATGCTAAGTACTAAATTTGTATGATTCTCTTAGTATTGTTGGGATTTTGTTAAGTAGCAATCTCATTTATTGAAGCAAAATATTATTAGCTGCTTAGATCTTAGGGTGAAATGCATTCAAAATAGTACCGGTTGGAACTTAGAACATTGCCCGACTTATTTCTCTTGATCCTTTCTTGTGTGTGTAGAATGGCAGACAGGAAAGCACTGAGGATGTTCAGGACACTGCAAGGAGTACAATGCCATAAAGGGAAATTGTTCAGAGCAGTGGTCCTCAACCTTTCTGGCTCCATGGACCAGCAGAAGTGGTGTGGGTAGCAGGGAAGAGAAAGTTTTGTGCTCGCAACCTAGCTCCCTTGCATGTGCAAATGAAATTTTACACACTTGCATGGTCCAGTTCCCAACAGGCTATGGACAGGTACTAGTCTGCGGCCGAGGGATTGGGCACCCCTGGTTTAGAATGGGGCTCTACTGTTGGGTATAGTTGAAGACCAGATATATCCCATGCAATGTTCTTTTCGAAGGTCAAGAGTGTGTATTGCTCAACTACCTGGAAGTTGCTCATATTAAAGAAATGATAAATCAAGATTAAATCTATTGCTAGAGTTGTCAGGTTAAGTCACAACCTGCAGTCCTCAGTACTGTGCACAGATGTTCAACAACAAAAAAGGAAAAAATTGAATAAATTTGAATATGTTTTCAATAAAATTGAAAATGTTTTGCTGCTAATCCAAGAAACTCCTTCAGTTCCAAATAAGCTTCTTGAATGAGAAGTGAAATATTTCCAAAGAAGAAACCAAGAACGTCCAGATGCCTTTTGGAAAAGCACCTTTGGGACAACTATGATTGAGAATCTCCATAGATCTAAGGATAAGAAATGCTGCTCTATAATCTCCCAGAAGGCCCCTGAAAAAAATAGCTAATATGTAAATGCTTGGTGATTTGCAAGAGAAACTAGAAGTCTGGTTAACTTATTTAAAAGTGGAAGTTACCTAATGACACAGAACTGGCCAGCATATAACAGAACTTATAAGTTGGATCAATTTTAAAAATCAAGGACATAAAGACAGACCATATCTGGTAGAATGTTCACAGTCTTTCCATGAGTGAAAAAGAATGTAGTCTTCGGTTACTCAGTTACCACGGGCCTTTTAAGTATTATTAACTGGGCTTCCGGTTTGAGCTTCTTCAGCGACAGACCGAAACCTTGTCTCTGCGGGGCTTCGATCTGTGCTCGCCGCTGGAGCACCCTGAGCCAGCTGGTTTTGGGGCTAAGCGACCCCGTAGAGGTGGTGAAGAGGGGGGAGACTCTGCAGGGTTGAGGAGAACCGCATCTCTCCTCCCCAGCTGGCCATTACTCCCTTTTCTAAAGGCGGTTGCAGCGGTGGTCAGAAATGGCCACCACAAAGAACTCGACCGGAAAAGAATGTGCAGGAGGAAGATAAGGAAAGAAAGTTTTGGTTGACCGGATCAGACAGCAAAAGCAACAAATAAGGTACCTTGGAATTGAAACTATTAAAAAACAATAACATTGTCCCCTAAGAAGATTTTTAAGCTGCGAAGGAGAGAGAAAAGGGAAAAGATTTGGTTTTCTCCTTTTCCTATACTGACAGCTAAGAGACTTAAGCAAAAAATTGGGAAAAAAATCCACTTTGACATCAATAGGCATTTAATGCTGAAAATAAAAAGTCAAAGGGATAATAAAGATTTCTAGATAATTAAAAGCTTTTGAAAACAGGAAAGGAGAGAAAAAGAATAAAAGGGCAAGATCTGGAAGGGAGGAGACTGCCTGGAATTAAAAAAAAAAAAGAATTATTAAGTGTAGTGTCCGAGTTGTTTTGCTCTAAATCTTCCACCATTTTTTCCTTAGTTGTATCTATTTCTCATATAAGCAGACATGGGGGCTCCTTTCAGTTGAGGAACAGGATAATTTTCATCTATAAAAGCTTTGGATTTTGTTTTGTTTTTCCTGCTATGTGGATATACATATTTTCAAAGAGTAGACGCACCACCAAATTATCTTCATCTGGTTCCACTGAAGCTGCCACATGAAACAAGGTGAACCAAACTTAACTTTAACCAAGCCCCCAAAATACGTATTTTGTAGTTTTATTACAAAGCTTTATTTTTAAAAAAACATGAAAACAACAAAAATGCTCAGCACATTAACTCAAATTGGAATGACAAAATATATATTGGTTGTCCTTTTTTTTTTGGCAAAGGCTAGGCCTTAAACTAAAAAAAAAAACTTGGGTACATCAATGTTCATTTCAACAACTGGCATAAAATCCCACTAAACAGGCTAACAGAAACAGATACAAATACAGAACATTCGAAGTAATAATAATCCAAGTGCTGGGCTTTAAAAAAAAACCCAAGGAAATTCAGATATGAGAGGAGTTTTTACTGAAATCAGATCCAATAAGGGATGTTCCTTTTACACATATAAAGAGATGAAGTGGATCACATGTTTCGTGTACATATACAATGATTTCATCTGTTACAAATAGTTAATTCAAAACAAAAAGACTTTATCCTCCAAATGCTTTGTTCTTCTCCAACAGGAAAAAGAAATCTACTATTATTTAAAAACCTTTTATTTATTAGAAAAAAGAAAATGTCAGGGCGGGGATATTTCAATGCTTCTTTAAAAACCTCAAAAGTCAATAAAAATGTACACCAAGGCAATAACTAAAATATAGAAGCATTCAAGTTTATATTTTTAGAATCTGAAAACCAAGATTCATCCTCTTGCACCATTAAATAAACCGGATAATGTCTTCCTCAAGAAATTATGTTTTGGTTCCTTCGATATGAACGGCCAAGATGAAAGCCAACACTGCTGCTGCTGCTTTCTAGCATTCTTTTGACTAAAGCAAAATGAATACAGCTGAACTATTTTGTTGCTGACTCAGCACTGACAACATAGAAGATACAAATGGAGGTGTGTAAGGCGGAGTGGAGATAAAAAGGGAAGATCTGAAATGCTACTCTTGGCTCTTCTTTTTTGAGTTGGGCTCGGAATTCTGTGAGGGTGAAGGGACGTGGCAGTGATTGTCTTTATGGTTCAATGTCTTTAGCAGGGACACCAGGATAAAACTTGACACCCTTAGACATACTCCTTATATGCCTGTTTACATGAAGGACATCTATGGAGATTTTAACAAGCTTCCATTTCAAGAAGAGGCCCTGATGTCGCTGCCTTCATCTTGCAGGTTGAGAACGTGTGTCGCTTCCCACCTGCAGAGAACAAATACAGTAAACATTTTTTAGAATTGTACATCAAGGTACTTTACTATGTATTATTCCTCGGTATAATTATCATCATCAATTACTATGGAGGTGATACCTTAGACCAGGGTCCCCAACCTCTGGCCTGCAGCCTGATATCAGTCCGCAACCCATTGGGAACTGGGCCACACAAGGAACAGATGAGCACACGAAGCTCCATTTGCACAGGAGGTGGGCACGCACACAAAACCATCCTCTCCCTGCTACCTGCACCACTGCTGCCAATCCGCAGAGCAGGAAAGGATAAGGACCACTACCTTAAACCAGGGGTCACCAACCTTTCAGACCTCAGGGACCACTAAATTCATAATTTTAAATCCCATGGACCACTAATATCTGCCTAATGACCAGCTGGGTGGGCGTGGCTAGGTGGTCATGTGACTAGGTGGTCGTGACCAACTCAATGTCACATCAAGGGGTGCCTCGCTGACCTCTACATAGGCTTTCAAGCAGAGGGAAGATCTGCGGGAGTGCAAGGCCAGGTACCAGCACCTGGAGGCTCAGTGGGCTGAGATGGTCAGCCAGTTCCTGGCCATGATGCAATACCACTGGAACAAGGCTCTCCAGCTCTTTGCCACCACCGGCACTTCCCTCCAGCCTTTGCCCAAAGCCCTGCACCGGGAGACTGAAGCAGACCCTAAGTCAGAATTTCTGACCCCCACAAAAAGACCCCAAAGGTGGAGACTCTGCAGCAACACAAATGTTCACTGTATGTATCTGGCCCAGGGTGCATAGTTTGAGGATCCCTGATTTAGTGCAATAGAAAAAATGCAAATAATGTTTCTGTGAACCACCAAAATAGTTCATGGACCAGTGGTGACCACTGCCTTAAACCTAAATATTATCATGCCGGCTTAGAAATTCGAAGAGTTGAAATCCATGCATCTGAAGGGAATCCAACATGAGGAAGGCTGGGAAAGAGCAACCTCATTCCTTTCTTACATTTTGGGCTGCAACTGTCAGCTTGCCTGACCATTGGTTACATTGGCCAGGCAGTTACTCTGCTTTATACAAAAGATGAGAAAGCTGCATCCAGATACTGTCCAATGACAACTTCCTCTATATGGAACAAATCAGAATTCAATCTGATATACAAAGATCTAAACAAAAGTGTTAGGAACTCTAGATCCCAAAGCAAATATACATTGTATATAATGCTTAACGTTAACAATATACAGATGTTTAACAATAGAAGACAATGTTGGTTCAAAAGTAAACCTCTATAAACTTTATGAACAAATATCACACTCTACTGAATTCTAAATAAATGTAATCTTTAAAAGAAAAACTCATAACATAGTCCCTCCTAAGAAATAATAATGATGTAAATTCTAGTTCGTGATCCAAATGCAGATCACCAGAATCCCTGAATTTGGACACATTTGCTAGGAAAACATTTCAAATCACTGAACAGTTAGAAGGGATAATTTTTGGCTATCAAATGCAACTATCTACCCAATGCAGGAATCCGAATTAAAACATTTATGATGGATGATATTCCCAATGAAAGGCTCCAATGATATATCAAGGTACTATCATGCTTTTGCCAGAATGGATAGCCAGATGTTTTTACATAAATAGGATTATAAGTAATTTAGTTACATAAAAGCTAGAGTACTTAGCCAAGTAATTTAGATACTGTCACTTAGCTGATCTTTCAAATTTGTGTCCAAACCTAACACTTTAGTTTTAGGATATCATATATTACAGAGTTAACATGAATGTGTTTACTGCATCCATTCACATTACATTTTTACTCTACTAAATGCTTTCCAGATAAGGAAGTGGAGAAGCACATTACTATAAATATATCAGGAAAATAACTGTTCAGGGACACAAACGCTAACCTAATCATGTTTTTAAGGTTGCAGTTCCATTTACCTTGTGCACATTCACCACCGTGAATGAATATAAACATATGACCAATGCAAGGAGGTTATTTTGCAGAGGTTTTATTTTATTTTACTATTTCTTCACATTAAATCTTCCTAACCTTTGAAAAAGCAGAGCCCCAGTATCCTCGGGGGAAGAAAACTACCCATTCAACTGCAGTGGTGTGGATCTGACTCGCCTAATTGTAATTTCATCATAAAATTATAACTATTTTAAAAAGCCTCATCAGTTTCTTTTTTAAAAAAATGCCCAAGAAGAGAAGGGGATCAAAGGGAACTATGAAGGACTTTCTTTTTCAAGGAGGACAGAGAAGAGGCCAAGCCAAAAAGCAAAGAAACCACTGGAAAGAGAGCACCCTGCAGATTTATATTTATTTTAGGCCTTTTCATCCCAGATTTTCAAAGGTTTGGTCCAGGTTGCTCTTCCTGGGAAGGTTTTCCTTTCAGTCTTACATTAAAACATTCTGTTTCCTGTTGAGGAATAGCCTTCAGGCACCAAGCCAGCAGTTCACGGCACAAGCAATTCTCCGTTAGAGCTGAGAAATTATTCCTTGCTGTAGGAAATGAAATGCTCTTCTGTTGAGATGGGTTCCCGTCCCCACACCCTTTCTCTTCCCAGAAGCCTTTCTTTGAAGCAGGGAGATTAAAATAAGGTCCAGTCTTTCTCTAGCCTGCCCTTTTCAGAAATGGGATTATTTTACCATTATTCCTAATGGATCCCATTTTCATACATCTGAAAATGTGAGTGCTAACTTTTATAAGAGGGTACCACCAACTTTTAATGTACGTCTCTGCTTTTTTACTTCTTTAAACGTAAATTCTGCAGCCTACAGAGTGGTCTTGCTTACGTCCGTGAATTGAAGTCCTTCACCCAATAAAAATTACAGCAGCAACAACATTGCCTCCAGTAAATACTAGTTAAAAAAACAACGATTGGAGATCCTTCTGTTTCCTACCGATAAACTGATTGGAGCCTTAAAGGAACATAATGGAGTTTCCTAGCAGATACGAAACAGGTCACACCAGGATTCCTTTCAAGACACCACAGGTATGTGCTACAGAGACGGAAGACTTCCCACATCTAAGGCTCCACTGGAGGGCTGCAGCTGAAGTTTGGCCAACCCAGGCAAGTCCAAGCAAAGCCTAACCCGCAAGTGAAGTCGGTGTAATCAAAGACAGCAATTACAGCTCCCTGGCTGTGGTTAGGCTTCAAAGCAAAGCGCTCTGAGTCACATTTTAGCATATGTGAAGCTTTGAGCCTCAGCCACAAAACTAGATCTGCGGTCTCTGCCATTTGCACTGCAATGCAGTTCTGTGACTGGAGCAGAGAAGTAAGGAACTGTTCCCTCAGTTGTTGGGTGTTTTTCTTTTCTTTTTTAATACTCCACAGTTGAAAGATAACAGTGAAATTTTGGCAGCAAGAAGAGTGCATAATTGAAGACTTGTGGCATGCAGAGATCAGAGGCTGGATTTTAATCTCCCTTCACCTCCCAAGAAACTCCCAATAAGGTTTTGTCCTTTTCTATACTGTACAATTTGAAAAGGGCTAGAGCAAGCAAAAATATATTTGACACAAAAGAATCTTTTTTAAAAAAGTTATTTTGGTTGGATTTATTTGCAAATAAATATACACACTAAGGATAACTTTTAATGGATGACCTCAAGCTAAAAGGGACAGGAAAGTGAATCAAAACCAGTCTCTCTCATGCCAGGATCTCATGATTTAAACCACCTGAGAAAATGATCATTCATTTGACTCTTGGGTTCCAACATTTCCTCCAGCAATTTGCTTTACAGCTCTCTTTATCATGAAATAATTACAGTGTACTCAATAAGTACTTAATACAATGTATGGTTAATATAAAATCCTACTTTCAAATCTGCTTGTGTTCTAAATTTATCTTACAGATAATTCCTCACAGGATCTATATTGCAAAATAACTTGCAAAAATTATTTCCAAAAAACCCAGTATCTAAGTTATGTTAGATTGTCAGTTTCCAATATTTTTTTTTCTTTTGCCATGAATTTCTAAGCTACAGTATTTTTCATTGGTTTCCTTTGAGAACTTTAAAACTGAACTCAAAAATCTAAGGTCAGCATAATAATTTAGCAATATATAGCAGTATGCATCTAATAAATGCAGTACATTTATTAGATGTAACAAATAAATTTATTGCAATAAATAAATGAAATAAATCCTTTTATTTGGTCTTAAATTTCAAGCTCTGGACTGTTTTCATAAGGAAGACGCATGAAATTTTAAATTTTTTGCCTCCATAATAAATTTTCAATGGCAAAAAAGAAGAGAGGAGAGAAAAAAATGTGGAAAAACACAGGAAGGTAACAAAAACCATACCATCTGCGCCCCAAGTATAATTCTGTGACTGTAGTGTTGCCTGCACAATAAAGCCCTGTTACCTGGGAGTAACCTAAAAATAAATCAATTTAATGTTAACCTTGCAGGGGCAATTGTAATTAGATGGAGCAGCAATTTAATGATAAACCTTGGGCTATTATAATTAATGATGTGCTGCTATATATTGTACTTTTTTCTTGTGATAACAAGTAATCAGTGTTTATTGAAATAACGTCTCAGAAAAAAATCTACGTTAATATGCAATGTAGCAAATTCATTAAGGCGCAAATAATTCAAGTAAAATATTTTGATCTTTTGGCAGTTCTAACATTTACTTTATTCAGAGGCATAGCCTGTTCCATCTTGCTTACTTGTGTGCTCCCCTAAGGAGGTTCTTAGCCTTCCCCTCTACTTGTGTATTGTATCAGTGTTCAAGTAGAAGAGTAGGCAGAACTGGAGGATGGAGTTAAGTGAGTCATCAGCCTATAGTTGTTATGCTCCCAGAAATGGTTCGAGTCCAATCCCTCTTGAACTCTGTTAACCCTAATCAGATGCCGATTTGGTATTTGTATGTTAGTTGACTAGATTTTTGTGTAGTGGCTTGAGCAATAAATCCTCTGAGCATGATCCTGATCCTTCACTCCTGACAATTCTCTTGAAATATGGACTGGGCCACAAATCAAAAGTTTTACTGATACCATCATATTTTTTTCACGGTAATTTTGAGAGAGGTGGAACTTTCATTTCCTTTTTATGTTAATAATGGAGCTAAATTATATAGCGCCATTACATTAGTCTGATAGACTCCCCCTCCTTTTTAAAATTAAACAGATTCAAAAGTTGTATAGAAGTTGCTTTTTGAAGCAGCATCCAAGCGCCAATAAGGAGAGTAGCAATGGGAAAATTATTTCAATTGATAACAATCCTGAAGGCAATATTCCTGACAATTTAAAAACCCATGTCCCTCCAGTTAATTGGTACATTTAATCTCCACATCGCCCTGACTACTTTGGCTGATGTAAGTAATACTGGGAGTTGTATAACATCTAGAAGGCCACAACAGTCCATGCTGGAAAATGAATGTGTAATTCACCCAATGTCATAATAGTCTTTCAGAAGTCTGCAATCTGTCACAGCTATGGAAGGCAAATGGTCCAAGCATCCATCAACTATGGCTACAGCATTTTGTTCCAACTGTAGATTCCATTCCCCCCCCGCCCCTCCCCCGAAGTATAGAATCATTAACAGTCCATTTTTGCACAAATGAAGGCAACTAGCAACTATACATGTTCCAGAATAATGTTGCAGGATCCAATCAGAGTCTTATCACTGGGATCAGATATTTAGTCTTCCTAGTTTTTGGACTCATGCTAGAGCCCTCAGAAAATTTCTTTTTCTTTTTTAATAAAAATTTTATTTGGGTTTTCACAAAACATAATACAAGTAAAATTTCCTTTTTTGGGAATAGCATGGTCCTGGGTTATCACTTCTCCATACAGACACAAATTCAATTTCGTATTCATCTTTGTGTTCTATTCCATATCTTATTACTATTTTAACATTTTCTCAATAATTTTTCCCTTCCCTTAGTTTTCTCAATCTTACTTTTAATTATCTCATTTCTTTCTAAATTCATACACACACACACACACACACACACATATTCTAAGTTTCACTATCTTTCTAGTCATTATATTTATACTTTCGTCTGTCCTGTTTCAATTTCATATTTTCTTTTCTCATTAAACAAAAATTTTCCCTGTAGTTAGTAATTGGAGTATGACACCTTTGTATCTTTTAATTTTTATCCATTCAACTCTTATTTAAACTTCAATTTATCCCTTTACAATTATAACATTCAATATAACATATAACTTCCAGCCGAATTCTGCTTGGTACATTCTTAAAATACGCACTGAGTTCTTAAAGAGAATATATATATATATAACAATAATAAATAAAATACTTATTCTATTCCAGTTCAGCTCTATAATGTTAGTTATAATCTTTGACATCTTTGACATTTCTTTTCAATAGGGTATCATAATTCTAGGAACATTTATAATATTTCCATAATTTTTTCATGTTTCTTTCATATTCCTCTTCACTTAAATTTTTATAACACATTTATAATAATTAAAATGTTCCCCTCCTTTCCTAATTTCATTCTCTCATTCTCTTTATTTCATTTATTTATTAAACATTCCATTCCAACGAGTATTTTATCTATCATTTTAATCACACTTGTTTCATATTTTCAAAGTTTATTTCTATTTCTAATATAACAATACTATCTTATGTACCCTTGCAGAACCCCCCTTTCAATTAAGTTTTCACCCATTATCTCTGTGTCTTCTAAATAGGCTTATACTCTTAATCCTTATACGTTTTCCCTATTTCTCTATGTCCTGTTTCTGTCCTTTATCATTTCTTTTCCTTTCCCTCTTCCCCCTCTTCTTCTCCCTTCCCCTTTTGACCCCCCCCTCTCTAATTCTGATTCTCTCTTCTGTAATCCTCTCTTCTGTTTCTTTCTAATGTTGTAATTACTTTTCAAACTATTCTTTTGGGGGGTTGTTTTTTCAAATCTTAAATTTTTCACTCTCTTTCCCCCCTTTCTTTTCTTTTCCCCACATAGAAATGCTTGGTCATTGAAGATGGCTTCTTCTTGTTACCGCCCTTCTTGTTCTACAGGCATTTCTTGTTGTTTCTCATAGTTCAGGATCTCCATTTCTAAAAATTGAAATATGAAGCCAAAAGAACCTCTTCCTTCTTGTGCATCTTTCTGTTTTTTAAGTTCCATTCTCAATTCTTCCAAGAGTGATACCATTTTTAAAACTTTAAAAACAACCACCTGATTAATTTTTAGTCCTTTAGATCCGATAGCCAAAAATCCAAAAATCACCAAGTAATCCAAATAATCCAAAGCTGTTTCTTCTTGCTTCTTTTTTCCACTTTCTCTTCCTGGGGTTCTCTTATCTTCTTACAAAGTTTCAGTTAAAATGTATCTTTTAGGAATCTTGTTAAAGTTTCACTGTTAATTCCTTTCAGTTCCAGGCGGTCTCCTCCATTTTTCCTGATCCCACCCTTTTGTTTTTTTCCTTCTTTTAAAAGTTTTTGAGAATCCAGAAATCTTTATTATCCCTTTGACATTTTATTTTCAGCTTAAATACCTGTCAAAGTGGATTTTTGCCAGTTTCTTGCTTAAATCTCTTAGTTGTCAATGTAGGGAAGAAAAGAAAAAAAAAAACCAAATCCTTTCCCTTCCCTCTCTCATTCGCCTCTTCAAAGTCTTCTTTGGGAACAATGTTGTTCTTTATAATTCAAATTCCAGGGTATCTTATATTGTTGCTTTTTCAGTTCGACCCGGTCAGCCAAAACTCTCTTCTTATCTTCCTCCTGCACATTCTTTTCCCATCGAGTTTTTCTTTGAGGTGGCCATTTCTGACCACCGCTGCAACCACCTTCAGGAAAGGGAGTAATGGCCAGCTGGGGAGGAGAGATGCGACTCTCCTCGACCCTGCTGGCAGTCTCCCTCCTCTTCACCACCTCTATGGGGTGGCTTAGCCCTGAAACCAGCCAGCTTGAGGCGCTCCAGCGGCGAGCACAGATAGAAACTGCGCACAATCGCAGATTTCAGTCTGACACCGAAGAAGCTCAAACCAGAAGCCAGAAAACTTCTTTTTCTATGTATTCCAGTGACCAACTCATATTGGATCCTGCAGTCCATTTTTGGTGCAACTTCAGCATGGACAACATGTGTCCGAACCTACAAGGTCGACAATACTGAATAATATATCCACAATTTGAAATCTCACAACTTTCCTCCAGCATATTTGGAAAGCACCAGCTTAGGAAAGAATTGATATTGTTAGTAAAGCTTTTATAATAGGAATGTTTGTTTGGGTGGCAAAAATTGAACCAGAAAAAAAAAAAAAAAGATTCTAAACCCAAGTTCATTTCCTCAATTCCTCCAGCAGATGTCACTCAACTATAGACAAACAAGAAAAACCAGGCTATTTGCAGGGTTACAACCTACTTTACAATCTAATATATTAAATAATATAATAGCATCATCTTCTTGAGATGTTACTTTCTTCATTAAATAAACATGAACAAGTTTAAACCTAGTGTTGACTCATAACAGCAGGGTATTCCATTTAGTTTTTCAGTTAACGAAATTCAGTAGACCTGACTTTGGGATGCTTGAAAAAAAAGCAGTAATTTTAGTATAAATTACTGGAAACAACTTATGCAGTTATTCATTTGATTTATGTGCTGCCCATCTCATCGAGAGTCTACTCCTTTTATGCTTACTGACATTTCCACAACTTGTTCTAAAGAAACAAAACCAATTTCCTTGTGGTTTCTAAAAAGGAGGTAAAAAATGGTTTCAGCTTTTAACAAGTACGTTATGTTGAATGCATCATTTTATGCTTTGGGGTTCTAAATTCCATCTTAAATTTAAATAAATTCTTGCCGTTACGTAATGCTTTCTTATTAAAAATTATTACAAAAGTACAAATCTCAACTTGTGCAAACAAAATAAAATAATAAAAGTATAGCAGATTTGTATGGCTCAGTGGCAATTAAATTCCCTGCTACCATACCAAAAGGATCCAATGATGATTGCCTCCCATACCTCTTGGTCTCACCATATATTCCTTTGTAACCTGGGAGAATTTTTGATTTATCACTGTGATTTATCTTTTCCCTATATAAGTTCCACGTGTCTGTATTACATATTATGTAATACACTATCTGAATAGTTCATCAACTATCCTTAGCTGATTATTTCTTTTTCTTTTTTATGGAGGAAGTTAACCTCTCCTAATTAGCTATATGGATGGGTTCTCTATAATGAGTTAAAAAAAACAGCACAGAAGGAACAAGAATGACCATTAAATATGGATCAAGTGTACAATAAAAGCGAAGAGAGAAACATTTGGAAAAGTGCTGTACTCAATATCTCAGCTGTTGGCAAGGGAAACACCAAGTGCAAGTATTCATCTCCTTTAGTTATAATGGGATATTTGTGTAGTGGCAGTTTTGAGTTTAGTGACATATTTTGATTTATCCTTCATATATCAAGAAAAGATTAGAGCTCATTCTGAACTAATCTGCATATTCTTCATTTTTGCTTGCTGAATAAAGGAGGATCTTCACATAGCTGCTCACCTGTGAAAATCTCTAGACTTTTGGTTCCTATCCCAGAATCATGCAACACCTAGATAAGGTCAGCACCTAGTCAAGGTCAGGTCACCTAGTCAAGATCTAACCAGATAGTCCAGTTGCCTCTTGAAAAAGCACTTTTGGGACAACTATGACCTGGATGACTGACAACCTCCAAAGACAGACAGCTCTTACAGCCTCATGACTATAGCATAGCCATGAAGTCATGATGCCCGGTGGTTTCGACAAAATCCTTAACGTTTTTGTCTATGGAGAATCTCAGTCATCCAGGTCATATCTCAAAGGTGCTTTTTTCCCTTCCCAAACAACCTTGGGGTTGATGTATGTGGGAAACTAGCACCAAGTACTGTGAAAATTGGTTGCCCTTGGGCTATTCTCCACTGTCATTATTAAGAAGCTCCTGAGAGCTTATAGGAAATTTGAGTATCCTTTTGCTTGATATCTATGCTTTTTGTGTTATGCTTCTTACATCTGTTTGCTTGAATTAATAACAAAGTTTAAAGATTCTTTATTCACTGGTGTGCTCATAGTCTCTGGATTCAAAGGAACCAATTACTACCCTGACATTTGGCAAACCAGCTTCTTTTTTTATTTTATTTCTTTATATCCCTTTATTATTTTTATTTATTGAGTTATTTTTACAAATAACTCAAGGCAGCAAATATATCCCACATACCTACCTCCCCTTATTTTCCACACAACAACAACCCTGTGAGGTGAGTTGGGCAGAGAGAGAGAGAGAGAGTGATTGGCTCAAGATCACCCAGATAGCTTTCATGGCCAAGGCAGGACTTGAATTCATGGTCTCCCACTTTCTAGCCTGCTACCTTAAGCACTAGACCAAACTTGATGCACTGTCATAGTCTCTTTGCACTATGAGAGAGGCATAGCCTTACAAATTAAGTATTTCTACATTTCAGTATATCTTCAATTTCTATTCCTTTATTTTATGTTTAATCAAAGTTTCAAAGCGCGGGGGAGGAGATGTAACTCACACTGCATACCTTCAGCTTAACACACATATAGTTCAATCATATTTGAATTTGGGGTTAACAGCACGGCCATCCTTAAATAAAAAGACCAGTTTGAAATTAAATTAAATGTAAATGCTTCACAATGCAGCATCTTGCTTGCCACAGTAGTAAACCGGATACATTCAAGAAATGACAAGCAGATCTTGAAATAACTGGTGGGATTTTCACACAAAATAATGCCTGGTTAGAAGGAGATTTTCTCTTGAATGCAACAGAAAATGTTTCCCTACTTGGCCTAAATCCTGTTAATCAGCTAATTTTAATTTAACCCCTGAAGTAAAATGCCCAAAGAAGCTTTTAACACTAAGAATACAGTGAAATCTCATCTTGCTTTACTCTATTTTCTTAACCAGAAATGTCCATTGAACTGAAGAGGACAGCATAGCAAGGATTTACATTATACATCATCAGGCAATTTATACATGTTATAAATCATAAGGAAAATTTACACTACCTGTGAAATTGGGGAAAGATTTCACTGTAGTTTGGTCAAAACTAACAATTATCTCTTCTTCTGGTTGCAGATTATTCGTGTATTATTTGATGCACCCTTTTACTTATCTCGATTCTCCTGCCATTTGCATGCTAATGTTGTGGAGTAAGAAGAATCTGTAGCCTGTTCATGTATTTACATTCCACAGTTTTATCTTGCTTTTAATATCAAGGATGGGGAAAGACAACAATAGCTAAAAGGCCCAAACACCAAAGGACATGGTCTGCACATATATTCTGCACAGATCCCCAAAATCAAATTGGTTTATTTATTGTATTATTTTTATGTAGACATATATGGTCACAGATATCAGCAAAACGAAGCCATTTTATCTTCCTAAATTAGATTTTGCAGGTCAAGTAGGCTTGGGCAAAATATTTGGGAAGGACATAGGTGAAAGCTCCCATTTTAGAACTGAAAGCAATGTTATGGGATGAGACTATGTTTACAAGATATTTAAAGATCTTTAAAGCCTAAAATCTGCCTGGCCCTGACCTAAGACATCTTCTGCTAATGTTTTGCTGGATGTGTCCTACAGACCTATTTTAAAAGAATGTGAACTTCTTGGTCTTTTTTTATTTTTCTGCTTGTAGCAAGTGATAACATACAGAGTGCCAAGTTACCCAAATTCTGTGCAAAGGATTATAAAAATTAGTCTAATTAACTTGTCTCTACTTTGCATACAATTTACCCCACAAGATTTGCAGACTTCATGGCATTTAGATATTTTTCATGCAAGGAAATGGGCAGCTCTAGGAAATGGAAAAAGAGTATAAGAGAAGACGACTTATAAAAAGTGGAGGTTAACAGGAATATTGGTAGAAAGTGATTACGTAATGGTGGAGTTCTTGATTTTAAACATTTAAAAAAGCTACATAGTTTGTTGAATATTTTTCACATCTTGTGTTTTAGAAAGTGGATTTTAATAAAGGTAGTATAATTCTCTGGTGGGGAAAAATCTTGGGGGAAAAGATAGTTAGTACTTAGCAATAGCACTTAAGACTTGTATACTACTTCACAGTGCTTTTACAGCCCTCTGTTTAGAGTCAGCATATTGTCCCCAACAATTTGGGTCCTCATTTTACCCACCTCGGAAGGATGGAAGGCTGAGTCAACCTTGAGCCTGGTGAGATTTGAACTGCCAATTTGCAGCCAGACAGCAGTCAGCAGAAGTAGCCTACCGTACTGCATTCTAACCACTGCATCACCACGGTTCCTAAAAATAGTACATTGGGATTCTTTTGAAAAAAAACTAGAGGTAAACCAATAATTTGGGCTGTGTCTGTATTTGGAAAGCAAAGGTTTAAAATGTGCCAAGTTGGCATTTGGTTGGAGAATGCCATGGTGGCTCAGTGGTTAGAGTGCAGTACTGCAGGCTACTTCTGCTAACTGCTGGCTGCCTGCAATTTGGCAGTTTGTCTCACTGGCTCATGGCTGACTCAGCCTTCCATCCTTCCACAGTCGGTAAAATGAGGGCCCAGATTGTTGAGAGAAATATGCTGACACTATGAACAGCTTAGAGAGGGCTGTAAAGCACTGTGAAGCACTATATAGGGGTGAGTACTATTGCTTTTGTTAAAGTATGGGAAGATGAACTTGTTCATGTTTAATAAATCCTGGAGAATGGAAGAAGTGCCAGAAGGCTGATGGAGCAAAACCCTGCCTGTATCTTTGAAGGAGGATCCAGAGAACTACAGAATAATCACTCTGACATCAACAACAGGGATGACTGTAGGCCAAATAATAAAAGGATCACTTTATAGCACCTTGAAAACAATATGGTAATTGCCAAAAGTCACATACATTTCTCAAGGCCAAATCTTCCCAGACTAACTTTATCTCATATTTTTTATTAGCTTCTGTAATAAATTGTGGAAATATGGTAGAGTTAATGTATCTTGATTGCAGCAAAACATTTGATAAAGTGCTCCATGACATTCTGATTAGCAAGCTTGTTAAGTATAAGCTGGAGGGTATGGTAATTAAGTGGATATATAGTTTGCTCAAAAATTGTACTTAAAATTTCTCATCAAACTGGATGAAGTATTGAGTGGATATCATAAGGTTTAGTCTCTAGTCTTGTACACTTCAAATTTTTTATTAATGTCTTAGATGAAGAAGAGGGAATGCTTATCGGGTTTGTGTATGACACAAAATTGGATGGGATAAAAATATACTAGAAGGCAAAAACAAAATGGAAAAGAATCTTGATCTTTAAGAAATGAATACAGGAAACCTAATGGAAACCAATGGAAACTTAATGGACAATTATTTCCTTAGAAAAAAGAAACCAAATGCATAGGTCTAGGATGCTTTGGTAATTGTACGTTGTATAATAATATCTTGAAGATTTGTCCAGTACTGGGCATATTTTAAAATAAGGGAGGGAGGTTTCAAATGTGTCATCAGTCTTGAGTCCTTTCATGCCCACAAGAGATCTAAGTCCAGCCCACCTTCAATTCCATTGACTCTTATCTACCGCCAATTTGCTTAAACCATTAGTAGTTCAGATTCTTGTACAGAGTATAAGCATGCAATAAACTCTTATATCTATTTGAACTGCCCAAGTTTCCTGGAATCTTCACTATCCACAATCCTTGGCATAATGTTGGAAGAATTAAACTCATATTGAAATATTGAAGTGTTTTTCTAGCATTCATAAATACTGCAACACAAACATACAAATGAAATGACACAAACACACAAAACTTATATGAGGTACACTTACAATGTATAAGTATTTTGAAATATAAATGCCAGTCAAGATTATAAAATAGTGATGAAAACAAATCAATTTGGTTTAACTAGTTTCTAATGAAGATTTTTCTAGTATGATGCCAGTCAAAATGGTTTAACTGCTTATTAAAATCATCAGACTTGCAGCTAGTCAGTGAGGTATAGTTAGTTTGCATGACATAATTAAATAATAAAAAGAATTGGCTCTAAAATACACAGCCGGTATAAAAACCATTGATCATAAGAACATTCATTTGAGGGTAGCACATTAAATTTGCATGTGCTATAATTTCTTGATTTTTTTCAGATATTAAATGTAGGAAATCTTTATGAAATCTTTTGAAGTATATATATATAAAAAGTCTTTTAGTAGAATTCTTACCATGCTTCAGATGTAGGCAGCTGTCATTCGTGGGGCGGTACCTGTAGAAGATTGTTTTTTTTGTAAACAAATTTCACTGAATAATTTTTTTGCATACCCCAAATAAAAGGTCTTATGCTAGAATATGCATTGCTGATTGATTTCCTCTGCTTTTTATGGTTCTTATACCAGCCATTTTTATTTTTATTTTAAAAAGAGAGAACCTCACTGATGCTTTTAGCAAAAAGATTTTTAAACCATTTCTTTTCTTTTTTTTAATGTACTGTATGTCAATATAAAATCTCATTTGAATGATGCTTGATTCTGCAGTTTTCTTGACAACAATATGGAAGTAGTTTGCTGTGGCATCTTCTGGGAAGGTTTTCTTTTTTAATTCCCAATCTACTACCCCAGTTATTCTTCTATCCAAATATTTTACAGGTCTGACTTTGTTTAGCTTTCTGAATTAACTAATTCATAATTTATCCATGAGATTTACTGATTTATTTACAAGGCTCGTAAGCTGCTCCAACTGACTTTTCTCCAATGAAGAAATAAGTTGATTTAAAACCTCTGCTTAACAGCCCTTAACAGCAGCCCCCAAAAGAAAATATTCTTCACACTTCTGGAAGTCAGTAGTGGATTGATGGAGCTAAAGTGAAATTTATGGCATGGGGAACCAAAAATAGCTTCTCAGGTAATGTTTCCTGAATCTAAGCATTGGTACCAAAGAATAAAAGCCAGCTGACTTTTTGTCAATCCTTCTTCATTTTGTTCAGATATACAGTACAAGTTGATAGGGTTAGTTTTGCACTAATAAATCATACATGGACAGTCTTTTAGTAATTTCTCATGCACAGTCTTCAGTAGACCATTGATGCATCAGAAAGTTGCAAATACAAGCTGACCTGTTGAAAGCTGTTCTCTACCCTCTTTATTGATATAACTTTGGCACAGAAGTTAGAGAATTATGTTAATTTAAACCTAATGGTGCTATTTCCAATCTTTGAGCCTTTACTGACAACCAAAAGAATGAAAATTAATTTCTTATCCAATTGCTGAAAGAAAGCTTCATTCCAAGTTATCCCTTTCTAATGAGACTAAAACTCTTAGCTTGGGTGCATGAGGGCAAGGCCGTAGAGGTGGCATCAAAAAGAATTATTAGAATATGTATTGCCCTTTATGGAGAGAAATTGAAATCATGAAGCAATGTGCTTGGTCTTTAAAACACAGCTAATGTTTAACATGAATATCTACCCACAAATATACCTGATGTTGACTCCTGTAGCTTCTCTCTCTTCCTCTTTTTCTTCTTTCCCTTTAAAAAGTAGGGGGAAAATCTTTATTTACGAAAAGGAAATAAATAACACGAAAAGAGATTGTTCAGAGTTGTGGTGGCACAGTGGTAGAATGCAGTACTGCAGATTAACTTACTGCTCACCCCAGGAGTTAGATTCTGAATTCCACTTGACTCAGCCTTCCATCCTTCTGAGGTCAGTAAAATGAGGACCCAAACTATTGGGGGCAATATGCTGATACTGTAAACTGCTTAGAAAGGGCTGTAGTGCATTATGAAGTGATATATAAGTCTAAGTGCTATTTCTATATAAGCAATCCTAAAATATTCTATGTCGCATTTCTGTTTCTATAATTCTCAAGGACACATGTTAAATTTTGCCTATATTTTATTATAGACAAGCTATTTTTGTTTACATTAACTTCCGCCATTCTACTCTTGTCAGATTGACAAGAGGCAGGCAATCATAGAGTTCACATCAATCTCACCACAAGTTACTTGCAAATCCTTTTTCAGGTGCAGTAGACATTACCTTCAATGGAGGATCACTGTGACAGAAATTCTAGGAAAAGCTTCTTTAATGATCCAGAAATATGAGACAGGAAAAGAACTTGCTTGCTGGGAATTGCAGAATAGCTGTACTATTTATTTAACTTTGTGTTACAAGAAATGCTGGATTGCAACATCTGTATCAGCCTCCTGGAATAAACATGGGCTTTTCCTCATATATGGCAATCCCAGTAAGCTTCACCATAACCTCAAAATTCCTCTGCTAATTAAGTTTTGCACAGTAGGTCCAGTTTTATTCTTCATTCATAACCAGTATTTAAACTGAAGGGGTGGGGGGAATAATTCATTAAAAATTACAATATGACATTTCACTAAAGAAAACTTCCTTCACAAGTTATTTGTGAGACATAGAATTAGAACAATGTGTGCATCATGAACATTTAAGGAAATAAAAAAGTAATCAAACTGAATATATAGAGTAGTTACTGTTGGCTAACTAGAGTCTAATTTGAGAAGCTGCTAAAAGTATTGCTGTGAAGTCTTAAAGGAATTTACAATTCCCATGCTAAGAATCAAAATATCTACTAATGCTCTTAATTTCCAATAGCTGGATAGGCTGTTATCCTTTCTTTTTCTTTGCATCTTAGCATAATTCATTAAAACTGAATAAGGTTTACAAAATGGACTGACACATAAACTGCTTTGTTAAATGAATGTAGGTACTAGGCAGAGATGATTCACTGTGCTCTGAAGCTCATTGGCTCTTTTATGGAATTCGACTAAGGCAGTAAGTCTATTTATCTGGCATTAACTAGGCACATGAGATTAAGGATATATCCCACTATCGATTGAAATCTTAATGAATGTGTGAGAGACTATATTTTCAAAGTCAGAACTATGGCTGGGATTAGGCTCTTCTTTGAATTGTTTATTTAAGAGTCATCAAGGCCCTGCCTTAACTAACTCTCAGATAAATAAGTCTCTGGCTATTGGAAGTATGGATTTTTCTTAAAGAAGTATTTACAAAGTTAGTGGAAGACATATTGTTTAATTGTAATGAAATATTGTTAGAATGGGACATCTTTTTTTGGGGGGGGGGACATCTTAGAGGGGAAAACTCACAATTTGAAAAAAAAAAAAAGTGCTGCTAACTGAAGCTTTTCTTTTTAACAATAACAGATATCCCGCAGCCAAAAGGATTGCTGCTCAACTCAATACACACGTTTTGTTTGCTTTAGGACACAAATTGCACATGGCCAAGATAAATTCCAAGATAATTCCAGTAGGACATCATTCAAATGACAATCATTATCATGTGTATTTATTAACCATAGGATAAGCCTATGTCAAAACAGTTATCAGTTTCAGGACATAAATCCCTGTGCCAAGATAGGCAAAACAATTTTCTAATACCAAATTGCCATTTGGGTATATTTTTCAGGTAGGCATAAAGCTGGACCAAAAAAAAACCCCCAAACAAGAACACTTGGAATCCATTTGTACATGTAAAAATGGTCCTAAAAAGAGAGAAGAGAAAAATGTATGGACCTCAGGCTGAACAAAATGCCAAATACAATCAGGAGTGGGATTCCACTGGTTTGGCCTGGTTCAGCTGAACCGGTAGTTCCAAAGATCATCTGGAAGCAAACCGATTCGCTCCGACGATCAGTTGCTGGGCCCGCCCACGTGGGCTCTATACGGACCTTTATTTCCTGCTTTTGAAGTTCAGCTGTATCGTGTGGCACAGCGGATTGCTGCTCACAGCTGTTGAAGACACAGGAGGAGTGCAGGAGAAGCCCAGTAGGAAAGCCTCTGCACACGCGAAGCACACATTTGCTATGCATGCACTCAAGGTGCGCGTACACATGCAAAGCACACCGACTGAACCAGTGGTAAAACAATTTGAATCCCACCACTGAATGCAATGAGCCTTTTGTTCCATGCGCACATTCAGATTGCTGTGTCTTCGTTACAGCAAGATTGAGAAAACGTAAATACAAAGCTTACATAGTTGTCTCTTGCTGACCAGCCAGGATAAAGTTGCATGTGTAGCTGCCTTTCTTTCCGAGCGAGTTCATAATATTTTGCTTGTTCTTCACGCGACAAGGCATGCCACTGCAAGTGAAGTGAAAAAAAGAATAAGCTACAGGTGCAGATATCTATGGATATGAATTCCAAGGTAGTCCGGTGCGTGGAAAAACACAACTCCAGAATGCTTGCATGTTCCCAATAGCAACATAAGAAACTTGCACAATGTGCACAACTGATGTCAGGCAGAGGAGTTTTTGAGTTTTTAAATATGTTATTTTTGACATTTCGTGTGGAAGGCCTTTGAGAAAACATGGGAACGGAAGGAGAGCATGTATGTTTTCCTGCTTCTGCTGCCTTTTCTATACTCTGATGACCTTTGATCAGGCAGCCAAAAGTTGAAGCGCTCTTTGCCAATAATCGGCAGGGCAGGTTGTGAAAAATTATTTAGGGGTAATATAATAACTCATCCTTTGCATGTGTCTCTATTTCTTGACCTGAAAGTCTGTTTATTCAGTATGACAGGGACAGCTGGAATGTATGGAGTTAAATATTGAAGCACATCTGACGACATTTGCGGTGGAGGGGCAGCAGATGGGGTGGATAGTGCAACAAGAGAGACAGCTAAGGAATGATAGTCTGAAGCCACAGAAACAAATCCAAAACAAAACTGTAAAACACAGAAGAGGAAAGGCCAGGCAGTGGGTCTGATGTTAGGGTAAAAACATTGCTGGAAACTTTGAATAAATATGGCGTTCACGTGACAATGAATGAAGATGATGATACCCAACGATATATCTCTTCTGCTGATGAATTAAGCAATGCTATGAATATCTTATCTCAGGGCCTGGAGGCTGCAAGGTCTGGAGGGGTTGCAGCTGAATCCTTGCAACTTTGAGCAGCTTTAGGTTTGGGAGCCTGTTGCTTCTAGGACTATGTCATGTTTGGATGGGGGTCATACTGCTCCAGACTGATATGGTGCACACTATGGGGGTCCTTCCAGGCTTAGACTCCTGCTTGAACAGTAGGCAACACTTAAGACTTTTGCACAACTTCATGTTGTATGTCAGTTGCACCCATTCCTGGACTGGGAAGCTCTGCCCAGAGACACTCATATCTCAAGTCACTTCCAGATTGGACTACTGTAATATGTTCAGTATGGGGCTGCTCTTGAAGAGGATCTGGAAGTTTCAACTGGTGCAGAATGAAGCCACAGGGGCAATTGTATGTGTCATCAGAATTTCTGTTTTGTGACCCAAAGGTGCTTTTTTCAAGAGGCAACTGGACTTTCTGGTTTTTATTTGAAGACTTTTGCTGCTCATCCAAGAAGCTTCTTCAGCTCTGAAGAAGCTGAAGAACCAGAACTGAAGTAGCTTCTTGGATGAGAAGTGAAACATCTTCAAAGAAAAACCAGAAAGACCTGTTGCCTCTTGAAAAAAGCACCTTTGGGACAACCATGACCTGGATGACTGAGAATCTCAATAGACATCCTGTTCTGTGAGTTGCATTGGCTGCCAGTTTGCTTCCACCTCCAATTCAAGGTGCTGGTTGAAAACCCTTCATGGCATAGGACTGGCTTATCTTAGCAACCATCTTTCCCAATTATATCACAGTCCATCCCGTTAGTTCTGGCAAAGAAGGTATGTTGTTGCCTACATTGGGTGATAGGTCCCAGAAGACGAGCTTTCTCTGCTGTGGTGCCTGCCATATTCTCTCCAACTCAGGTTCGTTCCTTTCTTTTAATGTTTCCTTTCTTTTAATGTTTCAGAAGTCCCTCAAGGATCCCAGAGAACAGAGGACATTTTAAGATGGCTCCACTAGTAAGGTTGATAGGTTTACTTCTTTCCATGCCTTATAGTTTTGTGTATTTTAAATGTTTGTAATTTTTTATAAAAATATTGGTTTTTTTTTAATCTTTGGGTTGTTTTATTTTCATGTTCTATGCCACCTAGAGTCATGAAATGAGCAACTATATAAATCTAATAAGTAAATAAAAGCAATTTCAATATTTAGGATCATGGAGATGATGCCATAGGAATCAACTATATGGGAAGAAAGACCCTTTCCTGACTCAGAGTGGCACAGTGGTTAGAGTGCAGTACTGCAGACTACTTCTGCTGACTGCTGGCTGCCTGCAGTTCGGCAATTCAATTCTCACGGGCTCAAGGGTGACTCAACCTTCTATCCTTCCGAGGTCAGTAAAATGAGGACCCAGATTATTGTAAACCTCTTAGAGGGGGCTGTGAGGCACTATGAAGCGGTATATAAATTCTAGTGCTAGTGCTTTTCCTAACTGCTTTTCACAGATTAATTAGTCATAGCAATGAAATATTGAAGAAATGCATTTTGAGTAAGAATCAGTAATAGTAATCAACAATTAAAATGTTCAAGTCAACCAACCCATGCATTAGTCTGCTTTTTTATAACCATGCAGTCCTGAAGCATGCTCACTGAATGATTTCTGAGGAACAGCTTAGCAACAACAGAATGTACTTTCGAAGGCTAATCAAAATCTTCCACCTTGGGGTGTTTTGGGTCACTTTTCCAATCATGTGGATATTTCAGCTACAGGCTGTTTTCTGCCTAGTTCCTAATGAAGGCCCTTTAAAGCACCACTTCTTATTGTTGAGCTTAGTACTTACATTGTTTAAAAATCAAACCTTGTAGTTTAACATTCCAAAAATACTGAACCTGAGGCATTTTTTTTAGAACAAGTGAGCTGCTCTTCTATTGCACATATACACAACCTTCCCTGAACCACAGCAGTCTTCGCCCTTCAAGCAGCAGCCTGATCCAATCGCTGCAGCTGCCCATCAGCTGTTTCACAGCAGGAAATTAGGGTAGAAGCCTGCAGTTTCCAAGAGCTAGGCAGCAGGAAACATGGGAGGGAGCCAAGAAGAGAGATGAAGTGCCAAAGACACACTGCATTATCGAGGAAGCAGAGCTGTTTAAAAATATTAGCAATGGAAGTTTGGGGGGTTTGGGGGGAGAAATCTTATCTTTTAGACACATAACCAAATCATAATATTCTGAATTATCTGCCATTCAGTCACATTTTAGGCAACCCAACATTTTGATATTATTGATTTTACTTTATAGGTTGCATCTTGTTTTATTCTGTAAGCTTATATAGCAGCAAAGCAGGGATATGTATAATATTATAACATTTAAAATTTAATAAGTAGCATCACCTAGATTTTTTAAATCAGTTCTTTACTGTTCTCTAATGGGCAATACTAAACATGTGTACAACTGAATTCATAGTGCAATCAGTTAGTTTGAAATATATTATTTAGAGAAGGAATGAGCCTTTAAGAATTTCAATCCTTTAAAACAAAATGAAACATCCTGTCCTATTCTTTTGTGAAATAACCCCAGAGAGAGGCTTCA
Organism: Pseudonaja textilis; assembly: GCF_049901715.1. NCBI lineage: Eukaryota > Metazoa > Chordata > Lepidosauria > Squamata > Elapidae > Pseudonaja > Pseudonaja textilis. The sequence continues at coordinate 19,102,427 of NC_141995.1, forward strand.
CTGAAGCTTTGGCTAGAGTCCCACAATGCTATTTCTCCTTTCACTACAATGCAATTTCAGTTGTTTGCCATCTGCTACTATGTACAAACTATGCTTTTAACAGATCAGTGCAAATATTAGAAAAATGATATTTGCACTATTATGCCAATAGCCAAATCTACAGATGCTCAGAGCCAACTCAACTCAGATAGAAATAACTGTAAAGTCAAGACTTCTCTGGGATTGCCGGGTATTCAAAAGATAAGGTCAGCGTACAGGCCATTGATAAGACCATAATTTATGCAGAAGTAGCCTGAATGAGAACTCTTTAATATTCTTCCTTGAAGTGTATGTTTAAAATGTTTCACTTTTGATACTTGCTAAAATGGTGTTGGCTCAAAAAACAAAACAAAACACCATAACATGATAGGCATAAAATGGGGACAATGTGGCAAAACTAATTTTAATTTTAAAGTCTCCTTCCAGTAGAATTCAATTCCGGACACCCAGTAGTTTTCTTGGCAATAATGTTGAAATGGCTTTCTTTGTAAATCTGTTCTACCAGGTCATTAAAAAAAATTCCAGCATAACTTACTGGAAAAATTCCCTATAGCACTCCAACCAAATATTAACCAAGTCCGATCCTATCTATCTGAGACAAGTCCAGCCACTTGCTGAAAATATGTGGAATGTTAAGGAGGCAGAAGAGCACATGGTGAAAAAAGAATTGGAAAATATCCTTGTGGCATATTACCCACTAACCAATCAGGTCTGTAGACTACCTCAAATCAAAGTATAATATCTAGATTCATAACCCCAAAGCCCATCCAGAAAAATTCCTCTCTCAGTTTATCTTGATAGTTTATAAGTATTAACCTATAAATTTACTATACTATACTATACTATACTATACTATACTATACTATACTATACTATACTATACTATACTATACTATACTATAGAGCAGGGGTATCAAATATGCGGTATCATGTTGTCGTCATGTGACGTATCGTGACTTTCCCCCCCTTTGCTAAATTGGGGATTGGTGTGGCCAGTGCGTGACTCATCTGGTCCACCGGCCATGAGTTTGACACCCCTGCTATAGAGGATGTAGGAGACAAAAAGGTATCCTAAGTAATGAAGAAATTTATCAAAATATAAACAAGAGCTTCAGTATTTAGGGAAATAAGTAAGAATTTCTAATCATATGACATGTTTAGGTAATATAATAATCAAACGCATAACACATGCTTTGATGGGACCAAGCAATAAACATTATAGTATTCATAGCAAAGAGGCTCCTAATTACTCTAATGCCAAGATTAGTTTTATAAGCAAAGGGTTTATGTGCTTGGCAAGCACAGATCAAGTTAAAAGATAAAAAGCATAAGAGTCAAACTTAAAAAAAAATTCTGCTACTTTTGGTACATATATATTTTTATAAAAATGTAATAATATTTAATATGATTGAAATTGATTATTTTGTTTCCCGGCCAAAGTTGAGTAAAGTAGAATATTAAGTATGTGGTGTGGGGGTTGAGAATTGCCTACTGTATCTATACGTCACTCCCCACAGGAAAAGGCAGCCTAATCTCATTGTGAAATACAGGTTTTCAGGCCAATTTTGAAAATAAGCTATTTAATTTGTTGTACAACACAATCTAGCTTATCTGTTCCAGCAACGTTACACCACAGAGGCACGGAGATGCTGTTTGCTATTGACTTATTTCATGAAACCATCAAGCTCTTGCAAGCAAAGAAATCAGGCAAGAGTTCCTTTTCCCAGATGACTCCTGGTTGTAGAAACAAGAATAAAGAGTACAGGGACTGAGATAAATTAAATACATATGGCAGCCCAGGGGAAAAGAATCATTATTGATGACAATGAATTTTGGAGTTTAAGTTGTCTGAAGTCCTCAACTTACAACCATTCATTTAATCACCAAAGTTATAAAAGCCCTGAAAAAAGTGACCTATGACCCTTTTACACACTTAAGATAGTTTCACCATTCCCATGGTCAGGTGAACAAATTGGGTACTTGGCAACTGGAATATATCTCATTTTTAATGTGTGGCAATGTGTTCACAGAAAAATATGATAATAACAGTTGTCTTGCCTTGCCTTATCTTTGCCTTACCGCTTATCTATCTTATTATCCTATCCTATCTTATCTTATATCAAGGGTTTTCAAATTTGGCAAGTTTAAGACTTGTGGATTTTAACTCCCAGAATTTCTGAGCTAACATGACTGGAGGAGGAATTCTGGGAGTTGAAGTCAACAAGTCTTGAAGCTGTCAAGTTTGAAGGCCCCTGTCTTATATCTATATTTATGAGCGTTGCATTGTCCCTGGCTGGCACGAATGCACCTCTGGCCTCCTCTCTGGATGCAAATTCAGAGGAGGAGCAGGGGGAAGAGCTGGGCCTTGGCACATCTGGGGAAGTGAGAGCAAGGGGGCATCAAGACACAGATCATAGAGTGGAGAGCTCCAGCTCGATAGAGTAACCACAGGAGGAACGACGAGTTGGACAATAGGCAGAGAGACCCTCAGCTACAGCAGGTTAGCTTGGAGGCTTCAGGAGAAGAACAGGAGCAGCTGCCTGCAGTCAGCAAGTATGAGGGGTGGAGTCCACACCACCCCCACATCCAAGGATTTGCAGGGCGAAGCAGCAACAGGCCAGATTGGCCAGATTACTCATGAGGAGGCAGCCTCGCTCAGTGTGATGGACAGCATTACCTTTTTAATCCCATGCAAAGAGATGGGCTTTGCTGGAACAATGTGCCTGTTTCCCTTGACCCATATTCCTGCTTCCTGTGTGTTTGAAACTTTGACTGGCTCTCTGGACTGTGTATCATCTTTAGTGGACTGCTTCTGGCCAGGAACTCTTGTGCTTCCCAAGTCCTGCCAGACTTGATGACTAAACCTTCTTTTTGTGTTGGCTACCTGAGAACTACTGGAGGTTTGAATAAAGACTTCTCATTCACTCTGTGTGTGTGTGTGTGTGTGTGTGTGTGTGAGAGAGAGAGAGAGAGAGAGAGAGAGAGAGAGAGAGAGAGAGAGAGAGAATGGGGCAGCACACCTGGGTCAGGTGATCACCATTTGTAACCTTCACTCCTGTCTTCCAACAAGCAAAGTCAATGGAGGAAACCAGATTTGCTTAATGACTGCATGATTCACTTAACAGCTGCAGGGATTCCCTTAGCAAGAATGGCAAAAAAAAGTTTGTAAAATGAGGCCCAACTCACTTAACAACTGCCTCGCTTAGCAATGGAAATGTTGGGCTTAATTGTGGTTGTAAGTGATGGACTAGCTGTAGTCAATTTGTGAATAAATAACGGAGACATCTCTCGATGAGGTGTAATGCAATAATCAGGATAATTGGAACTGAATCTCAACCCAACAACTCTAGAGAAGGCCAAGCGAAGGCTAATGGAACACAGTGGGTGCGTTAAATACTATAGACCAGAGGTCTCCAACCTTGGCCACTTTAAGCCTGGTGGACTTCAACTCCCAGAATTCCCCAGCCAGCTTTGCTTTGGGAATTCTCTGAGTTAAAGAGACTGAACACACAATATGTATATATGCAAAAACATGTTTTTTCATACCCTTCTGCCGAGAATCTGGTTGATGGCCGCGCTTTCTTTCAAAGTACATTCTGCTACAACATTCGCTCTCATCTCTTTCATGTATAACATGAAAGCGTTCAGAGGTTTTTTAATGTGAGGTCTTTTGGGCTCTTGTTCTTTCCTCTGTTCATGCTGAGGCTTCCTAAAGGGAACAGGAGGAAAGAGAACATATGGAAAGAAGAATACAATTGATACCATGCTCATTTTTAAGGGATATTTTCTACTGCATTTCAGGTGATCCACAGATATCTCCTTATTTCTAAAGGGCAATATTTCCTAGGTCAGTTCAGTGTTTCAGGCATAAAGAAAAAGAAAGAAGACAGCACACACAAAAAATAACCTCTCATTCTTATCTAGAAGTATTTCCCTCTGTTATTTGTTAAGAAGTCTCAGAGCTCCTTAACAGTGGCACACACAAATATTTCTAGATGTACTTGAATTTCTATAGCTATTATGGTATGCACACTTATAGCAGTACAGGGCTGTTTAAGAGTAACTTGTGGATAATCTAATAATTAACAATGCAAGAATCAACAAACAGAGGTGTTGGGAAGTAGAATTTCCTGTAATATGAGAATTAGAACAAGACCCAACACTTTAAACATAAATGAGACTGCTTCCATCCATCCTATTTAAATGTTATAAAATGTGTTTAGGAAATATCTGAAGAAGGAGCAGTAATAAGCTACCCCCTTTAGAAAAATAATATCCATATATCCTTGTCATAAAATAGAAAGGCAGAAAAAACAAAATTCAAGTCCCCAAAATACATATGAGGCTAACTCTGGGGATTACTGTCACTTAAAAGAGTTTTATCTCTATCTATGACCAAGTCAAAAGCAATCTAATTTTGGTCTTATTTGGCAGTGTTACGAATATGTCCCACATCTGTGTTAATCTATAACATTTAATTTCTTAAAAATTATATATTTAATTTGTATTTAATTGTGCTTTTTTAATATAACGCCTATTTTTCCTTGAAATATGATATCTTTAAACTATAGTCCTTTGTTAGGTAAATCATAAGAACACTTAAAACTGAGAATAGAAAATCAGAAAGAGATTCCACAAGTATTGCCTCCATCCAAAGAAGACATATTTGCAGTTATGCAAATATTTTTATTTCTCCATGCTAATGTGAGATAGATAAATTTTGATAATCCATAATCCATTTCACAATGCACATCTAGGTTTGAATCATATTAAAATCAGAATATCAGAAAGACTTTCATTTAACTTGATACTAAATGAGTTATCTCAGTGTAAACAGCTTCAATATTCAAGGTCAGGAGTGGGCAATTAATTTTCCCAAGGGGCCACATGAAAAGTTGGGATGTTGTGAAGGGCCAAATCAATAGGGCTGGGAAGGTGCCTCACACATGCATATATGTAAGCTGAAAAAAATGTAGCAGCCACTTTCAAAAGAACAGCAATGCAATTTTTATTGTGTGCATAGAGTACACTTATTTACATTTGATTTCTAATTTTTGATTGACCTCACATGGGATAGATAAGGATAGCCAAAGGGCCATATATTCTGGGTATGTAAAATACCTAGAAAATACAAGGCTATATTCATAACTTAGGCACATATCCAACATTTTATTTTAAGGATAAGTAGGGGAGGGGAAAGCTCTCCATCACAACTATTGACATGTCCACTTGGTTCCTGGGCAATGCAGATTAAGGATTGTTGAAAGACTTGGAAAAGTCCAACTCACACGTGCATTAAGTCACTGTCTGTGTGTGGATGCTCTTGTTTGACTTGAGGTGTTACAATTGCAGGGTGAGGGATTCCAGTTGTGTGGGGTCCTGGAGGACCTGGGATCATATGATGGGAAAACCTACAAAGGATGAAAAAGGGCATGTCTTTTTCATAATGGCAATTTTAGCATTGCATTGAACAATTATATGAATCATAAGGAAGCCTTGGAAGAAATATTTCATATTGGGTTAGCAGCAAAAATATTAGGATGCCTATATTTGACAACTAAGATATGGGCAGAATAAACAGGATTATTTTTGTCCTTTAATCCTGGAGAAATGCTGCAGTAGATATCTTGTATTATATACAAAGAAATTCAATGCCTCCAACAATTCTAAAAACATATACAGTAGGACACACAATGCTGATTTCATCCTAGACCCATCAAAATATTTTCTCACATACATATGATATTAAGGTTACCCACCACCAGCTAAAAAAAAGGAGGAATGATCATGCAGGAAGAAAATAAGATTGGGGAAAAAAATGCATTTCCTTAGGAAGCTATAACTTTCCAATAATCTAAATCCCAGGATCAATCTGTTCAATCATATTTATCTTGTCTCTATGATATGTGACTCACTCCTAAGGCACATGATACACTCACCACTCATCCTCCTGATACTATTGTCCTTCAATATTGAACATTGTCCCTTTCCCAGGTGGCTGCTTCTATAACTGATCTTTTAAGAGACTGCACACGTGCACTTTGGCCTTTTGGTATGTTATCTATTATTAGTATACATGGTATATATTATAAATGTGTGCAGGGACACAGCCTATCTATGTTAAAGATAGAGAATGCACACATTTCTGAGTGCCATGAAGAGGTGGGGAAGCTTCTGAAAAGAAGAAAAAATTATCTCATTATTACTGGGACAGCAAAGCCTCATTTTCCAAAATAACTTGCTATGTTATGTACCTGTAATGATAGTTTTTTGAGTAGTCATATGTGAATGCTCACACAAGAATTATTCACATGTGCTTACAGACTTGTTTGGAGAGGATGCTACTCCTGTGTACACAAACATTGGCATGGTTCCTACCAGGCCAAGTTTTGTGTAGCGGTTAATGTATTGGCCTAGAAATCAACCCCTCCTCATTGGGTTGTTGTTGTGGAGAAAATAGGAGGAGGAAGGAATATTAGATTTGCTATTTATAAAAATAATAAAGGTGGGATATAAATAAATAAAAAGCCACCACAACAAATCCAGTACTAAAAGTTGCCCGGACCAAATAACAGAACAAGCTATGAGAATGTATAGATGCCATTCAAAGAACTGTATTTACAGTTAATTCTTTATGAAACAAGGCTCTTTTTATAAGATGCCTATCCACATGAGCGCAGATGTAATAATGCATAGAGAAGGAAAGGCTCCAGTATGTAGAAGAGCTTATATGAAACACTTCAGAGTATAAACTGGAAAATTTTTCAATAGCAAGAATGGGTGATAATAGAATTTAAGACATCCACACTTAAAAGAAACTTGAGTTATTGCAACTGGAACTCAGCCTGACAAGAGAAGGTTTACTCCTATCTTATTTCTTAGCCTTGGTGGAATTGAGCAGGGCAAGCTTCTTAAAACCTTTAGTTTAAACCCTTTATAGACATTTTATCCAATGCAAATATTAGCTAAATGTCAAACCATGGAGAATCCTGCTGATCTCTCAAAGAGATAAAGGCTCCATTGAACATAACTACCATCACGGAGGAGGCTTGGAGGAAGGTGAGGAGCTTCAGAGTCTGCGATCCATAAAGCTTGCTCAAGAACAAATAGTGTGATGAGCCTGTTTAATAAATGACTGGTGATGTTTACATAGGTCTACTGTGTAACTCTCACCAAGCAAATAAGTCCATGCGAGGGGGAATTGTTAATTCCTACAATGCAGGTAGTTGTGAAACAGGGCACTTAAGACCATAAAGTTGGCCAATTGCCCATCACAAGAGAATGTATGAAATCTTGATGAACAGTTTTAAGGAGTTTTGAAGAAAGTTGAGATACTTTAAATCAAAATTGGGAGGAAGAAATAAATAAAAATATTGGATAAACACGGCCTGTTCAAATATGAAATTGCAGATGTTGTAATGCTTGAAAACGAACCGGAAGATTTTAGAGGGAGATGTTCCTAGTTTCCCAGTATGGTGTATGTGTGGCTCTCATCAAACAATTATGTAAGCTCTAAAAGATCCCAATTGCCACTCTGCCGAAGTTCATAATTCATGTATATACAATAAAGTAGAATGTTATTGTTTCTGACACACATGTATGGAAATGTTGAACTGAGATCTACCACTCCATTAATTCTTACATGCACTCCTGTGCAGATTTGCATGGTTACATCCAATCAAAGTAATTAGAAGAAAATATAATACTAGGAACTTGGAATTGCAATGTTGTATATAATGAAATGCAGGTTTTCTCTCTTCTCAGACATTAAAAGAGTTACACACTGAGGTGTGCCTCAAAATAGCTACTGCATACCACAAGGACTATTTGGGGCAGTTTTACACATTACACTGAAAAGGATTTTCAGCATACATCCTACCTCACGCTATCTCTTCACTTCTTTATTAATAAAAAAAAAGTATTCCAGTAAATATTAAATAACTTTTCACGATTCCAGCAGAATTTTCTGTACTTCATAACAGTGAAGCCATTCAAATTATTACAAGTTTAACAGCAGACCATTATGCTAATGTTATAAATATCTGGGGAACGTGTATAAAGTGAATAGATATAATCAAGAGCGCCCCAATGTTTTAAGATCATCATAATGAAGGTGGCGGTGGCAGTGATGGGCAACCAATTATTCTCTTTATTTGGCCAAGATTAGTTTCTCCCATCAAATATTGGTCCAGATGTGCCAGACTTCAACTTTAATATTGACAAGGATAGCATCCTTTGCATGTCAATACACTACTAAAGTAATTGCCAGAATGTGGGCAAGAGTATGTTGGTTTGCCAAATAGTGTCTGTTCAGAGATCCTAATCTGCACAGAATAAGATTATTAAACTTGGGATAAAGCTAGAAAAGATGCTGTAAAGAATGAAGCTTTGTTAAATAAAGGAGGGATAAAAAAGGGATCGACAGCATGAAAGAAAGTACTTGATGAGATTCTTAGAAAGAGAATGATGAGAAATTTAAAGAAAATAGGATTTTTTGAAGAAGATAGAAAGGTGAATATTGCTGATGCAAACTAGTTTAAACTGCTTTTCTTCTTTACTTTCTTTACTTTACTCGTTCTTGCTTTTTGTGCATAATATTGTCTGATCAACTTGGGGGGGGAGGGGCGTGATGTCATCACAGGGATTCCACAAAGACTTGAAGGAATGTTATAGTTTAAATATTGAATTAAGTCTTGGGGCTGCCTGGCCATGATCCAGGGCCACAAAAAGTATTTAAAGGAGTCCGTGTTAAAGAAAAGGTTGAGAACCACTCTAGCCCAGATGAGAATATTAAGATGGGCATATTAGTACCAACTAGTGTTGAAATATAGTATATCAGGAGAATACAACATAGGGGAACCCTGATTTAGCTAATTCTGTTAAGGCCAAATTACACTGAACTGTATTAACTGTTAAACATGACAATAGTGTCCTTGTATTAGTCTGATATTTATTATTTAGCCTCATGTAGTCCTTTTATACTTCATATGTAAAACAACCTCACATGTTGCATTAATTCATATAAACATTTTGACAGAAAAAAGTATAAGATGATAATATCATATTAGAAAAAGATTTATTGAGCCTGGCACAATTGTAAATGGGAGGAAATAAAAAGTGTGATTTAATTGCAAACAGTACATGTATCCCACACACCCAGCAAGCAAATGTGTTAATTTGTTTTTATTTGTATGTTGCATTTTACTGATATAAGATACATAGAAAATTACAGCAACCTTTGGATACACCAAGCACAGCATATAGATCCCACATTTTAATACCACAGAAAGATAAGAATGATACAAAATGATGCCACCACCAACACCTAGTTAGTGCTGCCTGCTTGCACTGAAGTTCTTTATTGTACAGCAATACAACCGTGTCTACACAGCTTCTTCTGCCTAATTATAAAATAGTTTGGAGCCTGGGAAAGGGTTTCCCATCTTGCATTCTATAGTTAAATAGAATACTGCAGAGAAAGGAGAGAGAATACAAAGCAAATTGTAAAAAGTAACGGTTTTATTTTCAGTCATTATATACAATGATTTCATTGCACTTGTGCTGACAAAACTAATACTCTCTTTGGTTTCAGTAAGATTGCTGTATCACAGATTTGATGTCTTTTAATCAGCCAATGATAATAGCAAGCTGTATATGCACAGTATTGTATATACAATATTGTACATGGAGACTTAAATGCAGTTTAGCTAATGGGGCAGAGAGAGCAAGCAAAGGCAGTCACCAGGACAAAGCAGTATAGCCAATTCCCTTCCAAGTACAGCATTCACTCCTGAGCCAGTCATTCTCCACCTACACCTACCTTGACATGGAAGTGTCGACTGAAAGTGAGGATGGGTAGGGATGCCTGAATCCACCTGAGATGGGATATACAGGCTGACCTTGCCTGAGGTCACAGAAGAAAGCAACCCATCAATTATAATGCAACAGAAGTGAATCTGCCTTTTTCCAAACACCAATAAAGAGATAACCATCTAATAACCCAAGTAGCTTATTCTTCACTTCATAAAAACAAATAAACTAGCATTTATTCTTGCTATATTATGATTATTAAAATAGTAACAAACTGGGAATCTGTATTGTTTAGCCACTCCCATGGCAGAAAGAGGAGGAGCCAAACTGGAGAGATCAGGCAGAGGGAACCAATAGCTTTACCTATTTCTGGTAAAGGGACATTCTCAAAAATCCTAGGATTCTTGGACTCGAACAAAAGCATTAACTATACGTTATATTTTAAGCAACTGTGTTTTTTCCCATGTTGTGAAGCATTGGAGAGTGTTGTTTGCATACAACAAACTGCCTGAAGCATCTTCTTGAAATCAGATCCAATGTATGTACACAGCCCAAGTTCATGCAGTTTGAATGCAAAACAAAAACTTGAAATACAAAGAAATTTCTAATATGAACTTCTGTTCTTCTGAATAGATACACGAATAGTTCAGTTTGAATTTTCAAATATTTTGAATCTTTTATGTTTAGTTTACATTGTTTTTCCCCCCATCATGAATTAATGCAATTTCTGAATAGAAGTTAACACACTTGTGTATCAACTTCAGAGAGAATAATTGAATTTTCTTTGAAAGAGTACACTCAGTTCTATTTCAAGCAGAGCTATTGATCGACAGATTTAAAAAACTGGCATTTCAAAACTGCTGGCTCTTTCTTATTCTCACCATGGCACTCTTCACACTTAAATCAACTTCTGTGCACGCACGGAAGGTTAGACCATTGCACATGTACACAATTATGCACACACAATTCAAATATCAACCATACAGTACAGCAATAAGCAGAAACGTAAGAGCATTATGTGCTGTACACTATTCACATTATCAATATTTTTAATTCTATTTGAACAAATGCACATACAAAGAAGCAAATAATTGTTAAAATTTAAAAGTTGGAACTAAATCTATTCCCACACTCCAAAAAAGCCTTCCCTAGTGTAAAAACAGACACAATAATATAAAAAAGCTTGGCCATCAAACACTTGGCTCTCTTAATTTTCTTCCAATTAAAAAAGTTTATTCAAATATTTTAGTATTTTTGACATGAAGTTTTGCTGTCTAATTTCAGCTTTGCCAAAATGACAAGAATCACTCCCAAAATAAATTGTCAAAAAAGGTATAGAGATAACTCATTAGCCCACTATTATTATCTAAAAATTACAAAAAAATAAATCACTACAATTCTTTTTTTCCTATTTGTTTATTTCTGATACACTCTTGCTAAGCAATACTGCACCTGATTACCTTTCATAAAATTTCTTCTTCCAAGCAGTCAAACTCAATTAACTCAATTGCTATTTTTTCAGCTTAATCTAAACAAAGAACACATTTAATACATTGAATCAAATTGGGCATTCCTCCTTCATAAAGGAGATTTTGACTTGAAGAATTTTACAAATTTGAATCATTTGTTACATTGAAGATAAATTAACGCAAAATGAACATACGCATCATGGCTATTTAGTAGTAATGGGGCACTCTGCATGTATTCAGTGGCACTTGTGTATTTTACAAATCCAAATACTAAGACATATTATCAGGCTCCAAACTATTCAAGCCATAGAGTCTGGGAATTGTGCAGTGGATTTCATTTAAGAACATCACATTGTTTTTAGAGTCCAATCTACTATCAGTAGGTTGCTCTGCAAAGCCAGCTATATTTCCATACTTTTTATAAATAATTGTGCTCGGTTATTTAATAAATAGAAACCTTACAATTGCTTTAAAATGAGTCATGTCTCAAGTCAACAAACTTGCACTAGATGTACATAACACAAAATACATAAGTGTGACTCAGAAGTAACAGGAAGCTCTTACCAGCCAAGTGGTGGGGTTATCTGCCCAACACTGCCAGGAGATAAGGGATAAAAGGTGGAAATATCAGGACCTGAGGGATGCCGATTCATGCCTGTTAAAAAGTACAGAATGTAAATGATCACTTTAGCCTAAAGAGTATAAAAAATAACCTGTAAGCTGCCCAAAGTCTCTTTGTAGGAGAGATAGGTGGCATTAAAAAAGGGATAAACAACCCATGATAAAACAGGAAATAGAACCATTTAACTAAAAACCTATGAAAAGAAAGATTGAGTTTGCAGTTTAAGTAGATATTTCCCCCCAACAGTGCATGCCATAGACTACTTTTGTCTACCCTAGCCTTATATTTTCCAAATTGTTAGTCCTTAACTAGTGTCATAGCCAAAATTAAAACTTAAGAATTTCATCCAACCTAGAGGATAAGTAATATAATCACAAATCTTTTTTGAATACAGACCCTTTAGAAGAGATAAATCAATGGTACTCAATTAACTTTGTACTGATGTCAAGTAGCTGATATTGATCTCGGGTAACTTACTCAGGCTGGGTCCAACTCTATGTCTTCAGGAACACTGAAGGATTGAACACCAGATTTGGATCTTTTATGAGAACAGATTAAAAGCCAGCACTTCATCCAGTGAAACAATCAGTTTCCTAGATACTATCATTTGGAATTAAATTAAATGACTGAAACTAGACACTATATTAGCCATTTCTATAATCATGTGACAAATTTGGTTAGCTTTCCTAAATAAGGATTGCAGTTCCTCAACCTGATATGATTAATAGTCAAAAAGTTAACTGGCACCTTAGTATCTATCATTTTTTTGTGAAATAAGTTTTCATAAACCAAATACATAGTCACCTCAGTAGGTAAATGTGTATACATATACCCTAGGTACAAAGAGAAGGAGGTGTCCAGAGCAAAGCCAGAAGGTCAAGCACTGCACAAGAAAGTAGATGCACCACAATATTATGCAGAACACAAATCAGAATGAGTATGACTCATTTGTGACTAGTGGAATCACTAGTAGATTATGAACAGGTATAGCACACAAACACTATAAAATCATGTAAGAGGGCAATAGTTTCATCAGGAATACCAAATTAAGCAGCTTCCAATTTTATTTGTCTTCCTGAATTAGGAAAACCTTTGTTTTGTTTATCATAGAATGGATGATGGACAGATGAATGAATTCTCAATTTTATGGCGGATATTGTTTTATTGAGGTAGGATGGAACAGAAGTGGCATCACAATTTAACTTACGTTAGGTAGCCCATTAGTGTTGTACCCTGTTTTAGACTTGGGTACAGATTCTAAGGAAGGACGAGCATTCATTTAAAGTTATAAGGATCAATGACCATCTTCCAGGATGCACAAAATAGTGTCAACAAAGGGCTAGCAAGCAATATGCTATTACCCTATATGGATGGTCCTATAGAAGATATACCTTGGGCACTTGGCCAGATCTTGTCAATCTATTTTTACCTTTACCTTCTCAAATTAAAATTGAGTTTTAAGAATTTCTGATGCAATTCCTGGAGAAAGATGTTTATGACCAAAAGAATGGAGAAAAGACAATTATACTGTAGGATCTGGCTGCAGGCTTTTCAGTACACTATGGTAGAGGCATATCACTTTAAGATGATGTTAATCCATCATGCTTTTTTCTGCTTCTCTGCTGTGGAGAGTGGAGTTGCTTTAAGGACATATTTACTGAGGGAATGCAGGTGAAGATGCCATCAATCTATCTTGAAAAGAGGAAAGGCACTTGGGAGTAGGTACTAATATCCTTACTAAAACTATTAAATACGGCAGTCATTTTATTAGTTCTTCCAAGCGTTTATGGGAAAACTTTTGCAGCATTTTTATGGCACTCAGCTTTAACATCTAATGTTAATAGATTGGTTAAGAGGTGAGTGCACAATGTTATACAGTAGTTTTTTTTTTTACAGATTCTTCTTTTCTGTTGAAAAACACATAAGCAAAATATAAATGGATTCCGTTGACTGGAAATAAGTTGCCCATTGCAACCTCACAGAAAAATAGGCCTTTATGTAAGACTCCAGTTCTTTTTTAAAAAAATACGCCTTTTCTTCAGAAGTTTGTGTAAAATTGGATTGCATTGAGTAATCAGTTGCGCTCTGCATGGCATTGTGATTACACCGCCCACCCCCTCTTTCATTGCTTGACCACTGGGCCTCTCCCCCTACTCTTCTCTCTATAGATATCAATTTCCTTCTCTCTGTACTAGGATATATATACCTACCCATTAGGTGACTGCTTCATGTGTCTGATGGAGTAGGGTCTGGCCCAGAAAAGCTTATGCTACAAGACTCGTAGTTTTTACATTTCTTGATTGATTTTCTCTCTGATTTAAAAAGGAAAAAAAAGGAAGAAGTTATATGATACACAAGTGATAAAGTAGTAGAGTTTGTGTGATTTTAATAGATTGAGAAATCATATTGAACAGCTAAATATATAAGAAGAGGCCGGGGGGATGAATGAAAGCAGCAGTTTCAGAAAGACTTATTCGATTTTGTAAATTGCTGCTTATACATTTTATATGGTTCCCTTGTGTACAGCTTTTATGAACTTGCTACCACTGAGGATCAGTGGTTAATTAAAAATCATTTTCAGGCCTGAAATGGTCATACTTGATATGATTCATTTATCTTCTGAGTCTCACTTCAGCTCTGACTAAGCTCCTCATCATGTCGACTCTTGGGTGCCAAGGTCACTCTTGTAATAATTAATATTTTTGGAACAGACTAAGGAGGTTTCACTGGAAATGATCCATCAATTCACACCCTCAAAAATGTAAAAAATAAACAAACCCTACTCTACAAATTCTAAAAATCACCTTAAGGATTAAAAGTAATCCGAACCCCAGATGAGCCCTATGGTCTTCACGCTCTATCTAAATTTCATATCCCAAGGAGATATGATGCTCACAAAGACCATAAAGATAAGGAAGAAACGAAAAACAAAACAAGTATCTTATTTTATATCTAAGTCCTTCATTGTAAATAATAAGAGGGACAAGTGATCAGATCATTTAGAACAGGGGTGTCAAACTGGATTTCTTGGAAGGGCCAGATCAGCATCGTAGTTGACCTCCACGGGCCGGCCAGGTGGGAAGCAGACAGGATGTGGGCCCAAAAATGAGTCACAGCAGGGTCACCCTCCCCACATCCCATTTTGGCCAGCAGGCTACTGCAGGAGACCACCCATGCCAAAAATTGGCCATGCGGGGGCTGCAGGTGGCCCCTCATGCCCCATTTTTGCTAGCAAAAATGACTGGCCCACTGACTGTGGGCCAGTCCTTTGCAATTTCCAGGATGGCCCCATGGGCTAGGTCTAAGAAGCCCGCAGGCCAGATTTGGCCTGCAGATCTTGAATTTAACACCCCTGGTTTTGAAGGACCAACTACAGTATAAAATTCAATTAAGAAAGTGCAATTAATGAGAACTCCATTCTTCTTGCAGCTGCCTTATATAAACATCCAGCCAGCCATTCAACTATACAGGAAATGTTCAAAACTACTTGTCTGCACTTACTAGCTATGCTCATACTCACCCCTACACCAAGTAGCAAGGAGCAATAAATTAATTGTGTACACGGCGAATCTTATTTTGCTTTATAAATCTTATTTTGCTTGGTTTATAATCTCCTTCACCTTTTATTAAATCTCCTACAAACAACACATCCAATTATTATTTTCCTTGAGGTCTCAGTATATTAAAAGTTTAAAGAAATCTGTGACCTAAAAATCACTTTAATTCTTAATAAAAAGACTAATGTTACTGATGCTTCATAGGGTAATGTTTAAGAAAAGATTTTAAAATTTTTCTTTTACAGTAGGGCATATGGGCAGGATACTATATATTAAACACAGATACTATTGAAGCCACATAGGCAAATTATCCATTCCATAGTACTTTTCTACTGCACCTACCAAGAATCACTCTAGGCATCTCCAGGCAATAGAGGCTAAATAAAAGCACTCCTTCATGTGCCAGGAAATAATATGATTAAAGATCATAAATGCTTGGAGGATTCTATGCATGCATATGCTTTAGTTTCACATTATCAGCCAAGATAAGACATCATGTGACACTATTCCTATTTACTTTGAGCTTTCAGCACAATATTAGTCTCAGTTACCGAGAGGTAATAGCTAAAACAATCTCAGATTTTTAAGAAAAAGAGTCAGAAAACTGTAGAGCTTTGGATATGTGAATAACTTGAAATAATACTATATGTCTATTTCAATTCTTCTACTTTGCGCTTCATCATCCTGAGAAGTAAAACACCTCTCGCTATTTTCATGCATATTAGATGGGGGTTTTATGCATTGCACTAAACCACAACATAGTTTGCTTTGTTTTGGCTTAGCATAAGAGTCCTTGAACTCACATAACCACTGGCAATTGCAAATAACTTTGAGAGGGGTCTCAATCACCGTTCAAAGTCACTCTAGGCATATTAGTTGAGCTCAGATCTGTAAATTCTATTATGCTTATGGATTGGTTGTTCCACTTTGTTCCTTCTCTTAACAAGGATAGAAGAGTTCTATGAACAATATTATATTCTTCAACTAATACAACACCTTTTGAAATGCCTGATAAAATCCATCATTATATTAAAAATTGTTGATTTGCTTGATCAAAGAACTGTGTTTTGTGGATTTTAATGCAGTTGAAATGGATGAAACTTTCATTTCTCAAAAATGTCTTTTCTTGGAATCAGTGCACAAAATGAGAACAACAAATAAATGAGAAGAGACTAAAGTGAGAAAGCTATGTCCATAAAGGTTCCATTTGCAACATGCTATTTATGCAAGTTAGGGTTTTCTTTGGTTGTTGCTATAAAGAGCATAAGGTATAAATGAAAAGTACATGACAGAAGAGGGGGGGGGGGGAAGAGTGATTGGTTCGAAAATGAATTCAATTTTTTCAGAAAATATTCAAAAATAAGATCTTTTTTTTCATTTAAAAATATGTGATGGTTTGTTCTTGCTTCTTCATTTCTAATAAATGCTTCAATTTTTAAAGTTGCAGGAATCTATTACTGCTTTACCTGACACACAGATTCAAATTTAATTATTACAAATAAGTGGGATATTTATTTCTTGCCTAAGCCAGCCACCATTACATTTATTTTTCATGGGAAGACACATATATTCATATATTTTTTTTCATTTGAGAGGGTAATGGTAAACCTGGAGAATTCTTGACTGAGCAATTTTTTGACCTCAATCATTTTGATTGTACAAAATATATTTTCTTGATTAGAGAATAAACCAATACTGATGGTTCTAATTATTTATAAATAGTCTCCTTCAGTAATCTAAGGGAATTGAAGGACTAGATTGTGGAGACCAAACTTTTTCTTTCTTCTATGATTACATCCCTTCTCCTTTCTCCCGCTAGCATCATCTTTTTCTTGATCATAGAAGGAACTCTGGCCACAAATGCCTGTGCTGTGATTAGAGGATTTGCAGAACAGAACACTCCCCAACCACAAGCACTATCGCTGGAATGAACTGGAAATGGTTTGCAGGCAGCATTAGCATTTGGTAGTGCAATCAAGAAGCCCTTCCACTCCCATGGAATAGAGAAGTCAGTGTAAACCACTAAGGACTTCCTCCATCACCAATTGAGCAGGCTACTCCAATGAAGGCCAGCTGCTACAGGGGAACCATTTGTGACCGGGCTTACTCAGCAAGATCCATCATGACTGATCAAGGAGAAAGAGGTGTAGATACATTACATGGACACTTAATCCTAATCCTTATAAAGTGTAATTAATATGTACACAAAGCTCATCTGACATTTTATGTATGCATTAAAAAATAAAATAAAAAACAAGGCTCAAACCATGGCTATACAGAAAAACCTTCACAAATACACTGGTTCCCCAAACTCGGTGGATAAAGCCTACCTATAGTGGATTATTCTGTAACATATTATTTAACTACTTAAATGTAGTTAAGAGACATTTAATAAAAGTTTTAACATATTACTCATACAAAAGCTGGGGGAGAGGGTCACCAAGAGCCATGGGAAGATACATGCTCAGCATTACAAGACAAGATAGAAAGACCTGCACATGGATTAGAGAACAAACAAAAGTATATGATGTCATCAAGAAAGTAAAAGAATTGAATTGGAAACAGGCTGGTCACAGAGCAAGAAGAACTGATGGCAGGTAGACCAAGGTAGTCATAGAATGGATCGCACTTGGTAAAAAGCATCCATGAAAGAGGCATAAAACAAGATGGATCAACAACATCAGGAAGTATTGCAGACCCAATAAAGAAAGCTCAGGACTGTATTGGCTGGAAACATGCAGAAGAGGCCTTCATCGTGCAGTGGACAGACAGTGGTAAAATGGTGATAAAATTGCGCACTAGTTTGTACAAGCTTACAATTATAAAACCATCACATGTTTTATATAACTGACAATATTTACTTTAAACGATATTATCTTTCTCTTTCAGTTTCCAGAGAGGTAGTAATGTTACAGGAAAAATACAGGCTTCTGTTATTTTAAAGTCTACATTATTAGGGCATCAACTTCTTTTGATCAAGGTATGTCTCTTCAAATATATGAAGCATTAGCATTTATGGTTTGTTCATGGATGGAATAAATTAGAAGGAAGTTAAATGTAGGAGTTAAATACAGAGATAAGAACATAGGACACCCATTTAAAAAAAACAACAACTGGCAAATTATTCCTGCAGTGATGCCTGATTAAGAAATATAGAAAAAAATGAGGCATTGTTTTTAGATTATGATACAGGTGAAACTCAAAAAATTAGAATATCGTGCAAAAGTTCATTTATTTCAATAATGCAACTTAAAAGGTGAAACTAATATATAAGATAGACTCATTACATGCAAAGCAAGATAGTTCAAGCCGTGAGTTGTCATAATTGTGGTGAGTATGGCTTACAGCTCATGAAAACCCCAAATCCACAATCTCACATAATTAGAATATTACATGCAATCAATAAAACAAGGATTGTACATAAAACAATATCAGACCTCTGAAAAGTATAAGCATGCATATGTACTCAGTACTTGGTTTGAGCCCCCTTTGCAGCAATTACTGCCTCAATGCGGCATGGCATGGTAGCTATCAGCCTGCGGCACTGCTGAGGTGTTATGGAAACCAGGATGCTTCAATAGCGGCCTTCAGCTCTTCTGCATTGTTCTGTCTCATGTCTCTCATCTTTCTCTTGGCAATGCCCCATAGATTCTCTATGGGGTTCAGGTCAGGCGAGTTTGCTGGCCAATCAAGCACAGTAATCCCATGGTCATTGAACCAGGTTTTGGTGCTTTTGGCAGTGTGGGCAGGTGCCAAGTCCTTCTGGAAAATGAAGTCAGCATCCCCATAAAGCTCATCTGTGGAAGGAAGCATGAAGTGCTCCAAAATCTCCTGGTAGATGGCTGCGTTGACTTAATGGACTCAATGAAGCACAATGGACCAACACCAGCAGATGACATGGCTTCCCAAATCAACACAGACTGTGGAAATTTCACACTGGACTTCAAGCATCTTGCAGTGTGTGCCTCTCCATTCTTCCTCCACACTCTGGGTCCTTGGTTTCCAAATGAGATGCAAAAGTTGCTCTCATCAGAAAAGAGGACTTTGGACCTCTGAGCAACAGACCAGTTCTGTTTTTCTTTAGCCCAGGTAAGACGCTTCTGACGTTGTTTGTTGTTCAGGAGCAGCTTGACAAGAGGAATATGACATTTGAAGCCCATGTCCAGGATCCGTCTGTGTGTGGTGGCTCTTGATGCAATGACTCCAGCCTCAGTCCATTCCTTGTGAAAGTCCCCAACACATTTGAATGGCCTTTCCCTGACAATCCTCTCCAGGCTGCAGTCATCCTGCTGCTTATGCACCTTTTTCTTCCACACTTTTCCCTTCCACATAACTTTCTATTAATGTGCTTTGATACAGCACTTTGGGAACAGCCAACTTCTTTTGCAATTACCTTTTGAGGCTTTCCCTCCTTATGGAGGGTGTCAATGATGGTTTTCTGCACAACTGTCAGGTCAGCAGTCTTTCCCATGATTGTGATTCCTACTGAACCAGACTGAGAGACGATTTAAAGGCTCAGGAACCCTTTGCCGGTGTAATGGCTTAATTAGCTGATTAGTGTGGGACACTTTGAGCCTAGAATATTGAACCTTTTCACAATATTCTAATTTTCTGAGATTGTGGATTTGGGGTTTTCATGAGCTGTAAGCCATAATCATCTCAA
This sequence comes from Pseudonaja textilis, assembly GCF_049901715.1. Taxonomy (NCBI): domain Eukaryota; kingdom Metazoa; phylum Chordata; class Lepidosauria; order Squamata; family Elapidae; genus Pseudonaja; species Pseudonaja textilis. The sequence goes on from NC_141995.1 coordinate 19,122,587, forward strand.
TTATGGCAAATCACATCTTGAACTATCTTGCTTTGCATGTAATGAGTCTATCTCATATATTAATTTCACCTTTTAAGTTGCATTACTGAAATAAATGAACTTTTGCACAATATTCTAATTTTTTGAGTTTCACCTGTATATACTACACTGGAGGGTTCTACTTTATATCATCACCTTCATTTAATGACCCCATAATCCCTTGCAGGATGGAGTCTGGGCAACTGAATGGAGCTGAGTGTTTACTGGCCAGATGCCCTTCCTGTTGCCAATGTGGAATTATATTCAGCAGATATATTCTCATCATGCCAGAGAGAGAAATACCTGCCCCTACCTAGGATCAAACTCACAGCCTCCTGATTGTGAGGCGACAGCTCCACCTCTAGGCCACCATACCACTCATTCTACTTTATTTTATAAACATTATAAAATCTACAAAGATACAGCACAATGATTAGATGACCTTAAACAGAGAAACTAGTTTTACACTTGGAATGAGGTTTGCAAAGCAAGAGAAGTAAGATAAACAAATCATTATTGATCACTGCATGGTCTCTCATTTTAGCCAACAGTGTTGCACAAAGATGACTAAAAACACCCATGAATCGGTTTTTGGCCATCAATAGGCAGTTGGCATATTCTGCTATCCAGAGAGATGTGAAGTTGATATAAATATAATTTTGGATATGATTCAAATGGCTACTTACTGATGTAAATATATTAGAAAATATAAATTAGGCAATTCTTTTCAAAAACATTTGATCAAGTTAATCTTACTAAAGTGCCTGAGAGCAAATTGAAACTATCTAGTCAAACTATCTAGTCAAGCAACTGCCTCATTTAGGGACCATTTGCAGTTATGACAATGATAAAAAAAAATAACTTTGTGACCAATCCTTTCCCTTATGATCTTTGTATCTGGAAAGCAAAAGAAAGCCGAGGTACAATCCTAAGAACAGTCAGAGTTTCCTTTTGCAACCACTTTGGGTAAGGACCAAGTTTTAAAAAAAGGTAAACGAGTAAAGGATTTTACTCTGCTAGTTATTGCACATTATAGGGGGCACTGCTCATTTCCATTTCAAGGCCATTGAGCAAGCACTGTCCAAAGATAATTCTGTGGTCATGTGGCCAGCATAATGTCCCAGAGCGCTGTTACCTTCCCACTGAAGTGGTACCTATTTACCTATTCTCATTTGCATGCTGCTAGGTTGGCAGAAGCTGAGGGGAGGGGAGGAGCTCATCCCATGTGGCTCTCAGCTCTTGAACCTAGGCTGCCAGCTTTTCAACCAACAACTATAGCATCTTACTTGCTGAGCTACCATGCTGCCCTCAACAACCAAGTTACCACACCCAATAGTAGCTGAATGAGGAACACCTGTACTGCAAATATAACATTACATGAGAGGGAAGAAATTTGGATTCTTTTAAAGAAAGATTATTTTAATCTTTAATATATCATATGGCTAGTAACAGAAAGCAATAATAGCATTGTCTTTTCCTTTAACGGGACCCAAATTTTCAAAAACAACAACTCAGAGATATTTCAGAACTGGGTTCCGCTTCAAATACATCAGGACTGGAATAATCAGGAAAAATGGAAATCCTAGGTACCTGAATGCAGCAGTACTATAAGATAGCATGAAAATCCCTTAAACCCTGCTGAAGCTGTTACCTAGCCTGGTAACGAAACGTTTGGAATCCAACCCACAAGCTCGGAGAATGAACCTTCGCCCTCATAGTATGAAAACATCCTTTTTCAGCATCTGAGGCTCTCAAAAGAAAACTCGAGAGAAGATTTTCAAAAGCTGTAAAAATGGAAGGATTAGCTCACCTTGTTTTGTGCTGACATCTGAGGGGAGATGTGAAGGGTGTGTCCCTGGAGAAAAGTGTTCATCGCTGTAGGTGATGAGTGGCGTGAGAGGATGGACTGCATGGGAAGGTTGCACCACAGGGACTTTGTTGGACTGCAAACAAAAAGAAAGGCTTGAATAGCATTGCTTTCTTTCGCTTGTTTTTTCTTAAACAGGTAACAGATAATCAGAGTTGGAAGGGACTTTGTAGGTCATTTAGTTCAACCCCTCTCCCCCAGACCCTACACCATTTCTGACAAATGGCAGTCCAATCTCTCCTTGAAAGTCTCAACTGATGGCTCTCCCACAACTTCCGAGGGCAAGCTGTTCCATTGGTTGATTGTTCTCACTGTCAGAAAGTTTCTCCTTATTTCCAGGTTAAATCTCTCCTTGCTCAGTTTACATCCATTATTCCTTGTCTGGTCTACAGGTCCTTTAGAAAATAGCTTCACCCCTTCCCCTCTGTGGCAGCCCCTCAAATATTGGAAGACTGCTATCATGTCCTCCCTGGTCCTTCTCTTTATTAGACTAGCCAAGCCCAGTTCCTACAACCGTTCGTTGTATGTTTTAGCCTCCAGTGGTCACTAAGTGAACTGTTGTAAATTGAGGACTACCTGTACTCACACATGCTAACTCTCACAATAAGTGGAGATTTAAATAATGGTTTGTTGAATAAGCCACAAAAACTGTATTTATCCAGACTATCAAGCCAGTATCATGAGTAATAAAATGACTGGGTATATAAGACATGTGAAAGTAAAATCAAATAAAGCTAGGTTCAGGACAATGGGTGAACTCAACCACCCTGTCTAATTCAAAACAATAGCCATTGATCAAATATTAGTCCTCCCCACCATCCTCCCCACTATCTGCATAATAAGCAGCCAGGGATTGGCAGACACTTCATTTTGTTACTCATTTCATACAGCAAAAATCAGGTAAAGGTTCCTCTCGTACATACGTTCTAGTCATTTCCAGCTCTAGGGGCGGTGCTCATCTCCGTTACAAAGCTGAAGAGCCAGTGCTCTCTAAAGATGTATCTGTGGTCATATGGCCACATGACTAAACACCAAAAGCGCATGGAATGCTGTTACTTTCCCACAGAAGTGGTTACTCTACTTTTTACATGCTTTCAAACTGCTAGGTTGGCAGAACCTGGGACAATAATGGGAGCTCACTCAATTACGCGGTGCTAAGGATTCGAACCACCGAACTGCTGACCTTTCTGATCGACAAGCTCAGTGTCTTAGCCACTGAGCCACCATCACCCATCAAAAATCAGGTAGGAGAATATAAAAATTTGGCTAGCCATAATACATTGTAGAGCTAACATGGAGTAATAATTACAAAAGGTTAGAAACTACCCATAAAAACTTTTATCACTGCAACCACTACAAATATTGATCGTTATAGTACGTATGGCCACAAAATGCTGATTTACCAGAAGTCTGAGAATATTTTGTAACTTCATCTAATCCTACCTTGATGAGTTGTACTGGGCAGATGGGAATATTTCTAAACAAAATATTAAGAGTCAACCCATCCACTCCTCATTCTCTACAAGGTTGCTAAAGGGATTAAAAGACATTCTAGACAATATTGTACCAAAGACTTTCCTTCACAGCACACCAAGCTATTTTTTATTATTTTAAACAAAACAATAAGATCTTAAAGCAGGGGTGTCAAACTCAATTTCATAGAGGGCCACAATATAGGGTTGTTGGGCGGGGGAGTTGTGGGCATGGCTGGGGTGGGCATGGTCAGGGTCGGCATGGTCAGCTCAACATCCTGCAGCCCTCTGCCAGTGAAAATGGAGACCAGGAGGGCTGCACATGACCCTCCCGGCTTTCGTTTTTGCTGACAGAGGGCTGCAGGAGGCTGTTGCAGCTGAAAACGGAGCCTGGGAGGGCAATGTGTGGCCTTTGCGAGCTCCATTTTCACTGGCAGAGGTACCGCAGGCCAGTCCTTCATTGTTTCCAGGGCAGCCACGCAGGCCAGATCTAAGAACCTTGCAGGCCGGATTCGGCCCATGGGCCTTGAGTTTAACACCCCTGTCTTAAAGGCTCCTGTTTTAGACATTCCTGTCCAGCCTAAATACAAACACAGATCACTTGTGAGCATGTAAGTATAGGACTGCAGTCTAATACTACCAATGCTGAATCACAGAGGTCTGATGCTAAGATCAAACAACTTATTTGGCCTCATATTAAATAAAACAAATGTGCTATAAAGATCCATGGATCATAGCTAGGTAGAGACTTTTTCAAATAGGGCTCGATTCTTAGTAACTACCACAACAAGCAGTGTTCTTTGCAGTTTTAATGATGAAAAAAATGTTTTTGCAATTTTTTTTTACAATTCTTTCCAACTTCTAGTCTGCAGCCCTAGGTCTTACATCCAAATACAAACCTGATCTGACCCTACTCAGCTTTTAGCGATTGGGGTGTTATCAGTTGCATAGTGTTTTCTGTCTTCCTTAAAAGAGAAGCAATGCTCTTGCTACAAAATGGAATTCAATAGTCAAGGTAAAGGAAGTCTTCTCTGAAGCATGGAAAGAAATCAAGCTATTCTGTTGATGGGTGCAACAATCCCCTCAAGCTGAAAAGTATTAGAGTTACCACAGTAATCCCCCCTTTTCTTTCCATACATACATCTATGCGAAACATGAAAAATGTCTCAGACTCATTTGCATTATTAAATCATGTTCTTTGGTTCATTCTCCCTTTTCTGCACTCAAGAAAAAAAATCTCAGTATAATTTGAAAACACTGTGTGCAAAAACCCTTTCAGCATTCTTTGAAATAATCACAAATACACATTCATGTCGGATAGGCTTCTGGGAAGTGAAGAGAAATTCATTCCAAAATGCAGATATTGCTCATTAAACCTCCACTCATAAAATAGTGAAAACTAAAAATATATTTTTTTTTCATTGACATTATTTAAATCATATATTGTTTGTATGATAAACCATATTTCAAACACAGTACCAATATCTGTGTTTTATTGCCACTATAAAAATGCCACATTTTTTTTTAATCTGCTACTTTTTCTTTGCATACTTTCCCTTGTTTCCAGAGCACTACCTTAAGGAACTTGCATTAGCAAGTAGTATCATTTTAATGTCTGACCTATCCCTCCAGTCATACAGCTCAGAATCTTCTTCATGGATTTTTGCTAAATTATGCTATCCTTCCTCTCCTCTTAATTTTACGGTTTTCAACATAGATTTGCTTTCCTGTGGGAAGGAGATAAGAACCTGAGGATTTTAATTTAAGCTTTGGCCTTGTCTTATATTTTGCAAGAGAGAGAGAGAGCATGCACATATGTGCATGCACAAGCAGGAGAGAGAAAAAGCAGTGCCACTCATAAGTGGTTGAACGCCATTAAGCATTCGGTCCATTATTTGTCACGAAATAATAGAGCAGAATGAATTTCCATTAAGATATATGAGTTAGCATGCAAGAAATATTCTAAGTCGCAATGCATCCCCCCATTTTAAAAGAAAACACATATTGATAAACATTGAATAACTATTTCCAGATACCTATAAGACCTAATTGACTGGGTAGATTTTTTTTTTGAACAAATATATCTGAGATTATGCAAGCTGCATTCAAGGTAGATGTTTACAGCAACACATCGCCCTCAGAACATGTGAGAAGCCAACTATAACATTTGTGCTTAAGGGCAACTCCTTCCAAAACTAATTTCCAAACTAAACACTATCATTATAATGCCATTGTGTTTCTTTCTTTTCCACAAAGGGCTCTTTTTACCTTCTTTCCTTTTATAAATAAAATGATCCATTTGCTTACTTAGCTGTAGTTGATGAAATGCTAAATTATTTGAGAAGAGTATTTCTACAATTGTTGTACCCTCCCCCCTCTGTGTTATAGTCAACAGAACAGATTAAAGACAATTCTACACAAGTCGTGTAAATTGTTCATTTCTCATGCTGCTTCTAGCAGCTCCTTTAAAAATTCCAATGGTTTGGCATTGTGGCTCAGTGGTGGGATTCATTTTTTAAAAAAACTGGTTCTGTGGGTGTAGCTTGGTGAATGTGGCAGAGGAAGGATACTGTAAAATCTCCAATCAGAGGTGGTATTTGCTGGTTCTCCGAACTACTCAAAATTTCCGCTACCTGTTCTCCAAACTACTCAAAATTTCCGCTACTGGTTCTCCAGAACTGGTCAGAACCTGCTGAATACCACCTCTGTTGTGGCTGCTTCGTGTCCAGAGAAGACAAATCTGGATACCTAACCCACTTTAGGTAGATTCACTCTTCCTTTAAACAAAAGGTGGATCGTCCATACAATGATGGGACAAACTGAAAGTAGAAATTTGACCTAAAGCTCCACATTTTAGTCAGGAAAGTGTGTTTATGACTCTGCCCAGACCTTTGGTCAGGGTGACTGAGGCCTCCTTTCAACTTGCTTTTCTTTGTCTTTTGTTTTGTTACACCACATTTGTTTACTTTTTTTGTTTCTTGTCACTTTCAGTGTCTTTTTATAATGTTTGAAATGATTTGTAAAACACCCCGAGTCTCCAAGAGTCAGATGGCATAGACATTTAAATAATAATGATGATTTTTTAAAAATCAGAAATTGAAATACAGTCATTGACATATACCATGTCTTGGCAGAGATATAGCAATAGAATTTGACTTAGATAATTATGCTATAGTAGAGATAAATTGGGGTACAATCACAACTGGAATAAAAATGCCGAATGGTCAAACCTTTCAGAGCCATCAGGATGAAGCTTACAAATTTCTGGGCATTTTACAGTTGGATAACATCAAGTATGGAGATTAGTAAACATTAGAAAACATCCAAAGTGTGAAAGAAATGCTAAAGACAATATATAGTGAAACAGCATCAAAGCATCAATACCTATCATATAATATACTACTAGAATTATTAACTGAATGCAAGCGAAACTTGACTGTTTGTACCCCAAAACAAGAAAGCTCATAACTATTCACTATGTATTACATTCCCCCAGTTATAAGATTATAAGATTATAGCTTCACTGCAGAAATTGGGGGTGGGGTGGGGAATTTACTTCAAGTCAAAGAAGTTGTAAAAGAAGAAAAGCACTCATTGGCTGTTTATGTAAAAGACCGCCAGTAGTGATGCACATTAAAAATTGGAACTTATTGAATGTACGGTAAACAGAACAAGAATATGAAGTAATGTGATAAAAACAATAACAGAATGCTGAGAAGAAAAGTATTACATAGTCAATTTCTACAAATGATGAAAGGGAAAGTGGATAAAGGTAAAAACTGGCAATGGCTTACAAATGAAACATTTAAAAAAAGAAACTGAAAGTTTGATTTTGCTGTTCAAGAGCAAGCTATTTGAATGAAGGCAATCAAGGCCAGAACTGAAAAAATCATCAAATGATTCAAAGTGAAATTATGCAAGGAGCAGAGGAAACAGCTGATCATATACTAAGCTCATATAAGAAGACAGCACAAACTGATTACAGTATAAACAATAACATACCATAGTTGCCAAAATGAGTCACTGCAACATCTGTAAAAATTATCATGTGCCGGTAATGAAAAATTGATAGGACCATAGAGTTGAAAAATAACAACAGTTATTAATTAAATAACTAAAAAATGAATAGGTTGAAACATTGGGGGATTTCTGAACAAAAACTGATAAAGTCTTAGTGCATAAGACACCAAATTTAACTGTAGTTGGGAAGAAGTAAATGGGGATAATTGATGTAGCAATACCAGGAGATAGTAAAATAGAGGACAAAGATTCGGAGAACATCACAAAGTATAAATATCTGAAAACTGAAAATGAAAGCTGGCCATGGTTATCAGCACACTGGGTGCCATTCCAAAAATCTTGATTGGCACTTGCAAAATATGCCTTTCTCAATTTCTTGGAAAGTATTTGATTAGTGGACAAAATATCAAATTCAGGCTAAACATTTGGCTGAGTGTGAGCAACCATAAAATGTCCTTAGAAAGCACATGGGCCCTTCTAAAACGTTATGTCTTCAACACTTCATTAATTATATAATTTTATAGTACAATTATATATAGTATTGTATATAATATTTTATAGTATTGTAAAATGTCTTTATATAATATTTGAAATAATTCAGTGCATAATTGCATATGCCTGACAATTGTTACCAGTAGGATAGCTTTCTAAAACCTCAGTGCCTCTATAAGGCACTAATTCCTAGAATTCCAGATCAAACTGATGAGGTATAGTTAAAATTATTTCTAGGAACTCAGATTTAGAAAGGCAGCTATTGGCTGATCACACTGCATATTTAACAATATCACCTATGGCTCTTATCTCTTCTCAAGTCCTATAGCCTCATCATGGTATAGGGAGCCATTGCAGGGAATGTATGCCAAGAGTATATAATCTAATGAAGATCATCCAAGACATGAAGGTTATTCTAACTGCCTATTTAAAATAAGGGACCCCTTTATTTGGCTGCAGTGATATATGTAGATATGGGGAGGGGGATAATCAATAAAAAATCAGGCTAGGATGGAAAAAGTATTCTGAATAGTAGAGATGTCAACATTCAAGGTACCTTAGAAGATATGTTCCAATTGCAAGTGCTTCTAGTGTCAGAAAATGAAGCTAGATCATTTCATTTATTATCAAGTCAGAGGGCCACAGAAATAGATCAAGCAATTGAAGAAAAATCTGTAAAGTTTTTAACTAAACTTTTCCAGAAATTTTGGAGAATGACAGAAAGCCTAACAGATTGGAACAGATCAATCAACAAACTAATATCAAAAAAAGAAGCATGTACTATATCCTTAGGACCATCTAATGCAGATGAAAGCCTTACCTGGATATGGAGATGCCGGATTGTTCACTCTGGCGTTAGAAACAGCTGAGTGAAATCAAAACCACAAATCTCTTTGTTTTCATACGCAATTTATACACAGGGCAGAAAGATAAGAGAATAGATACAACATGGCAAAGACAGTCTAACTCTGGTTTGGCAAAGCAGTGAGGCCAGACTATATAATCCACTCCTTATTCATTTAACCCGTATGCAAAATCTAAAACTAGATTGGATGTCAACGGTAGTTTTAAAATGTGAAGAAGAAACTTAAATAACTTGCACTATATCAATGACACTATACTAATAACTGAAAGTGTAAATGTTCTCCAAGGTCTAGTAAAAGGATACAGTGAAAAAAATGGAACTAGGATTCAATATAACCAAACCAAACAAATGACAATAGGTAGGATGGCCTGCCTTAAAACAGACAGTGCAAATGCTGAACAGTAGGATAGTTTTTGCTTTTTAGGATCAATTATAAACAGTAAAGGGACCAGCTTCATGAACTATGCCACAGAGCAGCACTTGGTAGAGTATCAATGAAAGCTTTAAAAAAGCTATTTAGAAAGAGTTTAAAGCTTCAAAAATCAGACTCATGCAGGCAATAGTTTTTTCTGTGATACTTTATGGAAGCTAAAGTTTAGAACAAATCAATCTAGAGTTCTCACTCTGGGCAAAAATAACCAGGGTTTCATTACCGTATTTTGTTCACATTATGCAAAGACCTAGCTCTTTGGAGAAATCAATAATGCTGGAAAAGGTAGAAGGGAAAAAGAAGACAAGCAACAGCAGGATGGATGGACTCAACTATAATATAATGAGGTGCATCATTGGAAGAATTGAAATCTGAGGAAAGATCATCAATAATAAATTCATCTAAGGCAGTGATATCAAACTCAAGGACCAGGGGCTGGATCCGGCCCAAAGGGTGCTTAGATCTGGCCTGTGGGGCCACCCTGGAAACAGCAAAGGACCAGCCTGCGGTGCCTCTGCCAGTGAAAACAGAGTTCAGGTGGGCTGCGTGAGCTCCATTTTGGCTGGCAGAGTACTCGGCCACCACAGGTGTCCCCGACATAAGTGATGTCAAGCTGGCCATACCCACCCTGGCCCCTTGAGGTCAAACACAGTCCTGATGCAGGCCTCAATTAAAATTGAGTTTGAAATCCCTGATCTAAGTACTCCCTAAAAACTAGCACTGATCTGATGGGGTGTAATAAAACACCATTCCCATATTCCCATCATTATGCAATATTAGTATTTTGTTAAATCTTAGGATTCTGCATAATAAATATATTAAATTAAAATATGCTATCCAATATTCAGCCACTCAAGGGCATCAATAAAGGAACAAATAAACCTACAATCAATCAGTGCTAAAGCATCTCGGTAAATAAGTTATTTGTTCCAACCAGTCCTCCAGGAAGAAGCATTCCTTATATTGGTTATATCATATGATAAAAAGGCTTTCTCTGATATTTTCACAAATTCAATGCTGATAGGTTATCTTGCTCAGCAATCTTAGTATTTGGCTGCTACATATTATGGAAATGCAGACCTGGAACAAGCCAATACAAGCTTAAACATCACACAGTTATCTAGAGCTTAGTTTAGACATCTATTGGAAATTATTTCCCATAAAATTGTGAAAACAACATTTTTGCATGTGGTCTTGTATTTCTTTAACTTTTATTCCTGATGCAGAGATTCTATTTGGCTGAAGATACTTTCTTGGTTTTTTATTTTTCCACATGTTGTGAATAGTCTTATTAATATTACATTAGTCATGAGTTAGGAAGCACCACCACCTCATCATATTTTTGTTTTATTTAATAACTTCTTTTAGTCAAGGGAAAATACCAGAAAAAAAACAAGTTGGGTTTTCTTTTCCTGGGGTTATGCTTTGATAGGATGGCAAAAAAAAAAGCCAAATTTGTTAATTGATCTCATCAATTATGCATTGCTTACAGAAAACCTGGACAATGGCTTTTTTAAAAAAATTAAGATTATCTCACATAGATTAATGAGGTACAATTTAGGCCTGCTTGGCTTTATTTTTAGGCCAGATGCATTTGTCTTCAGACTACTCACGGGAACATGCTAATTAAAAGAAATATTTAAAAGATTAGCTACACCTTTTGTCCTACAAGCTATTTAGAGGGTTTGTTTAAAGAAACAATAACTGTTGAAGGTTTCCTAATAACAAATTCTTATCTCAACAGATCTTTCTAAGAGGTGAGAGATAAATTGTCCCCAATATTTCCAAAACAGATAAAAAGTCATACAGTTTATGCTAGTCTGATGACAGACATCCAGAACCTCAGTTATTCTTGTAGTCCTAGGAAGGAAAACAAGATTAAACCGGTTAGTCAAAACATGTGATGACCCAGGGTGGGATACAAAAACAACACAGGCACAAAAACAGGTGAAGTCCCTTTAATTCCTTCAACTTGGCTTCAAAGCTCCAAATATCCTTCACTGGAGACAAAAACTCCCCCACAAAGTTGCAAAAAGGAGGAAATGCCGTTTAAACTAAAAATACCTATAAATTATAAATAGAAAAAACAACACAAACTACACTGAAGCAATTAAGGGAACCATGCAAGATAAGGGCTTGAGAACGTCCACAGATATCGGAATACACACTGGGAAGGATGCCAAACTCAGGTAAGAATGGACAGACTAGAAATATTTTCACGCTTTGTTTCCAGCACTGACTCATGCGCAGTCCGTCCTTTTAACTGGTTCTCACAGCTGCAGCCCATGAAGGGGATCAAGGCCTTTTCCTCTCCCGTAGACCACGCCATTTACGTTTCTCCCTTATCCTCTCCTCCCTGCGTGCCCTAGGATGGAGAGGGGATGGGCCTGGGTCCTCCTCTGACTGCCCAGCTGGCCTATGCCCTTCCCCAGCTTCCTCCACAACCTCCGGAGCCACACTTCCATTCCCTGTTGGCTGTTTCTCCTCTCACTGTTCCTCCTCTCCCTCGGAGTCAGTTTCCAACAAGGGCATGACAAAACATATTGAGTTTAGTACGAAACAAAGACCAGATAAGTTTTGTTTCACTAAGTTAACTGGAAATTTTCTATGGCACATTTCAAATGCGTACTTTGTTCCAAGTTCCAAATTAACAATTGTTTCATTTGTACCCATAGTTGTAAGCAATTATAAATCATTTTAAAACCATTGATAGTATATTCCATCATTCATATATGCCTTGATTAATTTACTTATTGATTGTAAGATCAATGAAGCTTTTTCATTGTTCAGGCTTAAATGTTATGTATACTTTGGAAAAAAGAGAAAAAATTATTAATCTTCATGGGTTGTCTTCTTATTAAAATGAGGCTTCCACATAATTTCTTTCAGAGCATAAACAAGTACACAACCACTTTAAAAAAAACCCAAATATATGGCAGCTTTCCCTTCCATGGTTTCTTCAACTCTAAACCTTTTTCAACAACATGCTGAAATACAGTATCTAGAGAGCATAGTGTTGGAAAAGACTAATATGTGCTATATTGTATAAATAAATACTAGAAATAAGTAAACTCCAATAGTTTAAACATCCTATTATTTAAAAATTTCTACACTGTACTTTTAAAAAACAAATGCAAATATATCTCCTTACACTCCATTTCTTTTAAGTAAATTGTCTCCTGTCCCAAGATCATAAACTACACATAGAAACATAGAAAATGTGTATTGTGAATATATATTTTAATATTATTTCCTGTAATACTTACAGCTACCATTTTTCACAAAAAGTAATCTCAAAGCAATGAGAAGTAAATCAAATAAATCAGGGTTTGAGTTAGGCAAAATTCCAAAAACTGAAATTTTAAAACAAGTTCATGTATCAGGAATGTACTACGTGATACAGCAGGTTTCAGGCAAAAGTCTCATGTAAAAATAGGCCTTTAGTGAAACTGCCATGGCAAAAGATAAGGACAATGTGTGAAGTTCCAAATAAACTGATTTGTTTCTAATTATGCCTATGCACAAGGATCTACTCAACTAATGGTAAACTAATGGTATCTTGATGTTAGATTAGGGTCAATTGAATTCAAGAGGGGGTTGGACTTTGTAGCTATGTAGACTAGTTCCTCTGTTGACTCCACCCCCACATTCTGCCACTCCTCCCACTTACAGGCAAAACTGATAGGAATCCCATATTTAGAGTCTGTATTAAAAAGTTTCCTCTTGCATTGCTGCATACTGAGTGACTACCAAGTGAAGCATCTTCTAGATTAGGGATCCCTAACCCCTGGTCCACAGATTGATTTGATCTGTAGTCCATTGGGAATCATTTGTGTTAAGCGGTGGGCACGCATGTGCAACCATCCCTTCCCCCCTTGCCACTGCCAATCTACAGAGCCAAAAAGGTTGGAGACCACTGTTCTAGATAACATCCCTACTCCAACTTAATTTCCAGATTGGACATTTCCACACTGGTACATAAAAATGGGATAATATATTAAATACCAAGACTCCAAGCTGTGCAGAGTTTTATATCATGGTACAAAATTTTGAATTTGGCTTAGTATACACCATTTTGTTGCACTAAGGTGTATAGTTAAAATCAATAACTATAGTCAATATTAATAGTCTGAAGGTTTAGCTTTGAATCAACATAAGGAAAACCATAGAACGCTTGCTATCCTTTTTCTGATCAAGGAAACCAAAGGAACACTTTCAGCAAGACAGTTTTTCAATATGTGTAAACATGAGTTATTGATATATATTTTTTGTCTGTGACGTTATTGGTTTATTTCAAATATAAAAATCCATCTTCCTTTGACTACACACAGAGACAGAGAGGGACCCTTGCTACTAAAGAGGCTTTTCGCCGATGATTCCTGATTTTTCTTTATACTCTCACAACTAAAATCTGGTCAAAATAGGTTTATCACTTCTCAGAAAGCTCAACCAATACATTCTGACTTTGTGTATTATTTCAGACTTAGAATTTCATACATGCCTATTTTTAAACTGAATGTTTCAGTTTAAACCTGCTAGTCTTCTTCTTTGTCTCTGAGTGATATCACTATATCACCAACAAGGCATCCTCAGCTGATTATATACTGTCACAACAGGGTAACAGTTGGTTATTTCTTCTACCTTATAATTCATGTAAAGCTCCTTAAAAAATAGGAAGTTCCAGAGTTTTTATTAGTCCCCTTCCATCTCAACAAGAAACCTTTCAGGTGGTGTCTGTAAGGGTGAAGGGTGTAGCATACTTTGTACAGGATGTGGTGTGCAGCAGAATTGAACCAGAAAACGCAGAACTTCACACTGCTATAAAAATAAATAGTCCCATGTCATGCTTTAAAGCATCTTATCATATGGATGTCATAATGTATTATGAGCACTGAAGGTTAACGGTAAAGAAATATTCCACCTTGTTAGCCTGGGAATGGGCTTATAATAGCCTCACTGACTAAGCTAAAAGAGGGCATTACACCTTTTAAGAAATTACCTGTAATTCTAGGCTTCACATCTTTTGCAATATTATAGTTGTTTTTTTAACAAATGCTCTGCAAGTGATGATACCTTTATAACAATAGCAAAGCCAATTATTTCTCAATAACTAATTATGTCTTTGGTACACCAGCACACTCCCATTTTTACTGGAACGAGATTTTTAAAATATTTTGCATTTTGAGCCATGAAATGAATTCCTTTCATTTGTGACCTAAATTGCATATTCCTTTGTGAAAACTCAGTCAAATCGATCAAGATTTGCTATAGATGACTTTAAAATGGATTCCCCAATCACATTCACTCTCTAATTCTTTTTTTTTCACTTTTAAAAAATGCTTTTTAGTTAAAAAAAATTGTAACAACTTTCACAAGGATTACCAACACAAATATATCGCAACAAATCAATGGGGGAAGGGGAGGGTGAAGAGAAAGAAAAGCTTCTGGAAGGGGTACAATTAATAAAAACTAAGGATACATATAGGAAGCCAAATTATAAAATAAAAAACAGGTTGACTAATTGTAAGTCTGGCTCTTTAAATGGCAGTCATCAATGGGCATACATAAATGGTGGCATAAAAATGGAATTCAATAAAAAATCTCCATCTTTATACAAGCCACAATAGGGTACAGATACCTCAAAAGCCCAGATATTTGTAGGTGGGGAAATAGATGCTGAAATTAATGGAGTTGGCTGAGATAGTAACATTAACTGCTTTGATTAAATCCTTTGTCTAACTTTGTTTTCAAATGGAAACCATTTTTTTTGGATCTGAACTTTTTACTTGAATTTGAAAGAAATGAAATTGTCAACCAGATAGGTCAGAAACCTTTTCACTTGCTGCAGAGTTAGAATCTCTGGCTCAGAACTTGGATAAAAGTACCCGTGATAATCAGATCTTCAGAAATGTCTCCATACTAGGATTGCACGATCCTCTAGGAAAGTTTAATTTCAGTGGGAGCCTTTACTGACAAGTCCCTTCCATTCTTTCAGAGCAAAGCAGTATCCAGGACATATCTAAAGCAAGCTACAGCTGACTTCTTTTTAAGTGAGGTGATATTACTTTGAAGCAAGTCATTCTAGCATCTGGAATTGAAGTAGCTCGATAAAGTAGCCCCACTTCTTATGAACTAATTCCATAGTTTGGTTTTTAGAAAGGAATTTCTTGATCAGATTTCAGCACAGTCAAACGTTTGCTGATCTATAATAGCAAATAATAAGTCTTTCAAATAACACAATTTAAATTGTGGTGGCCACCAGAAGACGCAACAGGAGCCACTTCAGATGGTAAACTCCAGTGCAAGAAGAAATTCTAAAGCACATATGTGTCAATCAGCCTCAACAAAAAGTTACAGATGCAGTTTGGAATCAAAAGCAGATGAGAAGTAGATAGAGAAAATGTGTTTTTCCTTCCTGCCATTTGTCTGCTCCAAATGATCTTCCTCTGTGTGTAGCAAGAGAGAGAGAGAGGGAGGAGAGAAGAGTTCAAAGGAAATATTTCTAAAGGAAAAGGGGAAACACCCTTTAAACACCCCTTCCTGCTCACAGTTCTTTAGTGCTTTTGCTTGCAAGATGTTTTAGTAACCAACACTGATGATGATTTAATGATGTTTTTAAAAAAATCAAAACACTTCTTAACCTCAAGGCATCATTTCTTTAATAATAAGCTGGCAATCATAATTTACATTGATCATAGAAACCAGCAATGGAAGGAGAAAAATCCCAACCTAGCATTCTCTGTACATTGTGGATTAAATTCCCATAATTCTCAGCATAGAGAGCTGAATTAGATGGACAGATTGTGTGAGAAGAATTGTTGTTTCAAGAGGATTTATTGAGATTGAATGTTTACTTTATGTAAAATTCTGGAAAGCATGAAAACAGTTGTCAGACCTAAATTCTTCTACTTTTCAATATTTATTAATAATTCCAAATAAATGTTATAACTCAGCCCCGGGTCTGATGGGCAGATATCTCTGTCATAATGATTATGACAATTTGAAAATGCTGTTGTTAGATAAACAGAGACTCCATGTATGTTAAATCTGCTGTAACAAAAATGTGTTAGCAGGAAAGACAGAACAAATTATTATAATTAAGTAATGTAGATTCTCCTGTTGATTGTTTGCTTCTCTATACTTTACTAAAGACTTCAGTCATGATTTTTTTTTTGGTTAAATTCCTTTAAAAACTCTGAAAAGCATTCTTTGCTGAGTCATCAGAAAAAAAATCCCAGGTCAACAATTGGAATAATAAATTCATCATTAGGTCTAATCAGAATGAGCAAGTAAGCTTTTGAGTCGTACAACAGTTAATCAGGCAAGCCATGAATACAGGAGATACAGAAAAACCAAGAACATCCCAGACTATGCCAGATGTCATACTCATAACGTCTACAGACAAGCTGAGTCTTGAGAAAAAGGTTGTTAAACCGAATGCATCCAATACTAATAGGATCAGAAACAAGAAAAAGTTGTCTGTCTGTAACTCTCAGAATAAAAAAACCATTCATTCCCAATCTGTTTCTAAGCATTAGAGCAGGGGCGTCAAACTCAAGGCCCGCAGGCTGAATCTGGCCTGTGGGGTGCTTAAATCTGGCCCATGAAGCCAGCCTGGAAATAGCAAAGGACTGGCCTGCTGTGCCTCTGCTTGCAAAAACGGGGCATGAGGGGTGAGGGACACATGTAGCATGGTACTGCAGGAGACATCCTTTCTGTATTTCTGCCCTTGGGCTGGCTCGCGGAGAAGAACTACAATGCTGATCCAGCCCTCAAAGAAATCCAGTTCAACATCCCTGCACTACTTGGTCTGTCAAGGAAGAAAATAAATAAACATTAATATTTATAATAGCAATCAAAAAGAGTCAATTAAGCTGAGGTGTGTTCTCTCACCAAATTCAAAACAATTCAATGTACAAATTTTGGCATATAAAGCATGTAATAAGACATAGATACCAATGGAGCACTTGACTTATATGCTTTTCTGGTCATAAAGATACAGAAGGGTTTTCATATTTGCAATAGACAGCTGAAATAAGACTGGAGTCCTGACTGGAATTCTATCCATTTGGTAGATGATAAAACTTGATAATTTTTAGTTTCCAGAGTACAGCTGAATTTGCCCTGCCTGAATTAGTTGCCTGATATATTTTCCACAATGTTACATGGTTTCATTGTTTTTATATTATTTGATACCTCGTCTCTGTAAGTATTATATAAAGGTGAAAACTAGCATTACAGGTAGTCCTTGACTTACAACAGTTCATTTAATGAACCATTCAAAGGCATTACAAGGCACTGAAAAATGTGACTTGACCAGGGGTGGGATTACTATCAGTTTGCACCTATTCGCTAGAACCAGTTCTTAACATTCTAAGCAATTAAGAGAACCAGTTGTTAGAAGAAATTACTGGCCTAATCCTGTGAGGAAGGCAGGAAGGAAACATTCTGGTGTTGCTTACAGAAACTGCCTCTCTGCTAACCCTTATTACATTCTTGGCAGGACTAGACTTCCTGTCTCAGGAACTTTTCTGGAGTTTTTTCCCCTCCTTTGCTGATACCTTGCTTGTGTGGAGTGACCATTCAAAGTTACAATGACACTGAAAAAAGTGACTTACAACCGCTTTTCACACTTACGACTTTTGCAGCATCCCCACAGTCATGAGAGGCCAGGCGAGGAGATGTGTGCCTCAATGTGAGTGATATTGAGTCGGCCACACCCAGCCAGTCATATGACCACCAAGCCACGCCCACCAACTAAGCCATGCCCACAGAACCTGTTGTTAAAAAATGTGAATCCCACCCCGGGACATGACCCTTTCTTCACAATTACAACCTTTGCGGCATCTCCATGGTCATGTGATACAAATTCAGACACTTGGCAACTGACTCATACTTATGACAATTGCTGCACCCCAAGATAATCCTTTGTGACTTTCTGACAAGCAAAGTCAATGGGGAAGCCAAATTCACTTAACAATCAAACTATTAACTCATCAGCTGCAGAAATTCACTTAACAACAATGGCAAGAAACATCGTAACATGGAGCAAAACTCAACAAATGTCTCACTTAACAACAGAAATAGTGGTCATAAGTTGAGGACTACCTATACATGTTCTAAAAAAGAAATAATTAAAAAAAAATTCTCAAAACTTTTCACCACAAGTAATCTAGACTGATCTGCTGCACAATTTACTTTCAACTAAATGCAATTTTCCTGGCAAATTTCCTGCCTCTAAATGGAAACAAATGAAAGGTGCAATTTTACAAGGTGCAGTGCCTGCATCTTCAAAGGACCATTTTACATTTCAGGTGAGGTCTTATATGACAAAAATTCTCTTCCATCATTGTACAAAAATATAAGGTGTCACAAAAAGCATCCCACTCTACTCTTATCCTAAATACACTTAATTTCTCAATGATGTGATTTTAAAATTGCAGCTGTGAGCATTCAGTTATTTGAATCTCTTTCTATTCACAGTCTAAACTCGTACAGCCAAGACCAGGTCTTTCTGAAAACTTTGAATGACTCAACCTGCAAAGAACAAAACACAATCCTATCACTGAACATAAATATACAAAACAACTCAATAAATTTAGAATTATAAAGTGGGCAGAGAAAAGAAGTGTATTAGTAGAAGTATATTAATCTTTTTCATACATACAAGCTCTAGGCCAGGAGTGTCAAATAAGTGGGCTGCAGGCCAGATACCTGGCAGGCTGGATGCGTCCTCCATGGGCTGGATGCACTAGCCATGCCCACCTCCAGTTTAGCGAAGGGGGAAAAAGTTGCAATATGTCACATGACAACAACATGTCATTGCAAATTTGACACTCCTGCTCTAGGCAAATTGGTACCACAGTGTAGAATGATATCTGCAGATACTGCACCCATTTCCGCACACTGACTGGAATCTAATCTTCACAAGTTTTAAAGACAGCACCCTGCAACTATAAGAGAGGAATATAAGTCCTACCTTAAGAACTTTGATGATGATGATGTTATCCTTTCAGTTGTGTTAAACTCTTGACGATTCTATGGGCCCACTGACTATCTACAAATTCTACTTCAAGAGGGTAAAACAACCTTTGCCGATCTAATTTCCTTTAGATGATCTCTGAAAACTCAAAACTTGTAGGTGGAATGTGGAGGATTGTCAGGATTATATTCCAATTTAAACCAAGTAAACAATTAATGTAAGACTGAGCTGAGTCTAACTTCTAGTGACTGTATGGAAATACAATTTTCTTGGCCATCTTTTCCCAAAATATCCTTTTTTTGCTTCCATGTCTGGCCTCTACTGCTCAGGTTTTTGTTGTTGCAGATACAAGTCCTAAACTAGATCCATTCCTCTGAATTGTGGCTTGTTTAGGTCAACATATATTAGCTAAAAACTGCTACCATGCCCCTTTTCCTTCAATTAAGCCCCAGCAATTGATAATCCAAGGACATACCACTCCAAATCTGGAAGCGCTAAGTTTAACTAGTGGTTTATTGATCCAATCTCCTTTTGAAGCAATCACCTCATAGAAATGAATTTTGTAGGCTAACTACATCATTGAGAGTCAGTATTTCCTTTAATCTGTAATGAAACTCTAGTGGTCCTGCATTTCTACAGATCCTTTTTTTTATATAAAACCATCAAAACTGGTCCCCAAATATGTTTCTTGGTATAATAACCTAAAGCAGGGGTCCCCAACCTCCCTGGTTGGGGGCCACTATCAGGCCAGGAAAGTTTGGAAGTGGGCCACATGAATGGCAGGCTGGTGTGTGCATCCACAGCTTGACTCATGTGGGCAATGGGGCCAGTGTGTGCACATAGCTTGACTCACACAAGTGGCGGGCCAGTGTGCACACACATACGCACCAATCCACCACTTGCAAAGGCCAGTTCTCCCCCACTCCCACCGGGCCAAGTCATAAAGGTTGGGGACTGCTAATCTAGAGAATAGGTAGCATTTTTTGACTTCATGAAGTGTTAATGTATTTTTTTTAAACTGGTTAGAATGTCTTTAATCATTATATATTTTCTACATAGCACATGAATACTGGGTGGGAAACAGATACAGAATACTGTGCTGCTCTCTAATTTACAGCCCTTTCTCTTTTCTAGCAGAAAATGATTAAAAAATGCTGCTCAATCACACATACAGGAAACAATGTTTCCATGTGTAGATGCTGTGTTCCAAAATATAACCTTGTGCTTTTCCAGACAGAAGTACAAACAATAGCTTTTCATAAAAGGCTGACATGTAGGAACAGTAAAATGCAGGTGCTGAAAGACAGTGAGTTTACACTGATGTATGCACATGTAGGTGTGCCTATGACCAGATATGACCTTCAATTGTTTTGGAATTCAGCCAATTTATATTTGAAGGTAAGAAAAATAAAGTTCACACCTGTACATGTGGGTATAGCAAGATTTTTGCCACTTATTTTCAGATTCTTCTTATCGGAGACTCTTCCCTTCTCATTTACATAAAAAAATACAACTACTACAAATAAGCCTCACTTAGCAACTGCTCTATTTAGCACTTGACATTACAATGCAGATGTTTGGCAACTGGCAGACATTTCCAATTGTTGCAACATCTCGCTGTTAACATGATCACTGCACAACCAGCTTTCCACAAGCAGAATCAATGGGGAAACTGGTAATAAAACTGCAAGTCATAGTCACACGATGTCTTACTTACGACCCACAATGAGTTAACAACCACAGAGGAAGTGAGGTCCGATGTCTCTTTAGTAACCTGATGTTTTAATGACCACATTGTTTAGCAACAGAGTTACCATTTGTAACTGTGTTCTTAAGCAAGGACGACCTGTACTTCAGGAGTATCAAACTCATGGCCCGTGGGCCAGATGGGTCACATGCTGGCCACGCCCAACCCTGGTTTAGCGAAGGGGAAAAAAGTTGCGATACATCACATGATAAGAACATGTCATCGCGAGTTTGATACCCTCTGTACTTATACACTTACTTGCAAAGTTTTAGGTACCCATGTCAAGCTCAATATCCATGTATGTTTAAATGAATCTGTAAATGAACATAAACTGACACAATCTCTCTAAAAATAAACTATGAGTCCTTTTTTGGAAAATTTGAAGGCACGCTTATTGCTTATGTGCAGTTCTTTTACAGATTCAAAGTAAGAAAAGAGTACATATAGCAGGTGAAGAAATCTGGATACCCTTCCAGTTACTTTTTTCCCCTAATGAAAAAGTTGTCAATAAGGCCCTCAATGCTAAGCAATTTGTTAGGACTATAATTAGGGAAGTAACAATCATTCTAGAGCAGAATACATGCTTTCTAACCTCTGAATTTGCATCTGTTCTGTTTTCTGTCAATATTAGTGGGCTCCTCTAAACTCTTAAAAAATTAAGATAACTCCTTTTTACAAAGCATGAGAAGACTATTTTAAAAAAATCTCTAAAGACTCTTAGCTAGACATTTCAACTGGTAGAAACGCTGTCAAGACTGGAAAGTCTGTTGAAGTCAAAGGTAAGATCTGTAAAACCTGTAAGGGGAAGGTGAGACATCTTTCTACCAGAACTAGCTCAAGAGTGTCTGTAGGATAAAGTAAAAACAAATAAAATTGGCAGCTATGATGGTATAATTGAAGTTCTGTCCAAGACAGATTGACAAAAAGATGCAGCTTTGATTGCATCTTAACTGCTCCCCTTGACTTGTTTTACCTGACCCTGATGTGAAGGATGAGGAAGATGGTATGATGGATTACAGTGAAGTGATGAAAAAAAAGAAGTAACAGCCTGGAGCTGGATATGGTAGCTCTATTACACATTATCCTTTGGTTAGAATTGCTAAAAGCCTTCAATCTAAAGCAGTTAATGTCAATGTAACCATTTTGAAGCACAACCAAGAATACCAGCAGCTGCCAGGAGTCAGACTGATTTGGAGGAACCAAAAAGGATAATTTATAGGCTTCTTTATTAATCCACTAAATTATAACCAAACAAACTAAATTTCAATTATAGGCTAGTGAAAACATTTTTCCCATCCTGAAGTCTAATCCTGGGTCCAAGGTTAAGACTCCTAAAACATGAAAACTATATAGCAAATATTTCTCAACCTCAACTATTTTAAGATGGGTGGACTTTGACTCCTAGAATTCCCCAGCAAGCATACTGGCTGGAGAATTATGGGAGTTGAAATCTACACCTCTTAAAGCTGCTAAGATTGAGAAATACTGACTTATATAGTATGATAAATTCAAGGTGGGTTTTAACTGTAGTGGGTTTCTGCAAACAATTTGTGGCACTAAAAGTTTACTAAAACTTGGTTAATTAGTTACTTAGCTATCCCATTCTTACCGCCAAATCTTGAAATGACTAACTTCAACCAGAGTTCAGGATTTTGGTATGATATGCCCCAGATACTTTAGTCTCAACAAATCCATGTATGGTATAACCACAATTTCATGATGTCCTTTGATATATTTTGACCTGGCAACTCTCGCTCAGCACACAAAGTTCTCAGCAATCATTCTTTAAACTCATTTGTTTGTTTGATAGAAATCTCTAAATAAACCGTTTTCAAAATTAGCAGAGATACGCAAACTGTATATGCCCACAGCTAGACAAAGTAACATGCTGTATTTTTTTTCCCCCTTTAGGCTCACAAAGCTGCTTTAAAATAAAAAACATATCCTTCCAGGTTCTGCAAAGGGCTTATTATCTCAAACTGTGTGCCTGCATGATCAAAGCCCAAAAAAGGTCAGGCATTCCACAAAGAGCGACACGGATGCCTGCAAGCACTCTTCCAGCCGTACTTCTGTGGAAGAAGCAGAAGCTTCAGTCCTGTGCCTAACTGAAGCACTTTATCTGGCTACCAGGTGAATTTGCCAATTAGATTTTGAGTAAATCCAGGCTGTACTTTTTCTAAGGTTTTGGAGGATGAAAAACAAAAAGGCATACCGTAGATATTCTTCCTATTAGACCCAGTTCTATGAAACCTGGTATCTATTTTCTTGAGTTAACAGGCAGATTCTTGTTGGGCAAAGCCCTGCCTATTATTTTATTTTATCTGTTTGTCCATGTTGACCTACATCCCAAACTTTAAGCACTGCAAGGCCAGTCTTTTATTCTGCAGCTACTCAGCCTAATCCTCTGAATGTTATTAGATTGCATGTGTGTTTGTGTGCAGAGAAATTAAGTAGTTATTCCATGCTAATTCACGAGTTCATTACAATGTTTCACAACTGTGGCAACTTCCAAGTGAGTGTAACTTCAAATTCTCAACCCCAAGCAACTGTTATGAAGCTGAGAAATTCTATAACTGCAATCCATACATCTGGAAGTCCCGAAGGTGCTTTTCAAAGGGCAACTGGACTTTCTTGGGGATTTTTTTCCTTGAAAATATTTTGCTTCTTATCCAAGAAGCTTCTTCAGTTATCCTAGAAAGGGGTGTCAAACTCATGGCCTGCAGGCTGGATGCGTCACGTGCTGGCCCCGCCCCATCCGGTTAGCAAAGGGGGGGAAAATCCTGATACGTCACGTGACGCCATGATGATGTGAGTTTGACACCCCTGTCCTAGAAGCTAATTCAGTGAAAACTGAAGGCACTTCTTGGATGAAAAGCGAAATGTTTTCAGTGAAAAAAACAAAGAAAGTCCAGTTGCCTTTTGAAAAGCCCCTTTGGGACAACCATGACCAGGATGATTGAGAATCTCCATAGACATTCACACATCTGAAAGTTGCCCAGGTCTAGCAAATCATGAATGTATGTGAACATATGAGATGTGATGACATAGTCAAGACAGGGTATAATGACTTTGTCCTCACACATGTCAGGCTAAAAGCTTAGCAGAACATATAATAAGCTGAGTCTTACCTTCAGCTTAAAATGTGAATTTCTTGCTACTATTTCTACATGAGAAATCTAGGTGCACCTTGTCTAAGAAGTTGATAAATATTAAGGATTACAACAAAGGACTCATAAAAGGGGCATATAAATGAGTTTTATAAATGAAGAGATAAAATGTATATGATCAGATTTAGAGAGCAGGATGAGCAACTCAACAGACATTGAAGATAACAGAGGTCCTTAAACCTAAAGCTTCTGAAGCAGAAAGAATTGTAGTGAACAACAGCTTAGATATGAAGTTGTGAACAGGCATTAAAATCCTGTGCGCTATTTCAAACTTGATTTGATGTAGTGATGCAACATCAGTTGTCCCACATGATTTATATTCCTATATCTCCCATGTGAAAATCTCAGGAATATAAATCATGTGGGACAACTGATTGGATACAAGTCCCAAGCATCAGAGCTAGGTACTGGAACCTGTAGCTGGACATATTTGCAAGCTAATTATTTAATTACTTAAGCAATTTATGTTGCCACCCATCTTGCAACAGAGTGTCTGTGGGCTAATAAAATTAGCAAGATCCCCCTCCAAAGTAGATTGGTAAACTTATGTTTTTTTTAAATCCTATAATACATAATCAACTCTAATATTAATTTTATTATGACTAGTATTGAGAATAAATGAAATACAATGTCGTACACAGGGAAGGATGCTGATAAGTAACTTACGAATAAGTAAGAACAGAATAACAGAGTTGGAAGGGACCTTGAAGGTCTTCTAGTTTAACCCCTGCTTAGGCAGGAAACCTTATCCCATTTCAGACAAATGATTATCCAATCTCTTCTTTAAAACTTCCAGTGTTAGACCATTTACAACTTCTGGAGGCAAGTTGTTCTACCGATTAATTGTTCTAATTGTCAGGAATTTTTTCCTTAGTTTTAAGTTGCTTCTCTCCTTGATTAGTTTCTGTCCATTGCTTCTTGTCCTGCCCTCAGGTTCTTTGGAGAAGAATAGCTTGATTCCCTCTTCTTTGTGGCAGCCCCTCAAATACTGGAAGACTGCTATCATGTCACCCCTAGTTTCACCAACTAGACATACCCAATTCCAGCAACCATTCTTTATGTTTCAGCCTCCAGTCCCCTAATCGTCTTTGTTGCTAAACGAAAATACTTATCTCCCAAATTTTACTAAATGGAAAAAGCTTTATAGGTAGCAACTGTAGGCTTTCAGATGTTGTACTATTTGCTCTGCTTGCAGTAGAATTGCATTTCGTCATAAACTCCCCCACTGGAACTAGGCAGTATAAGAGATGCTTCAAATTCTTTTCTCTCCCTTAAACTGAGGGAGGATGTAAAGTGAATGGACATCAAAGGATGAAAAAAGGAAACGTTGGAGTTTTGGATATGCAAGTTAATTCTGTCTGCACCAGCTGTAACAGTAGATCTCATGGTAATTTTATGATTAAAATGCCGATTTAGTGCAATCCATCTTTCTCCATTAACCGAGAACAGTGCTCTGTTAAGACAAAGCTGGCATGTCTTCCAATCACAAAACATCACCATAAGGTCTAATTTTTTTCCAGTTTTATGCATAGAAGAATAAAAATGCGTTGTAGCTCTGATATCACTATGAGGAATTATAGAATTTTCACATGATAAATGCCTATATAGCAACCATTTCAGTTCAATACAAAAATTTTCTAACAAAACGAGCCAGGATAGGGAGGGGAGGAAGGACAGATAAAAATAGCAGCCTTGGTTGATTATTTATTTTAGACCAGGGGTGTCAAACTCGTGTCACCACAGTGGTGTTACTCATATCAATACTTTTCCCTTCACTAAACCGGGTGGGGGTGTGGCCAGCGTATGTTGAATCCAGCCTGTGGGCCAGGAGTTTGACAGCCCTATTTTAGAGGTATTTTGAGAAATTAGGGTGGCACAAGAATCAAACACATTCCTCAGTTAATTTGCCTGCAAATGTAAAGTTATTTATTGCCTAGCAAATGTCATGCCCAAAAGTAATTGTGTGGTATTAATCCAGTAACTTCCATACAATACCTAAAGATAAGTACTTTAAAGTTTTCTTTAATACAATTTTATTGGAAGAACACACAACAAAAGCCAAAAGACAACTATAACCCTTCCATATTTTTTCAGTAGAATATGTTTTTTTCACATGTATTGATAGGAAAATTCAGTACAAGTAGTCCTTCAACTACAATTAAATCCAGAATTATGGTTGTAGAGATGCCAGTCATTAAATAAATGGCATCTTTCACATGAACTAAAAATGGTTTCTGGCAAAACAATAGTAAATCATGATAATGTGACTGTGGTGGTGAGATTCTACCAGTCTCCCACCAGTTTGCTGATCGTGCACTTCATGTGTGTGTGTGTGTGTGTGTGTGCACCTAACACACACCTGCATGCAGCTTTCCAGACAACAGTTGAGGCTCTACTGCACCAATCAGCTGATAGGATAAAGAACAGAAAAGCTCAGGGGCGGGAGGTAGGGCTGATCCTGTGCTTTTTTTTCCCTTTCTCCTCTCAACTGATCGTCAGAGCTTTTTTTAACTACTGGTGCAGCCAAACAGGTAGCATTTCACCACTGGACTGTGGGATACTGTTAACGGTCATAAATGTGGGCCAAGTGCCCAAAATACAATCACATAACCATGGGGGAGGGTAGAATGAATGAATATGGGTTGTAAATACATTTTTGGGGTCTGTCATAACTTTGAACTAAGTGGCTACCTGTTTAAGACACCGTGGGAGTTGCTTTTCCTGGGAAACTTATAATGAGGGATATAGCAGTTAACCTTTGAATTCTCTTCTTTCCTCTTTTGCTTATTCCATGAATTTTAAAATGAACAACCCTATTAGAACATACATAGAACACTTATTCTGGCAATACTGTTGTACCTTTATGCAATGCAACTTGATACCAAACTTCCTATTCTGTACTAGTTCATTTGTATGAGCAGATAATCCAGATATTATGTGAGTCCCACCATAGATATGGCAAATCCTTCCATCTAAAACAGGGGTGTCACACTCATGGTGTCACATTGTCATCACCTGATGTATTGTGACTTTTTTCCCCTTCGCTAAACTGGGGGTGGGCATGGCCAGTGTGTGATGCATCCAGCCCATGGGCCACAAATTTGACACCCCTGATCTAGAAGCCCCAAAGATAAAGAGGGTGCATTTCACACCAATATTCTAGTTTAATCACAAGCAAGAAATATGGCATCTGTATAGTTACACAACTCTAAATTCCTTTAATTCTCTGCATCAATTATCCAACAGTAGTTGAGTTTCCATGCAACAGTAGTGAGGGTTCATAGAACTAAATCATAGATCATAGAACTAAATAAAAGCCTTAGAGAATTGTTAACTATTTTATAGCATTAGAAAGCATATTTCTTTTTTACTTATTTAATACATTTCTTAACCACGGTCCCAAGTCAGCTTAGTCAAAATAACACAATGTCCGGTTTCACATACTCAGCAAATATAATCCAATGTTTTTAAAAAAAAATTCAGAGGAAACTTACTAGCACATCAAAGCTTATTTTTAAAACTATATTACTAGACCCTTATTCAAATTCTCCCAAAGTAAAATCAAATGAATAAACCTTGAGGGCTCCACCTCGCATAAACAGGGCCATGAGTACTTCCCTGGGAAAAGTAGTCTACATGTGAATGTCCACTACAGAGAAGGCTGTTCCTGGGATTAATTCCTTGCCCTAATTCTGTTAATGCTAGTCTAATTCTAGGTACCAAAGAAGACTTCTGGGAACACCGTGGACAGCCATGGATTCAAACCAATGGATAATCAAGCAAATTCTTCCTGGAGGCATAAATGAACTTGGTCAAATTATTCTATTTTGGAGACCTTATGCAAAGACTAGCTCTCTGGGAAAAGCCCTAATGCTGTGAAAGGAAGGGAGGGAGGTAAGGGAGGGAGGAAGAAAAGGACGACCAGCATCAAGGTGGATAGAATCAGTTACGGTAGTAATGAGTACACCATCAGAAGACCTGAAAGAGTAGGCTAGGGGTAGAGTGTCATGGAGAAAAGGTATCTTAGATGTGGCTGGTTGACGTTGAAAATGGTTTGATGTCACATAATCAAAACAGTAATTATTTAATGTTAGCTATGAGACAAATCAAGCATTCATTTGTCATTTTGTTACTTGTTCACTGAATGTTGTTATCTAGTATTACACCCTCTTATATTACACATTCAGGCGCACCCTCCATTTTCATCTGTAGATTAGATTCATATCTACAGCCAAACTGCCCAACAAAAACCAGAGTTTGTTTTCCAATTAGATTGTGGTAGATCTAATAATTTTATTTCTCTAGGAAAGATGAACAAAGTTCATGTTCAAGAAGAATTATGACATTTTCTTTCAAGAACACCCGAAACAAAGAACAGATGAAGAAGATATGAAAAACGACTTGTGAAAGCTGAAATTTTGAAACAGTCTTTAACCATAAGGCTAAAAGCAAAAGTTAATAATAAATTGTGAATAAAAGTGGAATTACAAATGCTGAATGTTTTAATTTCGTTATTCCAGGAGATAGTTACTAGTTGTGTTTTAGAAGTGCACCTGTCTATATTTCTTGACACGATGAGCACCAAAGCTTTTTGTTCTCTTCATGCCAGATTTAATCTTCTGTTCTTTTAAATGACTGAATTGAGGAAAGCATTACAATTAAAGGATATCCACATTTCAATAAGACCAAGGTAGTAACTAAAAATAAAATAATTGTGATAGAATAGAAAGGTCATAGAGTGATGCTACTGTAACCAATCAGGACAACAATCCACAAGATTGCCATGAATTGATCTTGATCCGATGACAATCAAAACCAATAAAAGTCATTAAAAAATTTCATGAAGGCTTCTGTGTAACTAACTCTACAAGTATTTTCTTCCAAGCTTTATAATTATTGAAGTCAAACAAGCACACTTTTTCACAAATAAAATATAAGGAGGAATGCTTTCTTCACATCTTTGACTGTGGTGCCTTTCTGAATGCTGCAAACCTCATTATAACAGCAACTAGAAAATCTAACAGCGATACCCAAAACAATAGGCATTCCATTTGTAGTATGTTTTTGTGTTTCAGCATCCATTCAATAGAAAAGCCATTCACAAAAGAGCAGCTGATTTAATCTCCATATAGATAATAAAGTGTGACTCAAGTAGTGTCACTTGGACCTTGCTTTTATGCCTTACTGCAGAATTGCTTCTATATTTATAGTTATCTTCCAAACAGAGGAAAATGAATGGTTGGGAAGTTTCTATGGTTACTTTAACTAGTTTTGAAACAGTAACTGTAAAAAATTGTCAATGAAGGCAGTCAACAAGTCACCACATCGGGTAAAATCTTCCAAACAAACCTTGTCAGTGTTCTCTCATCTATTCTTCATTCTCCTTGCCAACATTTCGCTTTTAGATCCTATGCCAGTATAGTTGTGCTATAAATATTGAGGTTTTCAAAGCTGTTCTAAACAGTAATCTAATTCTTTCAAGCAATGAAAATCAGAAGGGTTATGTTGTGAATCAGAACGTTTTCTTTTTCCTTTTGGAAAGTTAAGTGCATTATCAGGTCATCTACACTTAACTCAATCATAGGAAAACAAATTGAGTAGTATTTCTTAGCGAAAAGTCTCAAAATACATGTTATCAAGCAGACCATTGCTAAATTGCTAAATGAGGCTTGTAATGCGAAAATTATTTGGCTTGCATTTATCTCATCAAACTGTAATTTGAAAATTAGTTGGATTTTACTAATGTCTGTATTTTAAAAAAATTCAGGGCATATTTGATCATGCAGTAATTCTTTTCCTTCCAGCCTCTTAGAGGTGAACACCATATACTACGTGCAACGGCTAAGTCCATATATCACTCTAAAATAAATGGTTTGACCATAGCTTGTTGAAGGAGCCATAATTACTCAATTCCATTTCATATTAAGCCATAAACCAGGATTAATCAATCTCTTCTTAGTAGCCAACAGGATATGCATTAAACTGGGAGAAGGCAGTTTGATATCTCATATGTAGACAGGGTACATATTCACATTATCAGTTTGCCCAGCTGACAGTACAGGCCACTAACTGTTTGTGGAGGACAGAAACCTAAAACTACTTGTCCCATGTTACTGCAAATGAAATCCCTGTGTTCTCTTCTGCACTACAAATGGTGTTTTCCATCATGGGTTGGTTCAACTAATGTTGTCTAATTTGCCTGCTGGGAAAATGAGGAAATAGACATCTAGGGAACTGGGCAAGATAAAAAGCAGGCAGGAAAGTGGGTAGTTCAAGGAAACAAAATAATATAGTTTTTCAAATCTGTAGAGCAAGAGTCTGATTTTAGAATTTTAGAAGAGATTCTGCAAATATGATTGTAGTTGTCACTCTTGTACAATTAATATATATGAAAGGGAGACAATTCTTTGGTCAGCTCATAGGATTGTATCTTACCCTCCCAAGCACTACTGATAGGAAACACAGCAGGATGAGCTAACTCCACCTTATTGTAAACTTATTTAAAAGAATCTTGGAAGTATCACATTACAAATCTCTTCCTATTTCTTTTTACCACCAGATAAATTAGGCAGATCCTTTTTATGTTTCTTTCTCTGCCTGTTGAGCAGTTGCACGCTCCTCCTTCTTTTATCTGATCGTTCCCCATGTCTTACAAGGTCACTCTCTCATTCCACACATTCTTAGACAGAGGTGACTATACATTTGGACAATCGTTATGAAGATATCCTCAATTCGTTAAGTGAACTTTGAAAGGCCTAAAATAGATACCATCTCTTCAAAACGATGCTGGATGCATTCAGGTCCACTCAAAACAAACCTGAACTCTTTTTCAGTCACTGTTGAGGGACTGTGAAAATGATAACTAATGTAAGATCCTGACTCAAATAGGATAGAGAGTGATATTGGAGGAAAGAAAACAAATGGGTAAATAACTACTTTGCCCATTTGAAGAATAAGGAAATATGGCTTCCCAATGCTTCTTAGTAGGAGATTATGGGAACAGTGATTATTATTATCTTAAAAAGCTTGGACAATAACATAAAGAGAATTAGCTAGGAAGACAGAGGTAAGCCAACTTTCATGAAGTGCCTTATTAGTGAATTATAGAAAGGTACCATCCACCAAAATATAGAATCTATACTGTTATGGAATAAAGCCATTGTTTTTTGTGTGAAATCTGAAGTATATTATCTTGGCAAAAGAAGTTCTTGTTGAAGGGCTACTCAGAAGTCAGGAGCAAAGGGATCTGAATTGTCCAATTTTTGAGACAAAATATATCCGCACTGCATTCTTATATCTGATAAATAGTAAATCCGCAGTTTGGGAAATGGAAACAGCTCCAGAAAGCAAAATATACAGTAACACAGAAGTGAACAATGACTCTGGAACAGGAATGCAATTGACTAAATCCAGGCAGATCTTCTCAAGGATGGGACCTTTCCTATACTCATTTCCATTTATTCTTTTGTTCTCATGAACAAGAGGTCCATTCCTTAATATATCTTCAAATTGGACCAAGCATCTCAGGTGATAAACAATCAAAGATGTACTATCAGCCTAGATATTGGTATATTGATAATGAGGATCTCAGTCAAGAAAGGGTATGTGATGACTACACCCTTTAGCAAGACTGATGGTATCTATCCACAAGTAAATAGATTTGATTCAGGTACAATGGAGAAATGAAGAAATAAAGCAGCTTGACATCTGAATCGTGGGACATCCCAAAATGCAAATTAATGACTGCAGTCACAGGACAAATTAGGAACTTACTACAGTTGTGCAAGGAACATTTCATGAGAGAACTCTCATCCTGTGTAACCAGAAAGTAATTCCCTTGACAATTGATGACTTTATGAATTATATGGCTTTTTCAGGAAAAAGGAAATACTTTGTTTAATGTTGTTTAAGAACTAATTTCCTAGAAAAGAAAAAATTATAGATTGGAGGAAAATGTATACCACAAGTGCTGTACACTCAAGAGAATTCTAGTGGCCGCAGTGAGACCAAATGGTAAAACATAAAAGTGGTATTAACTATTAACTAAAAGCTATTAACTATAAAACAAAGGAAAAGTAGAATACTATTGATAGATAATTAAGGTAATGATTAAACATTAAGCATGAGCATATTGTATTTGCTCACAACATTAAAAATCAAGACTTAAAAATTACACTCAGTGATTCCAGAAATTACAACAGACTTGCATAAAGATCATAGCACAAAGGAACAAAGAATCATCACAAATTTATTGTGAGCCACACAAGAGACTGTGCTTATACGAGCTGTGCAGAAAAGGTTGGTAACAGATATTTACTAAATGAAAAATGCTGAAATCATTTGGTCATTATCACTTCCCTATAATTCCAAATTATAAAACATTATGATCCTGGAAAGTCCCTTTATCCCATTTTAAGTTAATAATTCATTCAATTCAGTTCCAAATAATGCTACCTGATTTATTTCAATTTTTTAAAAAATCCTAAAATCGTATAGGTTCTTTCTACTTCAATTTTTATCAATCAAGGAACTTGTTTAGTTTCCCTAAAAGGGGAAAGCGATTCATGTTTAATATATGTGTTTTATATTTCTGGAGTAATACAGTCTGTTAAATTTGTATTAATTTATACAAAAATACACATTATCCAGCAATCTACATGAACAAAAACAACAACAAAATCATCATCCAAGGAAGGAAGGAAGGAAAGCAAGCAAGCAAGCAAGAAACCCAAGCAGCAAAATAGCTTATTTATTATAATCCAGCTATCAATGGGAAAGATACAAGTACAATCCAATAAGACATTTTCATCTGATTGACCAGTTTGTACACAAACAAGAAAATACAATAACTATACACTCCTCCCCTTCTTTTCACTGTTTATCATCTTACATGAAATAGATATATATCATAGTTTTAATTACACTTAATCTGACAAAACCACTGCCTTAATATGATTTTCTTTTGTTCGGTTCACTACACCTACCTGTGAATACATGTTTGTAAGACTCACATTTTCC
Source organism: Pseudonaja textilis (assembly GCF_049901715.1). Lineage (NCBI taxonomy): Eukaryota > Metazoa > Chordata > Lepidosauria > Squamata > Elapidae > Pseudonaja > Pseudonaja textilis. The sequence continues at coordinate 19,155,665 of NC_141995.1, forward strand.
TTTTATTAGTTTTCCATGTGTACTTATCATCCTAGGGTTTATGATAATAATAAAAGTTTATTTGCTTCTACCTATATGTAAAGGAAGAAATACTAACTCATATTGTCATTGCTGCCACTAATTTTGTTTTATCAGATCATGCCGCTTCCATTTGAACAATTAGGGCTACATTTGGCCAATTATCTCACACCATAAATTTAGATGTGAACCAATCCATTTTACTTTTGTTTTACTTTTTCCAAATAGATAAGCATGTTAATTAATTATAATTAAATTAATTAGCCATAGCTTCCCATTCTGAACTTTACTTAAAAGCTTGAATAAGGTTGGTTTCTCTAACTTGTTTGGAAGCCACAAAACCATGCATTTCTACTTACAACAGAGATAGTCCTCAACAACTACAATTGGGACCAGAATTTCAATTGCTAAGCAAGGCAGTTGTTAAGTGAATTATATCCCGTTTTATGATATTTTTTGCCATAGTCTTTAAATGAATTTCTGCAATTGTTAGGTGAATCATGTGGTCATTAAGTGAATTAGACTTCCTGCATTAATTTGCTTATTGGAAGCTAGCTGGAAAGTTTGCAAATGGTGATCACATGACCCTGGGATACTTCAGCTGTCAAAAATACATGCCAGTTGCCAAGCATCTAAATTTTGATCACATGATTCTGGGGATGCTGCAGTGTGTGAAAGACCAATCATAAATCACTTTTTTCAGTGCTATTGTAACATTGAATGGTCGGTAAATAAAGGTGCTTTTCCAAGAAGCAAGAAAAGGAAAACATAGTAGAACAAACCCATCAGGACAAGATTCAGCAGTCCATCTGCATTTAAAAGACAAAGGCCACTCTTCCAAAGAAAGTAAAGACCTCATTCTGGATAGAGAGGACCACTGGTTTAAAAGACAGGTCAAAGAGACCATCTATGTCAAAAATGAACAGCCCTCTCTCAACAGAGAGAGGATACGACATCATCTACCTCCAGTCTACAATATAGTCCTTTCAACAGTTCCAAGAAGACTCCACACCCTTTTGCACTACACAGGTGATCCTGAGGACACAGATAAACCTCCTAGTGGCCTCAAAGGACTTTCTAAAAGAATGCAAATGTCCAGCTGTCTGCAAGGAATATAAATCCTTTCATAGCCCCTACATTCAGTCAGAGCGGAAGAAAGTTCTTGGATGAGAAGCAAAGCATCTTCAACAACAACAACAACAACAAAACAAAGTCCAGTTCCCTCTTGAAAAAGCACCATTGGGACAGCCATGACCTGGATAACTGAGAATCTCCATATACATTTAAATAAATGGTTGTAAGTCAAGGACTACTTGTATCATAGGAAGCAATAACCAACTCAGGGAAAGGGGAAAAAAAGGAACAGCACATGAATTAAAGTATAAACTGGCAACTGAGTTGGCAAATTATTTTCTTTACTTATTGCCTGGTCAAGTTGCAAAACCAGAATATACTCCTAGACAGAAGAAACTGCCTTGCTAGGAGAGACCTAAATTCAAGTAATGCTTCTGAATATCACAGCCAGGAAATACCTCTTTCTCTGCTGCAGTTTCTCAGATAGGTTCCTCCAGCCGTGTTGGACATATTCCTGTAATTCTAAAGGCAATGATGGCTCTAAAGACTGTAGAATTAAGAGAAGTCTAACAAATTTCAAAAATATCAGATCATGAAAGGCTACTCAACTCTGTCATATTATGATAGCTTTAAAGAGACCATAACTCATTTTAGATCTTTTGGCTCCTCAATTAAGAAATTACAGGACATTTTTCAAATCGAGACTTATAATATCACATTGCACTAGAGCTTCTAACAACAGATTATGATAGTGTCCTACACAAATCCAAGCCAAATTTGGTTTACAAAATTGTTGCTTCAGATATAAGTACCAAAGGATAGAAATAGGAACTTACAATTAACACAATATACAAGAAAACATTGTAAAAATGATTTGTCAAATGTAGAAACTCAATTAACCAACAAAGAATAAGCTCAATAATCTTTTCAATTAAGCATGACATGAAATTTACCTGGTAATATGAAGAAGGCAATCTGGATTAAAAGCAGGCATTGATGAAGATGCCTAGATTTTTTTTTTCAGATACAACTGCCATAATAGAACTAAATAATCCAGATTAAATCTATTCTAATTTATGTTCTTATTGTACTAGTATTAACATATTACAATTCAGCATGTACAGTTTGATCTACACAGACTTAAATTGGTTTCACTGTAATACATTTCATAAAGTAGCCATTTACTATTTTATCATCCCCTGCAAACATAAATTCAGATAATAACTTTTCTTATAAACTTAAAGCCATCTTGTAACCTTTTCCATCCTAAAGACTATAACTGACTTTCAGTTATACTTGACTTTTACACTGTATGTTGACTTTTAGCTGTTATATTCCAAAAATGAATTGGAGAGGGGGTAGGATGAAATGTGATTTTGAATAATTTTATTAAGATTTAAATTTAAGTTAAATATACGACTATTTGGCAATCATATATTTAATCATTTTTTGTTTATATACTTTAGTTATAACTCCTAAAGGTCTCTAATGGCCTGGCACAATGTTTTGGAGATTTGCTTATGGCCCTGATATAGGTTGCCCACCTCTGCTATAACAACATCTGGAAAAGTCTATGTTAACTGAATTGCACATAATTTTAAGCCAAAGACTATTTCTTCCAGGATATATTTTCCAGTTTCATGATGGCTGGGTTGACAAAATCAGAAATGAGAAGGTGATAAGCCTGGGAGAGCCAAGGGAAATCATCAAAACCATTAAAAAGCAAATGTTGGAATATTTTGGACATGTAATGCGACACCTGGAAAAATACTTCACTTAATCCTCCAGGGAAAGATTGAAGGCAAACTAGGACCAGACAGAAGAACATCATGGCTTCAAAATCGAAGGGACCAGTTTGGACAAAAACCACGTGTGGCTGTTGATAAAAATAAGATCGCCAACATGATTGCCAACGTCCAATGACAGATATGGCACAAGAAGAAGATGATGACTGCCAGAGAACTGCAGAAATTTTAATGAGGTAAATGTCAAACACATCCAAATAACTTAAATCGGAATTATTAAAACATTGCTATTCCAGTCCAGAAAGTTAGAGGTCATGGGTTAATCGGGTAGCTTCCCCACGGTGTTTGGACTGTGTTAGGAAAGGCTCCCTTACACATAGCTTTCTATTGTAGATGATTCCTTCAAAATAAACATCTAAAGTAGACCTGCACAATATATGGCCCAACTAAGCAACCTTGTGTTGGCACTCTTTAAAACAGGAGTGTCAAACTCGATTTCATTGAGGGCTGCATCAGAGTTGTGTTTGACCTCGGGTTGTGTGTGGCCAAGGTGGGCATGGCCAGGTTGAAGTCACTCATGTTGGGGGGTGCCTGTGGTGGCCTGCGCACTCTGCCAGTGAAAACAGGCTCATGAGCTCTATTTCTGGCTACAACAGGCTTCTGCAACCCTTGCCAGTGAAAATGGAGCTTGGGAGGTGTTGTAGTTGAGCAATGAGAGGCTAGACCAGGGCTTGGGTGCAACAAGACTTTATTGGAGCAATAAAGGACTGAACGTGTTAGCCCTGCCTGGAGCAGGCTCACAACGATCAGCGGCTGGCCGGACCCTGCAGCTGGCTTTTATAGCCGGCTGTCGAGGGAGGCCAGCCAATGAGGGGCAGCAAACGCCCCCGCAGCATGAACGGACCTGGGTGGGGACTTTGGCAAGTTCCAGGGACATAACAGGAGGGTTGCCGGTTCCATTTTCACTGGGAGAGGCACTGCGAGCCAGTTCTTCGCTGTTTCCAGGGCAGCCCTGCGGGCCAGATTTGGCCCCCAGGCCTTGAGTTTGACACTCCTGCTTTAAAAAGTCAATAAATTTGCTACACTGTCCTCAAAACTGTTCTGTCAAGAATCTCTAACACTTTCAGGCCTCACCACCACCAGCTCAGGTGGGGCCACCAGTCTGCTAGCCACCAAACTTCTAATCAGGGTCCCAGGTATTCCTCTGCAGTCCATAAGAATTTTTAATTTGTTTACCTTGCTCCTTCCCTCTACAAGTTGTACAGGCTTGGTCTAAGCTAATCAAGAAGATGTTTCCCTTAAAATCTTTTTCTCTTAAGTTACCAAAAAACTTGAACTCAATTTTCTCTCAAATAAGAAAGCTGTAAGTTTTAAGGGTTAGAAAAGAATCCTACCTCACAATTGCTACTTTTATGGTTGTGACTTTAGTTGTTTTGGAAGGTAAGCAGGCTGACCCTGGTTGAGAGTGTAAATGGGAGTGTTAATGTCAGTGTCATTAACGACTCAGATCAGGGAATAGAAGGGGAACTTACCAAATTTGCAGATGATACTAAGATGGCAGGAATAGCTAACACCCAAGAAGATAGGCTCAAGATCCAGATGGATCTTGACAGACTAGAACACTGGGCCATATCTAATAAAATGAAATTCAATGTAGAGAAAAGTAAAGTCCTACACTTAGGCAAGGAAAACATATATACTAGGTGAAACCAGGCTCAATAGCAGTAACTGTGAGAGGGATCTTGGAGTCTTAGTGGACAACCAGCTAAATATGAGCCAGCAGTGTGCAGCAGCCGCCAAAAAAACTGATGCAATCCTAAGTTGTATTAACAGAGGGATACAATCAAGATCAAGGGAAGTACTAATACCACTCCATAAAGCCTTAGTAAGACCACACCTAGAGTACTGTATCCAGTTTTGTTCATCACATTATAAAAAAGACGTTGAGACTTTAGAAAAAGTACAGAAAAGAGCAACCAGGATGATTAGGGGACTGGAGGCTAAAACATACAATGAACTGTTGCAGGAACTGGGCTTGGCTAGTCTAGTAAAGAGAAGGACCAGGGGAGACATGATAGCAGTCTTCCAGTATTTGAGAGGCTGCCACAGGGAGGAAGGGGTCAAACTATTTTCTAAAGCTCCTGTAGGCCAGACAAGGAATAATGGATGGAAACTGAACAAGGAGAGATTTAACCTGGAAATAAGGAGAAACTTTCTGACAGTAAGAACAATCAACCAGTAGAACAGCTTGCCCTCGGAAGTTGTGGGAGCGCCATCCGTTGAGACTTTCAAGAAGAGATTGGACTGCCATTTGTCAGAAATGGTGTAAGGTCTCCCGCTTGCGCGGGGGAGTTGGACTAGATGACCTACAAGGTCCCTTCCAACTCTGATTATCTGTTATCTTATCAAATTGTAGGCCAGACTGGGAACCTTGGGAGGAAAAAAAACAGTGGCAAGAAAACTACATTCATGAAGTTATCAGATGATCAGGTTTTTCTAGACTCTGTCTAACTGGCCTACACCTTTCATTAAATATTACAGAAAGATCCGAATTCATATGCAGTGAAGCATGGAGGAGTTATTTCAGTCTTTAATTTACCAATGAAATCTACAGTAAAGTTTTACATCACGAGTGAAATAAATTATAATTCCTCTGTGATTATATTTAAGAAAGTAGAAAAAAGCAATTTCATTGAAACTAGTGCTTCAGGCTGCCCTGGAGCAAAGCGGCTCCAGAGTTGGCAAATCTAAAACTTTTTGATAAGATAAAAATGCATTGATGTTGGCTCAGACTAGGCCCATTTCAACTCTATACTTGTCCTCTGTGTTTCCTTGACATATCTACTCCTTTTTCTCTATCTGCTTTAGCATAACTTTATTTTTCTCTTTTATCTTGATGACTACAGCAAGGGACCAGCAGGATTGATTTTTTTGTTTTGACTTATTGTTTGAAGATCTGTAACTCAAAGCAGCTCTCATGTTTCTGATGTCTAAACCTGAGCAGCATAAATGGTAAATCGAGCTCATGTATCAAAAACCGAGTATTGATGGCATTCACAACGAGCCATCTCTTAGCATTTCAGTTTGCTTTTTTTTTGGGGGGAAGAGGTGGGTGATCATATATTTTACAATAAATGACACTTTTAAAATCTATCCGTCCTGGATGGTTTCTCAATTAAAAATGTTATTCATTTATTTTGCCTTCAAGTCAACTGACTTCAAACAGACAAGCCTAAACAATCTTCTAAGCAACATGTGGTTGTCACTGCCTTATTTTTTGTAACACAACTCCTCCAAATTCTGTCCCTAAGGCAGGGTTAGAACTCAGGTGTCCTTGCTCCCAATCCAACGTCTGAACCAGTAGAATAAACTGGCTATCTTGAACTACTTTTGCTGCTTTGTCAATAAAGGTACTTTTTAAAACTCAGTATGTTGCTACATCAGCTCCTAGTGTAAACAATCTTTCCTCTCTCTTCTTTTAAAAAAAGATGGTTTGCACATGAAATGGAAAGCTTGCCGCTGAAATATTTTGAAAAGAAAATCTCTACGCATTAAAAAGAAGAAGTTCAGTTCTACACAAATACTACTATGAAGCCCAATTTGGATGGAAAATCAGTGGGAGGCATTTATACTTATAATTCAAAAGCCCAACAATTCATCAACTACCACTAGCATGCACAAAGCTAGGCATGCTCTAAAGCAGCCTATTTTAGATATATTTGGAATTACCCATGATTCCTATCTCCATTCTCTCCTCCTGCCTCTTCCTGCCATCCCATCTTCATATCTACAAACATTGCTGGGATATCTGTAAATATAATCCCTTGACAAGAGTTCTTAATAAACGGGAAGATGAAATTATATCAAGTACACAACGTTACATACTTTTTTTTAAACTGTAGCCCAGCGTTCCTCTTCCCCGAAGTTTCCCAGCTTGATGAAATATGGTTACATATGCAAACATTATCTCCCAATTGTAACCTCATTTTCTGCTCTGCTGGACAGCGTGATCAGCATTTGTCATCACACCTCCCCCGCCCGCTACATCATTCATATGTCTATAATTGTCATCAAGATGTGGCATGTCAGCAGGGCTCCTGTGTTCAGAGTCTCCCATCTCTACACAGTCACTCAGGTAACAAACCCATAATCTCATCCTGTTTTCATGATGGTTGAATTACACATAATTGTTCCTGCACAGTGATTGATTTCTGCCTGAATAGAGACCTCTGCCTTTTTTCAATGCAAGCGAGTGGCAGCCAAGTCTCTCTCCACTGAGAAGGAGGGAGCAGCCTTTGAAGAGATCAAAGCCAAGGCCGCAAGCAGTTGTGCGCCCTGGGAATATGGAAAGCCTTTATGTTCTCAACCCCATTTCCAGCATCATGTTGGATTGCAGCTGCATTACATTTTGCCAGCCTTCTTAATGCTTTTAGTATTGACTCTGACATCACCGATAGCTGTTTTAAAGAAACAAAAAGCTGAAATAGGACTTATTTTTCACAACTCTGCAATTGTGACATGCAAAGTTTGGGTGCGGGAAGAAGCATTTGTTTTTAATCTAAACTAATATGGAAGAAAAGTGTGCAAGCACACATGAAATTATATAAAAATCTCTTCAAATGGAAAACATGTTTTTCCTACGAGAGGAACAGAAGGGGAATTTTTGTATCTTGGACCACACAAAATGAACTGATTATTAGAGGCATGAATGTGGATGCTTAATGAAATAAAGAAAGACTAAATACAAAAAGGCAGACTAGGAAATTAATGCTTCAAGCAATTCATGAAATCCAACTATATGTCAAGTACCCTAGCTAACCTAGATGACTTTCATATTACATATAACTGTAGTAACAAACTAATTTTAATATTCTTATAATACCAATACATTAACTCAGAAATAAAAAATATTCATACTAATGCATGGGTGAATATAGCTATCATTGACTTTCACTGATTTGAAATTATATAATTTTAGATCTCAGTACAAAAGAATATGATTATCTTATTCCAAATATAAAAAACTGACAATTTCCACAACATATTCATTTTTAAATTAAACTTTGTACAAAAAACCATGTTTCTGTATCACCATGTAAGTATAAAATCATTTTGTATTCCTGTAATGTAAGAAAACATCTCAATATATATGTATCAAGATAGGCACATTAAAAGTGTTTGAAGTGTCAGATAAACATAACTCATATGAACTAATCAGTAAGTGTTTTGTTTAGATTGTGTCATCTGCACCTAACTCACAATACTGTCTTTATTAGAATTCAGCAAAATGCACAGAATCTGTGATTATGAAATTCTGTTTTGTACATATCAATACTACACTGAACACTTTATTTTTTCCTTTGATCATATATACTTTTCTTATAGTTCTTGGTGTTTGTAGTATAGTTTTTAGTCCACAAATTTCATGAAATTGTTTTTCTTTTAAATCAATAATGAAATTCATTTGGTTCCAATCAGGTAATAGTGTGATTCTATTTTGTTTTGTTCTATACAGAGAACATTTAGTTATGGCTAGCCTGCAAATATCAAGTAAAATTAGAGATATCCTATATCAATATTTCCTAGTCACATATTTAAGATACATTCACTGAACCCTCAAAACCTTTATCGTATTTCTGGAAGAGATACATAATTCTCCATTCACTTCCATTCTACACAAGATTATAAGGGTGGAGGAAACAGATAGAAGAGGTTTAAAAAGCTATCATCTTCCACAGTGCAGCAAATCTTTGCATTGTGAACATTCCTGGAAAGTACATCAACCCCATCACTCTTACTCCTCCTCATTTATGCCTTTTGTTGCTTCAACCAGAAAAGTTTTTAAAACTTCCCACTGCTAGCTAGTTAAAATATGAAGGCAGTGTTATTTGCTTTTTCTAGCTGAAAAACAATATTGAGCAAGGAGAGGGAAAGGGAGTGGGAAAGAGAGAGACACACAGAGAGAGGAGGAGGAGGCAGCTAACAAACCAACTCTAAATTAGCTTTCCTAATTTGCTATTATCCAGTGTTGGTATAGCAAGCATATAGTAGCTGGTAAATTAGGAAATTCACAGCTGAAGATATATTCTTAATAAAATTAATAAATTTATAAGACTAGAGCAATACTTCTGTACTTATTTCATCTGATTGCTTTATAACAGGGCTGTCAAATTTGATTTCATTGAGGGCCGCATCAGGGTTGTGTTTGATTGGGGGGTGGTGGTGGCATGGCCTGGCTGGGCATGGCTAGTTCAACGTAAACCTGTGTTGGGGGTGCCTGTGTGGGCTCCCAAGCTCCATTTTTGGCTGTGACAGCCTCCTGCAACCCTCCGCCAATGAAAATGGAACTCAGGAGGACCCAGTGACCTCCGTTTTTGGCTGTGATGACCTCCTGCAACCCTCTGCCAATGAAAACAGAGCTCAGGAGGGCCCTGCAAAATTTTTTGGTTGCGATGGCTTCCCGCAACCCTCTGCCAGTGAAAATGAAGCTCAGGTGGGCTGCATGCAGAGGGGGGAGAGGGGGTTAAGGGCATCACATTAAGCCCTGGTTGTGTTTTGTTTATTATCTCTTTTAAGAGGTGAATTTTTCAAGGGGGGACGCCTGTCAGCATTGGAAGCTATATTCCACACTGTTACATAGCCTGAGCCAATTGAGTAGTACTAAGAAGACAAAATAAAATTTCTTTTCTTACTTCAAGGTTATTAAGTGTGGCACAGCAGAGAAAAAGGATCTTATACTGAGACAGATCGCGATTGGTCCATGTGATATGATGATGGGAGAAAAGGAGATGGATTGTAGTTTGGGACATTGTGGGAAGTCCAGGAAACTTTAGTTTCAAGATTTCACAGATGTGCCAGGTGCTATTCTAATAAAGGTACTTTTGAGATTGTGCTTGTCTTGGAGTTACTGGTTGGAATAGAGGTTTGCTGGAACGCTGACATTACGCTTTTCCTTCACTGTTTCCAGGGCAGCCCCACAGGCCAGATCTAAGCACCCTGCAGGCCAGATCTGGCCCCAAGGCCTTGAGTTTGATACCCCTGCTTTATAACAATAATATTGTATTAGCAATTGCTGGACTGCCCTTTTTCATTTCTTGAAATGATTTCAAAAAAAGAAATGACATAGTTCACCAACCACCTTTATTGCTCACGTTTCTCTTATTTTGATTCCCACCTGTAATTCTTTGGAATTTGAAATCTATTGTTTTTTGTTTTATTTACAAATGACATTTCTTCTTCTCTTGTATTTTTATTTTATGAAAAGCAATACTTATGCCATAAGCATTGCTTTATCTGATGTACAGCTGCAACTTTCAGATGTGCAGAATATATAATGTATGGCACGGGTGCCAACTTGTGGCGTCACATTGCCGTCACGTGACATTTTCCCTTTGTGAAGCTGGGGTGGGAGCGGCCTGCATGTGAAGCATTCAGCTTGTGTGCTGCCACTTTGACACCCGATGTATGACACCTTTTTTTAAAAAAAGCAAATAATTGTACAAAAATGTTTATTCAATAAAGAGTATCCCACTTTTGCTAGAACAATGCAGTGAGAGATTTGCATTATTATAAAGATCACATCATAAGCTTTCAAAAAGTCAAACAGGACATAAAAATTAAAAGCCATTCTATAACAGAGAATGATTTCTGGATAACTCTCAGAAAATAAACAGCCAGGGGTGGGTTGTGGGGTTGGATTAACCAGGTGTCCACAATAAAGACCACCATCAATAAAGGCTACTAAAACTTCATAAATAAGAATTTCATCAAAGTTGAACAGTCCCCATAAGTTTCTGTGCAGAACAACCTCAGGAAATGTTATTCAACTCAGAAATAAATAATATAATTTGAATGAAGTATATGATAGAAAGAACAGACTTCTGGGATACAAGAATATCCCATGTAGCCACAAAGTTAAGGGAATGTAACAGGAGTGGGCTGCTGGGAGTTTGCAGGGGTTCAGGAGAGCCCCTAGCTTAGATTCTATACATTCTGAAGAAGCCCCAAATTCCACTCCTGGCTGGTTCTGCCCACCCCACCCATCCCAGAAGTCCTCACGTGGCCTGTTTTGGATGCAGGTAAGTGCCGGGCATGCACGGAGGCTCAGGGAGGGTGAAAAACAGACCTCTTGGAAGTTTGGGAAACCCAGAAATGGCCCCATTTCTGGCTTCCAGAGAGCCTGCAGAGCCCGGGGAGGCAGTTTTCGCCCTCCTGGAGGCTCAAGGAAAGCCTCCAGAGCCCAGGGAGAGCAAAAACGTGCCTTCCCTGCCATGGTGCAGGAGGCCAACTAGACTATGTTGACCATGGCCAATGCCCACCCAGCAACCGGGCAGAAAACCCATTGCTAAAAATTTTGAAGCCACCCCCCACCCCGGAATGTAGGATAGTAAAAACTCATCTCCCTATTTTGTTTCAAAGCAAAAAACTCAGAAGCAAACTACAAAGTGATTTTTAGGGTGTTCCAGCAAAAAAACAGGGGGTGGGTGGGACGAACACAGTTTCATTTTGGTTATTCTTGCCAAAGTTTTCAGAAATGTCTCTTTTTAATTTAACAGCAAAGAAAACTGTAAGGATGCATGTCACACAATTTTTAAAAGATAATTCTTTTGAATAAAAATACATTTTGGAATTAAATTGTCTTCCATCATACAGACTTATCTTCTATGCAGAGTTGTGCAGAAGTAAAGAGTGGATATCTAATTTCTCTTGAGGTTCATGTATCAAGTCTACAGAAATCGGGACAGCCCCTGGCTAGTAAAAAATCAGTTTCTTGGCATGGAAGCTTTTATTACCTGGAATAAATTTAGGGGTTCTTCCTTTGAAAAATGTCTACATGGTAAAGAAATAACAATGAGCTTGACAAACTTCTATGTTTTAAGAGGCAGAGAATAATTTCTGGACTTTGATTAGAAAGCTGCTAAAGGACATACATAAGATCTTTTGTTTTATTACAGGTCACCTTAAAATACACCTAGTTAAGACTACTAGTTCAAAATAAAAGCCCAGAAACTATTCTGGCGCAACTTCTAGAATCAGTTTAAAACATTCCTGAAGGCAAACTTGCATAACTTTGCTAGGAAATACAAATGCACAAATGCATGAGGTGGCTGCATCGACACTGAATCTCCCTTTCTTATGCTTCATAACTCAAAATGCCAGTTTCAGCTTTGTCAACAGAAGAAGCTTCTTTATATAAGTAGGTAGAGATCTTTCCATCCCACTTTAAACTCTTACTATATAATAAACTTTTTCTAGCCTAAATAAAATAAATGGCACATCTAGTTAGTTAAAATAGCTCTAGTACTGAAGATTTGATTTCGTGGAATTTCCCTAAGAAAGGTGGTGTCAATAATGATTCTAATTAATTAATATTCCCAGACTTTCAGAATCTTGAAATATTTGGGTTTGGATAATTTGTTGGGAGTTCTGTTTAGATTACCAGAGATGACCAGTGGAGCTTATGCTGAGAGCAAATGACAACAATTCACTTTCTTTATGAAAAGACCTCTGTTCCAAAACATACTGTGGTTTTATGACAACATTCCCTCTCTACATCCATTTCATATTTCATGCACTCTTATTCCAAGATCTAACTTTTAAACTTCCAAATATGTACTGTTGATACATTGGCAGGATTCACAAGACTGTACAACAACATGATAGGTTTTGTTTGGTCTTGGCCAAATGTATTTATTTGTATCCCTTTATTATTTTTACAAATAACTCAAGGTGGTGAACATATCCAACACACATTCCTCCTCCTATTTTCACCACAACAAAAACCCTGTGGGGTGAGTTGAGCTGAGAGAAAGTGACTGGTCCAAAGTCACCCAGCTGGCTTTTATGACTAACAAAGGACTTCAACTCAGTTACCCACTTTCTAGCTTGGTGCCTTAACCACTAGACCAAACTGGCTCTCTACTTGCTATATTGTCTATTTTTATTGATTGATTGATTACAATCAAATCACATTTATAGTGATCAGTTATACCCATATCATCAAAGGTGACTCTGGGCAAAACACAATCACCAGTGCATTCTAGTTTCTAAAACAAAGTTTAAGATTATAACATAGTATTATGCAATCAACTAACTACTATATATTAGGAGACTAGAGAATTTTCTTCTCTTTTTTTGGCCTATCTTGATGTAGATCTTCAGGCATAATTTTTTAGAGATTGCCAGATTCTCATCTTGCATCATATTAATATCTTTAATACACACATACACATTAATATGCCTTAATATTCAGAATGTCTAAGCCTAGTCAGGAGAATATACTACTGTACTTTACTAACACACTAGATAGATTCAAGTGGACAAGTTTATTGAATGCGAAAGTTAATTTAGAAGCAAGTTAGTTCATATATACATAAACACTTGCTTGGATTACTGAATTTAAAAGTGGTCAATCGTTGGGTTACTTCATCTGATACATGTAATGTGTCCCATGACTGTTATATCAAAATTCTTTTTTCAGGAAAATGGATAGAAACATGATTTATTCTTTCATATGTTGTCTCATAAAATAGTAAAATGTTGCTCTGAGGAAGGTAAAGATTCACAAATGAAAAAATAATTAGACGAATCTTTATTCTCATAGCTACCAAAAGTACAAAGGAGGTCAATTTTTATTAGATAGCTCAAATCAATTAGATCTCTGCATCAGTTTTATTTATAACTTATTTTTGGAATACACTGTTACTGAATGAGCCTAATGAAATCTGTATAACGAACGATCTGTACATATTCTAAAAAAATATTAACCCAAGCTTATTTCAGTGAAAGAATGTCATTTCTTAAAAGCCATTTCATATTACTTTGAGGTATTTGGAAATATGCCTGTATAAGCAACTGTGGACAGTGGAATAATTCTGTAGCAGCTTTTCAGTCTGCTTACGAGATATTAGACTCTTGTTCAGCACTAAATAATGAAAAAATATTATTCTATCACAGGTGCACATTTTAATAATGATATATTAATAAATAATGCAAATAGGAAATATTTAAGACATATCAATTAAAAATTAAATATGTATTTGGATGTATGAATACAACTATTGTACAAAAATGTTTTCTGAAAAGTATTTCATGAAGTTATTTCCACTATTCTGTTAAACATTTCAGTATTACTTTCCACTGTAATAAATAAGTCTGCCAATTTTATTTCTATCCAAGGTATTCAAAGCAGTGGTGGGATTCAAATTATTTTACTAATGGTTCTGTGGGTGTGGCTTAGTGGGCATGGCAGGCAAAGATACTGTAAAATCTCCAGTCCGAGGTGGTATTTGCTGGTTCTCCAAACTACGCAAAATTTCCGCTATCGGTTCTCCAGAACTAGTCTGAACCTGCTGAATACCACCTCTTATTCAAAGCCTACATCAGTTTAGACCATGGGTGTCAAACTCATGATGTCACATTGCCGTCACATGATGTATTGCAATGTTTTCACCTTTGCAGAGCTGGGGTGGGCATGGCCTGTGAGTGACACATCTGGTCGTGGACCACCAGTTTGACACCCCTGGTTTAGACAGAGAGGATACACCTCAGGAGAGCTTGGATCAACCCCATTGCCACATCAACAAATGTGGCAATAGAATGACACTTTTCAGATGTGTAGGGCCATGTTTTATTTCAGTTTCTGCTATATTGAGCACTTGTTCCAGAGTTTCCAAATGCCAGAGCAATTTTTGTTTATAGTTTGGCCTTAAATTCTTAAATTGCAATTTTCTGAGGATAATATGAAGACTTTGATAGATATGTTACCTATAGTAAAGTACTACACAGTAGAGAGAAAATGAACACATCCAGAATGGCAGAGTTCGTAGGGTGAGATATTCACAATGTAGAACAATACTCATATCAAGCTTTCTCTTAAAATAGCATAGGCAACAGTTCAGCCCCTTGCCATTGGCCATAGTTTGTCAACAATACCTGGAGTATGATAGGTTGCTAATCTATGTGCTGCTGCAAACAATAGGCAATGGACTTAGCTAGCTTTCAGGTTGAGCTCCTTGCAAGTCTACACTAAATTTCTAATCTGAAGGTGCCAGATTACAAGTTTAACACTTGCACCCATAAATGTTTCCCAAGAAGGTTAATTTCTAATTTTTACTCCACAGAATAGATTATGAAAATCTATTTGCATCATGGGTTTTTATCCTACGCTAAGCATCAGATAATAATCAGATACCCTATGCTAAGGTATTATATGATTTTCATTAGCATGTGGCATTATCCCACTGAGTGTATTGTGCCAATCATAACTTATGTCTGAACATGTGGAAACCCAGCCAACATGGTTTATTTAATAAAGTATAATTCAGCAGAATATATCTTAATTCAGACCACAAACCTTGTCATAGCCCACAAATTATATGAAGAAGAAATTTATTAATTTGAATAATATATAATCAACTGCATGTAGTTGGAAATTACGTATTTTTTATTGCCAGCTACATGTAGATCCAAACAGATCAGTATCTTTTAAACACCGCTATTGATCAACACAATGTCTGTTTGTCAGATGTTGGGAAATGCCTAGCCAGCCAGAAAGAAAGGAATCAAGCAGCAAGTTAGCCTTGAGTTGTGCAGCTGTAAAGATCCAGAACTGACCCTCCTCCAAGCTCCATTGAACCTTATCTATTTCCCAAGAGAAGGCAAGCAGTCTAGGGAGATTCCTGTACTACAGGCAGAATACAATAATTAGCTTTAATTCTACATGTGTGGACCTGGTTGTTTGCATCTGACACCAATACATGTTCTTTCAATTGTTGTTTTTAAGGTTAACAACATAAATTCTCCTTTTATTTTGCTTCTTAAGGGCCCTCTGACCAGGGGTGGGAGTCTACAGGTTTGCACCTATTCGCTAGAACCAGTTGTTAACATTCTAAGCAGTTTGGAGAACCGGTTGTTAGAAGAAATTACTGGCCTAATCCTGTAAGGAAGGCAGGAAGGAAACATTCTGGTGTTGCTTACAGAAACTGCCTCTCCATTAACCCTTATTACATTCTTGGCAGGACTAGACTTCCTGTCTCAGGAACTTCTCAGGAGTTTTTTTCCGGTACTTTGCTGGTACTTTGCTTGTGTGGAGTGACCATTCAAAGTTACAATGGCACTGAAAAAAGGGACTTATAACCATTTTCACACTTACAACTATTGCAGCATCCCCACAATCACAAGAGACCAGGCAAGGAGATACGTGCCTTGATTTGAGTGATGTTGAGTTGGCCATGCCCAGGCAGTTACATTACCAAGCCACGCCCACCAACTAAGCCATGCCCACAGAACCGGTTGTTAAAAAATGAATCCCACCCCTGCCTCTGACACTACCGTTTGTAAAGTAGGGTTTAGGTTAGGATGAAAATAGAAAGACCAGGAAAATAATGAAATGGATGAGATCTTAAAAAAGAAGTGAGAAGTGATCAAGTAGCTGAGATGAGAAGAAGAGTTTGCAAAAACAGAGCAAGTACTATATGGTGAATAATACTATATTGGTATAAAATAGATTTATTGCTTCCTTTTCCTGATCTTTAATCTTTATTTAATATTCCTTATTTTGCACTTGTCCGATACTGTTAATACAAAAAAGAAATCAAATGCTGGGTATTTATGTATGCACTGGATGAATGATGGTCTTAAGCTCAATAAACAATCATATCCTTTAAAATATTAATATAACATTGTATGTACTGTATATTCTTCCCCATTCAGACTTTGCCAACAATGCCACCATTAGCTATGCAAGATGGAGAAGAAAAGATATTAAGATATTTATTTTTTAAAATGTATTATTTTTTAAAATGTTTATATAGCCAGAGCTTTGTTTAAATCCATTACCATGCAAAGAAACACAAGTATGCATTCAACATCATTTGAATGAATCACTACCACTGCAATTTTGTCATGTCTTAATCCTTTTAAGGTGTGCATGTGCCTACAGGCATATTTTAAAAACTACCTGTGCTCAAAATTTTAGTAAAGGACAATTTCAGTTGGGCAAGAGGTCAAAGGGAACATATCCTTTCAATAAATCTTTCCATGGAACATAAACATTAGGAAGATTGCAAGAAAATGCAAAATCTTTCATTTCCACATAATCAAATTGAAAGAGTTTGACCTTTAAGAAATACATTTTCCATGGTTTTGCAAATTTCCAACTTTTACTATTGCAAACCTTTGAAAATTATCAAGAGGAAGATGCTACAGAATTAGTAATATGTAATAAATGTACTCTGCCAATTTACATATAAGAATTTTTTCCCTCCATGAACAGTTTATTTTTTTAAGACTGCAGCATAGGAACAGCATAGACACTATAAGGTACATATAATATATAAGATTATATTCTTAATTTATCTGTGCATACTCTGGCTTAAATTATTGCTGTGCTACACTATTTGCCACAATATGCCTTCATTCCTTGCGACTCTTTAAGAATTATATAAAACACTTTCAAAGTAAAATAAAAGCATTGTGGTTTGAAATTAAAATTAATTTCCTTTCACCATATAATCAAGCTTTTGGTAACATTTACGTTATACATTTGGGTAGTTTCCATTCACTTACATTTTGGATATCACTAAGATTGGGATGCTTCTTAAAACAAAGGTAACATTTAACTTCAATGCTGCAAATTAGATTCATAGCCTTAAAAACATGGTGCTTTATTTATTGACTATTCTAGAAAGCACATGGCTCTTCCATTGAGCAAAATATATTTTTTTTAAGTAGCTATCTAATAACTGAAACTAGAAACATCTTACTGAGAATACAAGACTACATAGCACAGAATTACTTAATGTTGCCAAAATTTTACTCAACCTTGTGCAATTATTTTCAGGAATAAAATCCCACAAAGCACACACACATATATATAGCTCACTTTCTTCTCTATCCCTTTCCATTAGTTCCCACTCTGCTATGCCAGGAACTGCCAAAAGGCACCAAAAGCTATATTCACAAGGATTAAACATCTCACTCTTGACATTTGTGCTATAGGATGGCTTGCTTTGAGAAGGGCAGACTTCTGCCTTTGGGGCCTCTTCCACCTGCTTCTGCTGCTTCCTTCCATAGTTTATAGCAGCTTCTTAGTAAATCTGAAGATTGTAACTTCAGACATTCCATGACATGAATTTCAGACAGAAAGTAAGCTGTGCAAAATATAACTGAAGAGCTTTTAAAAGAAAGAAAGGTTTTTCCAAAAACAAAAATAGAAAGCATTTTCATTGTTTACAGCACGATTTTATGTTATTATTTTAGGAAATTCACTATATTACAGAGTAAGGTTTGTATAGAAAATTGCAGAATTTTAATTATGCTACATAATTCAACCTGATCAAATTTCTACATGCTTAGTTAGTTGTTATACTGTATATTACCAAGAAGAGATTTTGTACATAGGATATGAAGAGCAGTTATGACATAATATATTTTGTTCATGGAAGGAACTATGCTGTGTAGCCTAACAATATGACTAAAATCAGAGGAATCAAGATGTAGAAAGAAAATTCCAAACAGATGCACAGCCTTACTCATCCCTACATAAAGCTACAACTTTTCTCAAAATAGAGTACCATACATACCGATACTATACACAATTTATCTAAAACAGAGTGCAATTTTGAAATCATCATAGTATCAGCATGTACACTGAAAACTATACCAAAAGACGCACATATTGCTTTTCTACCACACTGCTATAGCATATCCAAATATAAATGCCTTATTAGCAATATACTTTGGTTTGGCAAGTTATGCAATATGCGTTGAAGTGTTTAAAATATGTTTTAATGCAGCTTATATGTAGAATTTTTGTAGGTACATTTCTGTTCAAGGATATTTTCAGGTGATATACTCAAAATATTCAGGGTTGTAGAATTAGATTAGTATACCAGGAAGAGAAATAATCACCAAGGTTTTCATTATAAACATGTTTTTCCCGTGTTGAAAAAATGGTAACAGAAGTTTTAATAAATACGGGGAAAGTACATGAAGTTTGTAATGGAATTCATTATATTCCCTGAACATGAATAAATCAGTCTACTGTGTGTAAGCTGAGAAAAAAAGGCACTGCCCTTGGTGGTTCAGAATTTGAACCATCACTGTTTGAACTGACACCTTGGGCAACATATACAGTCAATATGTGGATTTTTTGTTATGCTAATGCGAAATTCCACAAGTGTAGCATAAAACAAACCCAAACACATGGCTATTTCAATTTAACCAAGAACCATTTCCACATAATCTATCATAGCAGTCTTCTTTCTTTCTTTATTAAACAATTATATAACCACCCAACTCACACACAGTAACTCCAGATGGCATACAAATAGTACTCAATTTGAATCTGTCTAAAAAGAGAAAGAGGTCAAAGGCAGCCGGTGATAATTTTTGGGAAGATGAAAAAGCCGTGACAGAAAAGTGTGGGCTCCCCACACACTTATATGTATGACAAGAAAGTACAAATCTTGAGAAATCTAGTGAGTTTAAGGGAGAATGCTCCTACAGACTATTGCAAATGTCCCCATTGTTTCCCTCTCAATTCCCTCCTAATTCTAATTACTTCCAGCTCTAAACCTAACCCTCAATTCAAATCACTTCCAATATTATGGGATTTTATGTAATTCTGTAGGTTTTTCCCCCCAAACACACAAGTTAAATGAAACCAGAAAGAATTGTTCATCCTATCACTGAATGACACAACCTACAATAAAACAAATAACAGGAAAATACAAAATAATGACGAGTTTTCAACTATGGTAAAATTCCTAGTTGCAAAGTCTCCAAATATTTTAAAATATATTGTGCTAAGAGCAGGTCTTTTTGCTCAGAGGCACAACAAGTAGCTGATCAAGATAATTACAGTGATATAAGAAAAGATATGTTGCCTATTTCACAAAATGAACAATATTATTACCTCCATAGTAAAGTTCCTTACTCCAAATATGTTTGATATAAGTTCTAGGAGTCTATTGTACCGTACTTTCTATTTTCTTAATTATCAACCAAATCACTAAATGCATAAAACAGTCAGGAATACAGATATGTCCATTACTAATATGATATTTAGCATTAAAAATAATTCTCTTCTCTTCAACCACCACATTTTCAGTTGAAGCAGAAATACAAAAACAATATAGGTTAATGGCACTCTCCACTACAGATTCAACAACTATTCATAAGGCCAAATCTATTATTAGTCTCTAGAGAAAGCCAGTACAAACATTTTGTAGAAGGTAACATTTAACTATAAAATTTAAGCTGATTCATATACTGAATTTTGGGACATTTGGCTTGTTTCCAGACAAATCATAGCATGTTAATATATAACAACAAGCTGCATATTTCGAAGTATGCACATAATTGTGCCACTGATTTATCTCTTCTTCTCAAAAGCACTGCAGATAACATTGCATCCACCATCTCTAGATACACAACGCAATATATTCATGTTTACTCAGCAGTAAATTCCACCAACTTAAAACAAGATTCCTACTGAAACAGATGAGGTCACTGTTTCAAACACTGCAGATTCCTAATTCAAGTTTGCCATTAAATGTACATTGTTCCAAATGTACAAGTAATTTTGAAACTCTGATTATATGTATGATACATATCCTAAGGACCTTTTTAATATGCCTGCATAATATTTTAGGATGATATGTGCATTTTATAGATGTGTGTTAAATTCTATGTCTCATGCAATCAGGGCTCAAATACAGTTGAAATCACAAAAGAATTGTATGCCATCTAAATCAAATACATTTTAACATAAGCTTTAATTCCTTCCAATTCACTTCACTTATTGTTTTTATAACATTTGGGTTATAATAATCTTAGAGAACACAATAACTTAAACACTCAGAAACTCATAACCTCCTGTGGATTTTCCACCATGAATTAAATAAATTATTTAAGCACGCCTCAAACTATCCCATTTACATGAATTAAAAATGCCCAACAAGAGAAAAATAACAATCTTTGAGACCCTGAAAAATCAGCTCTTCGAGTAACTTTTGGTTTTAAAACATGTTATTGTGGGTATCAAATGTATCGACAGTGACCATAGCTTTTTGTTTTAAAGTATTGTCAATACTGAATATTTGATCCCATTTTTAAACTAATGTAAAGGGGAAAAAATTTGCCCAGCAAAAATAGGTAAGATTGACTTACCACTAGCCCAATTCAAATCTCAGATTTATTGAGTTTATCTAATAAGATATGTTGGGGATTTCAGTCTCTTTAGACCCAAGTAACCACTATTGGAGCAGCTCTACACATGTTTCTCAGAAGTAATCGCTTAATTGAACCAATGAAGCTTAATCCTAAGAAAACTTAAAAGAAACTTAACAATTGCTTTAGCAACTGTCAGCATCTACAAAGATGTACTTTATAACGAACATCACAAGCATATGTCAATGGTTACATCTGCTATTGAAGTTATACCACCCAGTCATTCTGTACAATTTACCCCTTATGCTTCATTACAGGTTTTTGAATATTATTAAAATGTCTGAATGCAATTAGAAATGAATCTGAGAGGAATTGCCCCATAGCAGGAAGGGTCTTCCAAAACGTTATCAAAATTATATGTTTGCTCCTTGGTAAACAAAGCTTGTCTTTCCAGAGATAGCTTTTCTTCATTCATTGCACCAAACACACAGACACAGATACACACACACAAAGACATACAGTCACATGTATACATAAAGAACACTTACTGTTCTAGGAATTGGTGGCGAAAGAGATCCATTAGACATATACGGATCATTATTCATATTTGGCATCATGATATACCCAGAATACCCAGAATAAGAAGGTCCTTTATTGTACAGAACACCATCTGTGCGTTTTCCTGTAAAAAGCAAGGTTATTTTAGTCTGTTCTTGACATTTCTAATATAAAAGAAACTTTTATATAGCGTGATCTTCATCAGGCAGCTTTAGCCTTCTTTTAAAGATTCAGCTTTACTTTCGGTCTTTTCTCAGTTAAGTTTTAAAACCTCTTGAAAGATTTTAGCTTTCCATACATGTGCTGTGTGTTAGGCTGCCTTCTAGCAAATATTTCCAACCTTCAGAATTGCAGCCTGCCAGATCTCTACATTATTAAAATGTTAGATAAATCTGTTTACACCTATAATGTACAGAGAAAAGAGAATGTTTATATATGTGCTTTCCCCAATGATTAATATGCACTACTTTTGACTGTGTAATTCTAAAACTTTAGTAGTCTTTATACATGCAGCATGATCTGGCTTATTCTGATTGGGCCAATTAGAAGCAATTAAGGAGAAAAAGAGTTCAGGCTGACATACAACAATACCCTGCTGATAGTAGTGAGCCTGTTCATCAGAGGCGGCTCCATTTTTAATCTGCTTAATATCTAATTTAAATAATAATGGCTAGTTTGCAAGCAGTGCAAGTTGGATTTAGGTTGTCCATATTTACTGACAAGTGCTTCATCACAGTTCCTGGGTAACAAAAGGCATGCCTGATTTCAGGATTTGACAAGAAGCTGAAATATTTTGTGGTTAAAAAAAATTAACCTAACTGGGCTCAATAAAAGACTTTATTTAACCAAGTATCCAGTGGACCTTCCTACAATTGTCTTTAATTAACAGCAGTCTAGATCTCCAGTGTATCGTGTGAATTAAACTGATTCCTTCATCATGGTTTTGAAACAAAAAAAGGTTTATTAATCACTTCTGTACCTAAGTAAACAAAGAAGCAAACATCTGAGTACATAAATAAACAGTGTCTTGTAAGAATAGCATACATATGCTTTCCTGGCAGATAAGAAATATTTTTAAAACTATTTTTTTTTTTAAAAAAAAGGGCACTGGCTTGATTGAGGAAATATTACCATGGTATAGAAACACAATGTCAGATACCAAAATCACATTCATGACCAATAATCTACATTCAAAAAGAATGTGGGTTTGGTTAGATGGCCCACTATCTCAACAGTGAAATCCAGAGACCATACCATATATATCTAACCGTAATATATACTGACTGGGAACAAGAAATTTATTTCCAATATAATGGGCTACTGCCAGGTTGGATAAAGCAGCTACAAACAAACATCTCTTACCTTCTTCTGGATGTTCTCTGCCTTTTTCATAAGCTTCCTGAGACTGGCCTTGCCTAGACACCTAACCAAAAAAAAAAAATCATATATGATGGCTACCATATTTTGTGGTACATAGTAGAAAACTGTCAATGTCCAAGTTCAGTAAAAGTGTTTTTAAAACATTCTCCAGGACAAATAAGTGAAAGGGAAGAAGGATGTCCCGATATCCTCTTTTCAGCTATATAAGAATAGCTTCCATAGTCATTATTTTGCATTAGATGCTTGTTTTATTGAAAATTGCATTATTAAAAACTGGGGTTATTTTACAAAATAACTTCTCTCTAGTTTATTTTAATATAAGTTTATGATTAATTCTGTAACCTTGCTGATTTCAATCCAAAAATATTCATGGCTTCTCTAGATTGCTATTGTGTGATCCTATGAGTCATATGAACATACCTTCAGTATGCCATGAAAACTAATTTACAAACCAAACCCGAAGTATTACCATGTTGAATGATGCTTGCCATAAAAAATTGGAACCTTATGGGAAAAGGGCACTCTCACATTATGCTTATTCCTTACACAAAAGGAAAGGCATACTATGTAAGAACCCATAGTAACCACTAGGCATTAACCAAATAACACTAAGTTTAACAACAATCATTTGAACAGGCTCCTAGCTTCATTGTAAACAATAAAAGTTCATACAAATTTAAGCACTAATTTGAAAAATTCAACAAAATTTAAAAAGCCTCTTTTTTATTGTAACAGCCTTGGTATTTTGTTGCATGAGGGGAAAAAAAACAGGTAACTGTTATGCACAACAAAACAAAAAGAACAAAAAGTTATTCTGGTATTGGAGAAGTACAAGTGTCTTTTCCTAGAATAAGCCAGCAATTGTAAACAAATAACTAGCAATTTACTGCTGCTGTTTTATAAAACTCAATTAGCTGCCAAAAGCATCTGTTTCATTCTGTCTGACGGTAGGACTAGTCCCACTTCAGTGTGACACATATACACTTATATACATACAGTGTGTACCTACCCATAAATAACATTGTGAGTGGAATTTACTTGGAACTGATGTGTTTGAGACCCTTTTCCTAATTATTAGTAGGGCAGGGCCCATTGCCACATTCCTAAAATATTTCTACATCAAGTCCTTGCCAGAAGCAACAGGAAGAAAGAGGCTCTTCTGACTTATGAGCAGCTATTACTATCTCTGAGCTACAGAAATAACATTTCTCCAAACCTTTCAGGTGTTTTGTTTTCATGTAAACAAATTCACCTTCTGGTTTTATTAATGCATGAATCAATGCAAGCAGTCGATACTTCCTATATGCAAATGTGCACGAGCCTGTTTTCCTACAGCTGCAGTGGGCTTCTCAATTTATAATCAACTCTTAAATCCAAATGGAAATCCCTAACTGTGGTTTTTGGGAGGAGAATTCTGTGACCCTTTGCCTGACAAGATCTATGCTCGAAAAGTGCTTAGAATGTTATGGGTGGAAGGGCAGAATCTGCATTACTGTCCTGGTCCTGTTCATTTTCTCCATCTAGGGTTAAATAGTTAATACTTAGCCACACATAATTGCCTCTGTTCTCAGTCCCAAGCCTATTTTACATCAGGGTAAGGCCGGGCACCAAATATAATATGACTGTACGCAGAACACCGAACGCAAACGATTTAATTTCAAAACAGAAGTTTACTATTCATCTTTTAACAGCTGTCCGTAACATCCTCGGCATGCAAGGAATGAAGCAAAATGATCAATTTGCCAAAAAGAAAAAAAAGAAAAAGCTAATGAGCCGAAGGGGGGAAAGGCCATTATAGTGGCATTCTAGCAGTCCCGTCCTTGTCTCTGTTCCCCCCCTCCTCCTCCTCCCCTTCAAAGTTGGGGATAAAGTAGCAATACGATTAAACTCTGAGTAAACAAATCCGCCGTTCTAGTGCGGCTTCCGAGCGAGCCTGGGCTCTCCTTCCAAAGGGAGCGGGGAGGGGAGTGCAAACAGCTTCCAACTCCGCTCTCTCCTCCCACCACAAGCGCTATTCATTCATGGGGAACCAAGGCAGATCGGTTTTCAAAGCGCGTGGTCAAAACTGTAACCCACTTGGAGGTTTGCAGTTTCCATTTTCCATTCTGGGCTCACACACCCCCTTTCCTTAGCTGGCCGTGAAGAAAGAAAGAGAAAAAGAGAGAAAGAGACAGAGAGAGAAAAGAGAAAGACACACACAGAGAGATAGAGAGACAAAGAGAGAGACAGAAAGAGAGAGCGAGACACACACACACACACACAGAGAAGGAGGGGGGAGAGAGAGAGAGAGAGAGAGACGGAGGAAGAGACCTGAACTCTTAAGGAAAGCCCTTTAAAATAAAATTAAAAGAAAAAAGAAAATAACTACTCCCTACTACACGAATCCCAGAACAGAACCGAGGCGAACAGCTGAAAGAAAACCGGAAAAAGATTCTCCGCGCTCCCACCAAAGGGAAGCCCACCCAAAAAGCCAGAGCGGACT
Source organism: Pseudonaja textilis (assembly GCF_049901715.1). Lineage (NCBI taxonomy): Eukaryota > Metazoa > Chordata > Lepidosauria > Squamata > Elapidae > Pseudonaja > Pseudonaja textilis. The sequence goes on from NC_141995.1 coordinate 19,181,096, forward strand.
GTCTCCTCCGGGCAGGACTCTGGTGCTCCGAGACTCCCTGCTGCCTCCGGCCCTACCCCTTGACCACTACTACTTCCAGAAACTTTTGCGCACTCCGTCAAGCCAAGGAGCACTCCTCCCTCCCTCCCGCTCGCCCTTCACCCCAAGACACACTCGAAGTTTTAGATCAGAGGTTTCCAAACTTGGCAACTTTAAGACTGGTGGACTTCAATCCCCAGCTAAGGAGAATTCTGGGAGTTGAAGTTCACCAGTCTTAAAGTTGCCAAGTTTGGAGACCTCTGTTTTAGAGGAAGCCCCATTTCCCTTGCCCACCTCATGCCCGTTGCTGCTGGGGATCGTTTCCGACTCGTTGACCAGCGAAGACTTGATGTCAGCCAAATCTCCTTCTTCCTCCGGGTGGCTGATCTCGGCGAAGATGGTTTCCTTCTGGGGGTCACCTTCGTCTTTGAAGGGGATCATCTCGTCTGTGGCACAAAGCTCCGGATCGCCGCCGCCTCCCGAGAGCTGAGGCATAGTGGCTTTTTCCACCCCGGGAATCAAGGCAGGAAGGAAGGACGGACGGGGGAAGAGGAGAAGGGAGGGCAGGAAGAGAGAGGAAGAGCAGGAGGAAGAAGGAGAACGAGGGGAGTGAAAAGGCTTCGGACGCCGAGCTCGCTTTGCGCTGCAACTGCTATAGAGCCCCCATCCTCCCCCACCTCTGTATGTATGTGCCTGTCTGTCTGCCTCTCTCTGCCTCCCTCTCTCCTCCTCTCTTCCTCTTTCTCAGCCTAAAGCGCTGCGCTCTCCTCCCTCTCCCACCCCATCCGTATCCAAACACCTGGGGGAGGGGAGAGCAAGCAAGACTGGAGTGTGGCCGGCCCTGTCGACTTTGTCTGCTGGAAAAGAAGGGGAGGGGAAAGGAAGGCAAAGAGCCAGGCAGACCCGCGCCCCCCCCGCCCTACCCTTCCCTGCCGGGTTCTGTTGTGTCTGCAGTTAAGGCGTCGGGCAAGTTGGCTTCTCCGCAAGACCTTTTCAACTTGGATCTTCCTTTTGGGGATCCCCGGGTCCTCCCTTCCCTTCCCTTCCTTTTTTTTTTTTTTTTGAAAGTAGCACAACCGCCCGATTTCTCTCTCTCTCTCTCTGTGGGTGTGGGTGTCTGTGGGTGCGAAGCACCAACGCTGGGGTTGGAGAGGAAAAGCCAACGGACTTCTTTCAATGGAAGCGTTAGAGATGCACAGAAGCGGCCCCGTTGGGAAGTGAACCGGGCTGGGGCGGGGGTGTCTTCCTGCCTGGGGGCTCACCCTCTTCGGAGGGTCCCGGGGAGGAAGGGAGGAAGGATGCCAACGGTGGCAAGAGCAAACCTGACACAAACACACCAGGATTCCGCTTTTGTTCCTTGGCAGGGAAAGAGGCTTTTTTCTCCCCTGCCCGGCTGCCTAATCCTCTGTGCCGTCCTGGCTCTCCCGAAGCGAAATGAATCGGGCGGCTGGCATTTACAGAAGGGGGAGGGGGGGAGGAACGGAGCCGAAAAATTCCTCAGGTGCAGCTAAAGAAGAGGAAGCAGCAGCAGCAGCAGCGAAAGTTCTCGGGAGGGCGGCGGGGGAAAAAATGGGACGCTCCTTTAAAAAAAACGGGGGGTGAGAAAGTTAGCTTCTCCAGGAATTAGAAAAGCCCCCCGTCCCCCACCAAACCGAGCCGGGCTGCAAACCCCTTGAGGTCACAAAGGCCAACCCACCCCAAACTTCTTCCAGGTGCTCCTGCCCCCTTCCGCGATCCACGGACGGAGGCGCGCAGGCACTCGCTTGGGGTGGGGGGTGGGGGGAACCGCGCGCTCGGGTTTGGTCGGCGAGAGGGGCGGGCATAGAAAGGTCTCCTTTCCCCGAAGGTGCCGGTTGCGCTTCTCTGGCTCCCGGCCTGCGACCAGGGTTCCCCCTCGCGGGAAATCGCCGGCCGGGCGGGAGCGGGGAGGGGCAGTGGGGGATGGGCTTCTGGTTGTCCACGGAGCTCTTGGTGGGCTTGCGAGGCGGGCCGCGCGTGGTGGAAAGGCAGCCGCCCGCCGCGCTCTCCTCGTGTAGCCTAACTTTGCCTTCCTCCGCCCGCTTCGCCTTCCCTCCCCTCCCCTCCCCTCCCCCTCCCGCTCTCTGGCTCTGTTGAAAAGGGCGGGGGCGGGCAGAGAGAAGATGAAAGCGAAGCCGCCGCCTTGATTGACAGCTCATTGATAGATGCTCTGGAGGGGAAAAGGAAACGCAGCCCCGCCGAGAGAAGAAGAGGAGGAAAAACAACCTTAAACCGGGAAAGCGTGGAGGATGCGCTGGAAAAGCTCGCTTCGCCTTAAACCACAATCCGAGCGCAAAAAAAAAAAAAAAAAAAACAGGAGAGAAAGGAAAAGCCAGGCCGACTAAGTTAAAACAGAAACAAAAAACGCCGCCAACATCTGTCAGACCGCTGGAAAGTTTCACCTGGGAGAAGATGCTGGGTGGGGAAGGGAGGACCAAGAAAGTAGTCAAGACAAGGGGGGCGGGGGTCGTAGAGCTGGCTGGGTTTTGTTCCCCCTCATTCCCCCCGCCTTTTTTCCCCTTAATCTCACTTCGGCGTCGTTGATCCTGGTTTTGTAACGATCCGAGGTTGGGTGAAAACCAAACAAGGGCGAAGGTGGGCTGGGTGCTCCTATTGGGACGGGTGGACCACCTCTCCCTCCACCCAAATCAAGGTCTCCGGAAATAATAAGGAATAGTGATCCGAACATCCTCGGATAGAAATCTGGGAGAAGGGCGCGCCTCTTGTTTGCTTAAGACTTTTCCCTTTGGGGGAGAAAGGGAGGCCGTGTATCCATATCCAATTTTAGGGGGCTGATAAAGGGGTTCTCCTACGGCTGCTACGTTTGCAGTGACAAGAGGCAAGACACGCGACAAGACTCACACAGACGTCCGATTTCCAGATATTAAAATCATATTTGAAATAGAACATTTAAATCTGAAATCGTATGCCCGGTGGGTCGAAAAGGAAGTCCTATTGAACTGAACAGACTCTGTTGAATGTGTGTGTGTAATGAAATAACACCTTCACATATTCCCCTTCCCTATATTCACATTTAGTGACTAATGTGGTCATTAGAACATCAGAGCCTTTTATTTATACATTCATCTCTGCAAGCACTGCCTGCATGTAGAGCGAAAGGGGAAAAAAACCAAGATATGCGGCCGAGTTCAGAATCGTTGACTCGGAAATAAATGCGACTGGTTTGGGTGGCATTTCTTAATAAACGTTGTTTATGACGCTGCACCTTCCTCGAGTGCACATTTTGTTGCTTGGTTCTTGTTTAAATGGATAAATATGCCATAACCGGAAAAACGGAGGAATGGAAACAGGTCAGGCAAAATTCAAGTCGATCCCATAGTACGTTTTCTGCACAGAACCCTTTTATTTTTTTTTTTTTGCAGGACCCCCAAAAGAAGGGCGGATAGTTTCTCGAAATGATCTTCTTTTAGAAGAAGAAAAAAAGTTGAGGTGAATAAAAGCAAATGCGAAATAGTTGCGAAACCGCTGCTTCCACGTGGGGATTATAATAAAAAACCCAATTATCTAAAAGGCTCATAAGGAGAAAGGCAAAGGGCTCTGGAGGGTGGAGGAACACGAAAACCCCCGGTGTTGCATAAGAAGCCAATGAATGGCATTACCCCGATAGGTGATTGTAGTCAGAAAAACACGAGTGGGTTTTTGCCTAGAGGTCCCAGCGGCTGTCCACGTGGCCCTCCGTGGGATATATATCTTCTTCGCGCCAATGAAGGGGAGAAGGTCTTGGGAAGCAACTTCCACTGTAATGAACGGGGCGGGAATTTGGTCCTCCTCCCTTCGCCCAAATTCGCATTTGATTCGAGCTGATCGCAGCTGGCGAAAAGCTGCCTCGAGGTCCCTTTTCTTGCTTTAGGCGGCTGCTTAAAAGCCGGCGAAGTTTTCAGGGGCGCCTTTGCTTAAATGTTGATCTTGTTCCACCTAATTCGAATCCTATTTTCCCCTTCATGTTAATTGTTGGAGCTGCCGCTCTCATTTGCAGAATCCCCTCCCTTTGCCCTCGAGATTATTGTACTTTAAACTACATAATGGGAGCCGCTTAAGAGGCGGGAGGAGGGAAAGGAGAGAACATTAGCGCGTAAAGGGAGGCTGCATTTGATCTTCCTGGCGCGAAGGGATCTTCCTCTTTGGAGAAACCAATCCAGCCACCCAGCCTTCTCTGGAGAAGCCCCGGGTTCCTTTGCCAGTCGCCTGCGATTTGGGTGTTTTGCTGTTTAAATCTCGCCACCCAGCGCTCTCGCCTCTGCCTCCGAAAGGCAGGGAAGCGCGATTTGTGTTTGATGGGGCGGGGGGAGGTGTATTGAGACCACCTCTTCACTAAAAGCGCGTTTTTAAGGATGCGTTTGGTTATTTTCTAATAACTAGCAGCAAATGCAACACCCTCGGAAAACCGGGATTATTTTTATTTAAAGAGAAATCTTATTGGCTGTCGTAGCGATTAAGCAGCCCGGTCTCCAATTAACACGTGTCTAATCGATTGGAATCGCCATTAAAAAAATAAATAAATAAAATAAAATAAAATAAAATCGAGGAATGGAAGCGAAAACCTTTCAAGTTTCAAGGAGATTTGTGTCGATTTTGGCGATGTTTACTGTTCCTGGGTCCCGAGGGGGAGGCGGATGGGGAGGGAAGAGGAAGCTTTCTCTGGAGACTGGGCTCTTCGCGCGGAGGTTTAATATTAATCTGATCCCTCTAATAAAACAATTAGGAAAAGGGATTTATGCCCGTTTCTGAACCTTCCCTCTCCCCGCGCCTATAAAGCTTATATTCTCATCGGCAGATAACCAGGCTTTCCTCCAACCCCCCTCACCCCGGTTACACTGTTCGCAAAATACCCCCGGATAAGATGAAGTAAAGACGCGACTGGCAAATGAGTCCAGGCATAGCTGTGCTCGACTCCGCGGTGGGCTGAGATGCACCTCGAGCCCCTTTAGCCATAAGGGGCTTCAGTCCCTTATAACGAGCCAAGGGCCTCGCCAATAGGGTCTCCCTCAGCAAAAGAACCGTAAGTTCAGCTGAAGAGAGCCAGGAGGTGCCCCCTTCGTTATCTGAGAGGGGAAAGAAAGGAAGGAAAGAAGGAAGGAATGAAGGAAAGAAAGACCCTTTCCCTTTTTCATGTGGGCTGGAGGTTTTTCCCATCGCATTTTTTTCTCCTTTTTTTTTTGGTCGGAATCTTTCTCTAAAGGGAAAAGCAGAGGAGTCGCGGGGGCGGAGCGAGAAGACGGAAAGTCGGGTTTTAGGACAAGCGGATAAAGTCAGGAAAACCTCAACCGCCAGGCTGGAGGAAGCCCGAGGCTGCTGAGAGTCGTGGAGAGCAAAAATAATAATACACGCGAAGGATTGTCTGAGTTCGGGCGATAAGTTTTGGTTGGAGTGTGGTTGACCTGCCTGTGATTCAGAATGTGTGGGGGTCAGTTCGGCTCTCTGGGGATATAATTCAGGGAACGGGAGTTAAGCGAGTCACGGGTCAGGCTGCGTTGCAAACACCGCAGTCCCCCCCGCCGCCCCCCTCCGCAAAGCCTCGATTCCGCATTGTGGCTGGCTGGGTTCCCATGGTTATCATGCTTAAATTAACCATGGGTTGCAGAACTAATGCAATGTTCTGGGTCCATCCGACACATTAAACACTAAACTAACAATAGAGAAATGTGATGAGCAAGTTTGGGATTCAGTACGAACAGCTATCGGGTTGACGCATGAAAACTAAGCTACGATTTGCTTAGTTGTACTTCACTGGCTGAGGAACAATACTCTGGTTTCACTCCATAAAGTCACAATCCGTCGTTTACAAACAAGCCTAAACCAAAAACAACAACGTCCCAACAACGTTGTTGGTGCATTGTGTGAATCAAGCTAAAAGATACAAGTTAGAAATGGAAACACTAAAGAATAATAAGAATTCTTCCTTGGAATATTATCTCATTCAGCTCTCATGAAAATAGAAACTACTCCAATTAAACCCTTACAGGTGTTTACCTTAGATAGATAGATAGATAGATAGGATTTTTTCTCCTCCAAACTGAATATTAAAGGACTGCATTTACTTCAGCAGAGCCCTCATTGAACTGAACTGTATCTGGACAAAAGCATAGGTTTGGACTAACCTGGTTTATAATACAATCCTATGCTGCTTCCTATCTTTAGGATCTCAGTAATGAACTGCCTATTTGAAAGTGAATCCCACTGTCTGGGAGTCCCAAGACGGAGAGGATAAATGGGATGACCAGTTTTGGCTTGGTGAGATCCTGCCGTCAATTAAACACCCTTGGTATTAAGCTCGATGTGTAAATCTGGGTTTCCTGGGATACCAAATCACGGACGTGCAAGTAGCTTCCTCCACGTGCACTCTTCCTCGACTTGGCGTCCGAGATATGCTCCAGAGTTGACTGATGGACATACAGGGTGGTACTCATTTAGAGGGCGCCAGGTCGGAGAAAGGCGAACAAGGCACATGATGTCCTTACTCCCCAAGAAATGTATATTTCCGGTGATGTTGATGAAAATAATCCTGACCGCCTCCCGCCTACCTCAAGTAATTATTGAGAAGATGAACCGCTAAACTTAAGGTACAGTTGGAAAGTGAAGGATCTGCATTTTCTCAAGGAATGAGACCTTAGGGACTCGAGAAGGTCTGTGGAGAAATATTCAGATCCGTTCTGTCAATTTTAAATGCCCTTTGGGCAGCCATCTCATTTTTCATCGAGGGAACTGAGGATCGGCAACACAGCCCAAATACACTCAGAAGTAATCCTGGGGCCTCTTCTGAGCCTTAATTCCCACGTGGGATTACGCACAGTAACATTAGCAGAGCGCCAGCCCAAGGATAAGGTGCAGGATTCATAAGGAAAAAGAAAAGCGCAAGAGGAACACGGGCCAAGGGGGCAGAATCGCTGTTAGTGCACGAGGAACACTGCAAGTACATCGGGGTTAATCATCAGGCTGGACCCCGCGTGCGAACTGAACTCAACAAACAAACCTACAACGCATTTGCAGCTTAAAATCTCTAGGGCGTTTCGGTTAAGGCTTAAAGACCGCCATCTTACTCTGAATAGGTAGACTGTCTTATGCCCATTTTAGTCTGACGTGGTGCTGGTACTCCGGGACAAGATGCCTGGCCTCATCAGGACGCGCTAGCTTGGATGCAGATGACTCCTTTTGTGGCTTGATGTGTCGTGGGAATCACCCAGTTTGGACGGTTCTCTTTAGCTCGCGGATTGCTCTGCAGCTCTAAGCAAGCGGGCAAACTCTATAAACCGTGGTGCTGTTAATCTGAGGTTAACTGTCTCACGTAGCCGATTCCTGAGCCACAAGTTAGCCAGCCCTATTCCAGTCCCGCGCATCGTGTGAAGTCGATACATTTCAGTTATTGGAGTAAACCGCGGATAACCTTTGCCCGCCGACATAACCAAGCCTGTGGACCGGAAAAATATCCGGAATTGTAGTCTATTTAATGAAAAACAAATGAGGTGGGCGAAAAGGTGGGGTGAAAGCGAACAAGCCAGTGGAAAAGGAGAAGATGGGTGGATGTCAAACTCGGTGAGCCAGCTCTGCAACCGAATACGTTCTACTGGAGAGGAGAGGAGAATGATTGGCCAAGTGTGATTGGACCCACAAGGAATTTGTCTTTGGTACATAAACTCTCGGTGTACATAAAGGAAAAAAATATTCATTAAGAATCATAAGATACAACACTTAGTGATAGTCATATAGGTTACCAATAAGCAATCAAACCATACTAGGAAACAAAATATAAATTGTAAAGATACAAGCAACACGATTACATATACATTAAACGCATTTTGCATTAAGCGGACGTGGGTATTAAACGCATTCACAGACACAGACGTGTATTTATTTACTTGTGAGGTGGGGCAGAAGAGAAAGCAAAATTTCCTATGTTCTTTACAAATAAACTGGGCAGGAAGAGGGGCGAGCTAGACGCAGGGCTCTCCAACCTCGGCAACTTTAAGCCTGGGGGGACTTCAACTCCCAGAATTCCCCAGCAAGCACTGGCTAGGGAATTCTGGGAGTTGAAGTCCCCCCAGGCTTAAAGTTGCCGAGGTTGGAGAGCCCTGAGCTAGAGAGCCGAGCGTTGCGTGAGAAAGGCCACCGAGGCAGCCTCCCCTTATATAGCTAGGAGGCGGGCGCGCGGGGGCGGGGGCTCCCTTTGAAGTCCCGCCGGCTGCCTCTTTCATCCTCGCCCTGCTTCCCCTTTCCTGGCCTCTTTGTGTGACTAAATTTGGCAAGAACGGGGGAGCCGCGGCAAGTTTCCCACGTGTGTTCCGAGCGCCCAGCTGAGCAGGCAAAGGTTCTCTTCCGGGTAAGGAGACAGAGAGAAAAGATCAAAGAGTTTGGGGAGTTGCGTCTGAAATGCGACTTGGAAAGAACAGTTAAAAAGAGGAGGGGGGAGGGGAGGGCACCCAACCCACCGAGCCTGACGCAGCCCAGCCTCCGGACAAACTGAGTGGACGGAGCAGGAGGAACCCTGAGTAAAAAATAAATAAAGCAAAGCAATCAGAGGAAGCGGGTTAGTTTGCCTTCCTCCCACGTTTCCAAGTTCGTTTGGCATTTTGGCAATTGCTTTAGGAGAGACAGAGTAGCTTGCTCTCGGTTTGCCCCCTTTGTAACCCATCCTCTTCCACTGGCAGCGTTGTTGTTATTTACAAAGCTATATAGTCCTCCCATTCTTTGCTGGCTGAAGCCGTTAGAACAAAGATGTTGAGAGGGATTACTGTTATATTATTATTATCCTCTTCCTTTCTCTGTCTCTCTTTTTTCTTGCTCCTCTTCCTCTCCCTCTGTGCCGTGACACATTGCAAAACCCCTTCAATGATTTTGCATCAAAACTAAAGGGGAGGGGGAAGCTGCCTTTAAATTAATCCCTAATTATTGTGCAGCGGTTTCTTGCTGATTTGGTGAACTTGGTAGTTCCCCAGATATTTCATGTGTGTGTGACACAGAGAACAATAATCGAAACAAACTTTCTGGAAGAATCTTCTGCCAGGCCAAGATAAACTCAGAACCAGATGTGTGCAGTTACAACGGGTTCTTCAAATACAGCAGTTTCCTCTGGATTCATCTATAGCTATCATACCAGCAAAACATTAGCCAAGGGAACTGTCTGTAGATTGGTGCTGTTTCCGAAACATCTGTTAAAATTACTTTTAAATTTCAGCTTGGTATTCCACTATTTTCCCTTCAGTGAACGGAGAGGTTTTAATGGACAAATCAATCTCTTTTGAAGGATTTGGCCCCAGATTCCATTCAGTTCAGCTGTATGGCAACTGGGATAATGACAAGATTGTCACGTTTATATGGTGATCTACCATAACTCAGGGTTTCCCAAATAGGTTGGGCTATATCTCCCATATTCTGATGAAATTGTGTATTGTGGTAAATGTGGTAAATGCATTCAGTATACCCTGTCCCATCAGTTGGATTTTTTTTTATCCAAATAAGACATGTTTTAAGAGAAAAATTCCTTTAAATATACATATACAGAGAGATACATAATTAAAACATATTTCTATGTGCAACAATAGAAATAGGTGTATTCGTTGCAATGAAAACTAGAATTTGTTTGAAGGAGGGGAACAGAATTTCCCTTCATTAAAATTAAAATTTGAAAACCAGTTAAATGAAGAAATGCAGCCTGAGCAGAACAACATATCTGCTGACAGACAGCTGAATCAGAGGCACACATGCTAATAAGTGAGTCCCATTGAGTTCAACTGGGCATTATTCCAAGAATTCTCCAGTAAGTAGGTTTTTAAAAAGCTTTCCATTGCTGCAAAGGGAATTTTTATAGCCTAATTACTTAGTGTGTGTTTATATAACATTAAATGACTGGCAATTCCACTAACTAATGTGAATATAAACACTGGCTCCTTAATCATGGCTGTTAATTTCTCTATGGTTATTAAGCCTACAATGCCAAGTTAGTACTACTGCAGAACTCCACAACTTGTAGAACTGCTGACAAGATTTGTAAGTAAAGAAAACATGCCTGTATGAATAATGAATTTTCCAAAATTGTCTTGCAATTTTTTGTTCAACCGTAGCTTAATGTATTACATTAAAGTGGCTTGTAAACTATTATGCCTTAGCATTTTCCAGTTGTGGCTGTTTCCAACAAATATGCCCAATGGGTTAATTAACAGAAATAAAAATACGTTGTACTATTAAGTCTCAACTTTAATATTTCTTTCTACATGATTGGTATCCTAGGATTCTTGTTATAATTTTAGAAACCACAAACCTTCGTGAAAAATCAGTTGAGATTTTTCTAAAATGACCATTTTTAAAAAAGATTTGAATGTAATTGCCATTATATTCAAAATAACATAGTTGAATCTGGAGTATCAACAAATATTATGACAGTAGAACTTCATTTGGATAATTTTATTTACCTCAGAAACATGTCTCTTGAAAATATCTAATGCTCTAGAACAGGGCTGTCAAACTCACAGTCCAAGGGCCAGATGTGTCATGTGCCCGTGCCCAGTTTAGTGAAGGGGAAAAATGTCCTGATACATCACACAACGCTGCTGTGACGATGTGAGTCTGTCATATCCCCCAGTAAGAATGAATGGTTTGTTAGTCATAGACCAGCATAAATCTAGTAACATTATCTGACTCGTCCTATTATTTTGTCATTTGGAAATAAGGAGCATGAAATCTTTCCATATTTCTGCAATAGGAATAGGAACTTCTTATTGAATCGGAACTTAGTTGAAAAAAAAAATCAATGAGGGGTTTGACTCTCAATTCATATCTACAGAAAATAAGTGAAAAACCATACACTTTATATTCTCCATTTACATTTTTCAGACAAGGGAAAATCTTTAAAAGGATGAGATTTATTGTAAGGTCATGGAGAGCATTGAAATCATTCAAAAAATAAAATAGCAAGATGAAATGAATGAGTATTTACCCCACGGCTCAAACAGCTGTGCTTATTCTGCTGATGATGTTACAGCCAGACAAAGTGTCTGTACAGCTTCCAGCTAGATGCTGCACGTAGAGAATGCCCAGCCCGGAAACATTGGCCAGCAACATTTGACCAAGAGATATACAACGGTTCTAGTTAGCAAGGAAAGGAAGGAAAGCATCCCAATCAATGACATTTGTTGGTTCCGAGAGCTTGACTACCCGCAATGGCTCTTAGAGAAAGCTCATTATACTTGATTAGGGTAAACATTTAATTATTTTCTTCAAAAGAAGCATATTTGCAAAGTCCCAGAATTTTCTGCAAGACATATTGTATGTATGGTGCAATTCTATTAATGGATGATCATGCTGAATCCAACATATGGACTGGATTCTTTTCCTTAATCTGGTGGTTTTTGATTGCCTCTCTCTCTCTCTCTCCCCCTCTCCCTCCCTCCCTCCCTCCCCGCCCTCTTAGAACCTGAATTGGGGATATACTAATAGTCCCTTAGTAAATTGAAGACACATACCCTTCAAATACTCCTCAGGAAAGATAGTTGTTAAATTTGGTCTTTCTTGGATGAAGCTATTATCAGAAAATTACCAATTGGTCTTTCTGGGTGTGATTGTAACACCTTTAACACACACACACACACCAAGAACAAAGTACAACTCCTTCACTTCATTTCACACAGGCCATTGAACTGTCAGCAGATGGTAAACACTTTCGGTCACCCCTGATGTGGGCCAGATTTGAACCTGTGACCTTGAGGTGACAGGCCCTATCTCAAACAAGAAGCAGGCAAACATGAAGCACTTTGATTTTTCACAGAAACTGGTCTGAACTGAGATAACGAAGAGCTGGTTTTAACACATAGGATCATCAGAAGGTCACATTACTGAAGGAAAGGTAGTGTTTCATTTGGACAATTCCTAATCTGGAAATACCTGTGGTTCGGTGGAGGGAATTTGTTTTAAGTGGAGAATGTCTTAATAAATTTCATCAGCAATGTTCCCAGAAGGAGAGCAGGGAAAATGAATCCTGTATCATGGAATCCATTGTTAGTACCTAAAGATTTTTAATTTTATGTATTTATTTGTACCCCACCTTTATTATTTTTACAAATAACTCAAGGTGAAAAACATATCCAATATACCTTCCTCCTCCTATTTTTCCCCACAGCCACCAGCCTGTGAAGTGGGTTGGGCTGAGAGAGAGAGAGATTAATTGGGCCAAAGCTGGCTTTTTTTATGATTAAGTCAGGACTTGAACTCACAGTCTCCCACTTTCTAGCCTGGCAACTCAACCACTAGATCATGGCTTTATTTCCATGTTGTCCCTTGGAGCATGGCTCTGATTATAAAATCAGTGTGGTCTTTTAGATGAGTTTGGCTTTCAATCTACATGTCTACCTTCAACAGGTCTAGGAAGGAGACAGGGTTGTCATTGAAAACGTAGTAGCAATCCAATGCATAACTGACTCCTAGCAGGTTTCTGAATAAAATTCCAAGTGTGGGAATACATGATCAAGATGTAAAAGTTTGCCTTGGGTATCCTTGGGACTGTTTCCTTGGAATTGATTCTGTCTTGCTCAAGCAAACCCCTCTCCCCCACATAGCATTGATGATGTTTCCTAGTCGGGTAAGGAAATGTCTGCAAGCAAACAACCAAGCTCAGAGACCACCAAGGGCTCTAGTTCCACCCCGAGCTGCAAATAATCTGTACTATCGGAATCAGTTGGACCTATTTAAAGGTGAGTGTATATATTGGACTGCAGCCAATATCTAAGAGAGAAAATGGTAACCTCCGAAGAAAATACAATAATATGGATTGCATTGTTTTCACAATACAAATACGAAGACATTGAAACATTGCTCTACTGTTCAGCCGTTGTATAATATTTGAAGGAAAAGAGACAGACTGGGTTCATACATATGAAGCCATAATCTGTTTTGGCTTGGTTTAGAGTATTGGTTGAACACAGTAATGCTGGTGATTTTGATATTGCACACCCACCATTCAATTATGATTCATTCAACCACACTTAAGATCAAGGTAGAAATTGTTTCCTATCTTTGCCCAGCAATAGCTAGTGTCAAAATTGTGGGTTTGTTTGGTTTCTTTGAGTGGACAGCTTTGGCAACAGAAATCTATGTTCTTATTACCTTTAGACTTATTTATGTTTATTACTTACTCAATTTATATAGCCACCCATCTCACGTATGATATTCTGTGTGGTTTACAATAAAAATATATAAAATATGTTATGTAAAAAGTATCCATCTATCCATCTGGGGATGACTTAGTAATTCTGAGAAGTAAATCATTTAATAATAATTAATGATGGGAATTGTTCGTGGCAATTCCCAAATTGTCCCTAAAACAGCCGAGGCTGGGATAGGTTTGACACAGTCATCAGGAAAACAAAATGTTCCAGAATTAGGATTACCAGATAAAAATCCTCCAAACCATAACCATTTTAAGTATTTGGGACATAACATTTTGGAGGAATTGGGTCAATTGTGAGACTAGTCTCACACTGGTCCAGAGGTGGTATTCAGCAGGTTCTGACCAGTTTTGGAGAATTGGTAGTGAAAAATTTTGAGTAGTTCTGGCAAATACCACCTATGACTAGAGATTCTACAGTATCCTTCCCCTGCCATGCCCACCAAGCCATGCCCACCAAGCCACACCCACAGAACCGGTAGTAAAAAAAATTGAATCCCACCACTGCACTGGTCCCTCACCCCAATTGTGATTCAGTTGATTTACTTCTCATAATTGCTAAGTCATTCCCAGACTTATAAATTTTGCACATAGATGTTTAAGACTTTTATTTATTTATTTTATTTATTCAATTTATTATAGCCACACCACTTCCAAAAGACTAAGCCACTGATTTGTTAATAAAGTATATTGCAACTCTTTAGTTCAGAATTCTTGCAAATAACTAATATCCACATTACCAAACACTTGAATGTATTGTATTGTAATATTAGAATGATGTCAAACATATTTTGATATTAATAATTTAGAAGTTTTAGATGGTGCCAACTGATCTAGACCCTATTGTGAGATCAAGATACATTTTAACTGAATATATTGTCATTTCACAATTTCAGCCAATCCAAATTCTTTTTACAAGAATTCACATGGTATAAAACCCTTTTTAGCAATAAGATCTCAAGGTGTAATTATGACTTCCCCTGCCCTCAAATTTCAATTTTCCACCTGGGATTTTCCTACAGAGTTCCTTGTTTCCATGAATTTCTCTAGAGTGAAAGATTATTGTTAATCTTGGTTTTTTGATTCCGCCAGCTTCTGCATTTAGAGCCACTTTGGTTTTTTTGTATATGATTAACTTTTATATCTAAATAATGTTAACGTGTATTTGTTGAATAAGTAAAGCTTATTTCAAACTAAATACTGAATAAATGATGCACGATTTCCTTAGCTAAAGCAATTTTTTAAATATTCCATTTTAACCAGTTTTTAATAATTTTGTTCTATTCATTTTTTAGGAAAAATGGACTTGCCATGAACATTTATTTAGTCAATTGTGCTCATTTTTTTAAAAAAAACCCTTTTTCTCTGATGTGCTTTCTTTTAGTATTTGACATTTTCAGTTCCTTCCTTTGAGTCAGGTGATCTTAGTTGCTTACATCCTGGGATTCTGGAACTAAGTTTACCTATCCAGCTTCTTAGTTATGATAACACTAATTGTAAGAAACAAGATCAAGCAAAATTGAACATTATCTTTTTATGCTTTTTTTCTGCTGAAATTCAACCAAACAAATAATGTTTTACTTCTTTTGTCTCTAAATAAAAGGTCAGGATAAAGTTCTATTCCATGCTACTCATTTTTTTACTGACATCAATTCACTTCACATTAATTGAGTTTTAACTATACCACAATAAGCTGAATTTGTCTAGAACGTTACGTTGTAACACATGATTTACAAAACATAGCGCCATGTTCCTAAAAGTTACTAAGCCATTACTAAACAAATGACAGGATATTTCTACACTATCACTTGTTTTCACTTCCTTTAACCTCAGAAATTGAGCTTAAAGGCAATCCAAAATTGTTTTCACTTCTGCCAACCTGAAATGCCGAGAACAATAATAATAAAAAAATATACTATTCTGTTCTGCATTACTGCAGGCCTGTAAGCAACAAACATCCTCCCATTTCACTCTAGGCAAAAAGGGGAACAAAGAAAAGAAACTGAAACAACAAAAAAGTGGCCTAGCATTTTGTAGGTCTGGAGGGAAACTGACAAAAACTCTTGTCAATTTCACACTTGCTGTTTGAGAAGGGAACCTCAAAGCCCTCCAGCTAGCTTTCTTCTTGCAAGACCTGAAGCTCAGCAGGATCAAAGAAAAGTTTCATTTAGTGTGGAAATGAAGCAAAACATCTCAAAATGAACAACCTGCATTGCAACAGTTGTAGCTGCTGCAGAGCTGAGCTGGCTCTGATCTCCCACACTGTTGAGATTTTTGAAACACAGAAACCTGGATCTATTTTCAGTCTGCTTCAGAAATACATGTGAAAATGTTTACATCAGGGGTGTCAACCTCGATTTCATTGAGGGCTGCATCAGGGTTGTGTTTGACCTTGGGGGCTAGGGTGTGTGTCTGGGATGGGTGTGATCAGGGTGGCCAGACGTCATTCGTTGCTGCAACGGCCTCCTCCAGCCCTCTACCAGCAAAAATGGAGCTTGGGGAGGGCCATCTGAACTCCACCGCGGCCGAAAACTGAGCCAGGACAGGCTGCATGCAACTTCCCCAAGCTCCATTTTTGTTGGCAGAGGTACCTCAGGCCGGTCCTTCACTGTTTCCAGGGTGGCCCCATGGGCCAGATCTAAACACCCTGCAGGCCAGATCCAGCCTGCGGATCTGCCTTGAGTTTGACAGCCCTGGTCTACATCATGGTTTAGCATGGTAAATGAGTCTGGCTAGTATGAGAGCTAGTTTGTGCTACTGGTATGCAATACAGGTTGTCCTTGACTTACAACAGTTTGTTTAGTGACTTATGACTGTTTTTTTCCACTGTTGCAGCATCTCCATGGTCACCTGATCAAAATTTGGATGTTGGCAACGGGTTCATATTTATGACAGTCACGTGAACAGCTTTTGTGACCTTCTGCCAAGCAAAGTTAATGGGAGAGCCAGATTCACTTAATGTGTTACTAACTTAACAGCTGCAATGGTTCAATTGACAACTGTGGCAAGAAAGGCTCTAAAATGGGACCACACTCACATATCCAAAGTCTCACTGAACAACAGAAATTTTGGGCTCACTTGTGATCGTAAGCTAAGGACAACATGTATTAAACCCTCAAGCATTTCAATGAAATTTGGCAACAGAGGAAAACCATTGACATAAAGAAGAGGTCGGGTTACCTGACTTTCAGGCATTAAAACTTTCGGAATGGGGATTATGGTTAATCTCTTGAAACTGATAGGAAATTGTTTTGAATGAAAGTAAAATGTTGTCATTTGGATTTGGACTATTATGGTTTTAAAAATGTGACATTGGGAAGCTTTTAAACTGTTAATTCACCTGGTACAAGGGTTTCTTTTTCTTTTTTTGTCTCTGCTTAATCTTTATAGTATATTAATGTGTGATTGTTAATTCAGTTTATGGTTTGTACAAACCCTGGAGCCTGATTCTGTGCTGTTATCTATTACAGAAATGCAAACATGCTCTTTGATGTATAACTTCAGTGACTTGGGAGGATAAACATGGAATACTCCATGGGCAATTTTAAAAAGAAATCCTAGAAGAATCTCAATTTGTGGATTTCATTTTATAAATGATCCACACCAACACAGATGCCCATGGATCTCGGCTATTTCCTATGACAGGATTCCTTGTGTGTCCAATCACAGTTGGCCAATAAAGAATTCTATTCTATTCTGCTTGACAGTTTTATTAACTAGATATAGCTATTTAATGTTACAAGTGTTGTAATCTGAGATAGGCAATTGTGAGCATCTAATCTGTTTATATAAATAATCAGATACTATACTAACGAAGAGGCAGTACCTATGAAGCACCAGTGGAGTGTGTTTGCGCAATATGTTAAACCAAACTTAATCCTGATATCTACTCATCCATTATTCTCTCTCTCTCTCTCTCTCTCTCTCTCTCTCTCTCACACACACACACACACACACACACACACACACACACCATAATCTGCCAGCAATACTCCTTTGGATTCTATACAGAAGAAACTTTGTGCAAAAGTCTGTAGAGATTCTCAGTAATCCAGGTCATGGTTGTCTCAAAGATGCTTTTTCAGGAAGCAACTGAACTATTTTGTTTTTTGTTTTAAAGATGTTTCATGTCTCATCCAAGAAGTTTCTTTTTCTTTTTAAATAAAGTTTTATTTGGGTTTTCAAACATACAAAATACAAGTAAAACATCTTTTTTGAAAATTGCATGGTCCCGGGTTATACTTCTTTATACAGACACAAAACTCAATTTCATGCTCCTTTTTGTATACTATTCCATATCTTATACTATTCTATATTTTCTATATAGTTTTTCCCCTCTTTTAGTTTTCTCAATTTTATTTTGATTATCTCATCTCAATTCAAATCATTATATTTATACTTTTGTCTGTTCTGTTTCAATTTCATATTATCTTTTCTCATTAGACAAATTTTCTCCTGTAGTTAATTGGAGTATGACACCTTTATATCTTTTAATTTTATCCATTCAACTCTTATTTAAACTTCGATATATACCTTAAGGTTATGACCTTCAGTATAATACATAATACATAACTTCCAATCTAATTCTGCTTGGTACATTCTTATAATACACACTATATTCTTTAAAAAAAGGATTGTAAATATATGTAATTAAAACTCTCATTCCATTCCAATTCAGTTCTATCATTAATATTTATTAAAGTCTTAACATCTTTGACATTTCTTTTCAATTAAATATCATACTTCCTTAAAGACATGTATAATCTCCGTACTTAATTTTTTCCTTATTTCTCTTCACATATGTTTTATATTCATTTTGTTACATTTATTTATTGACAAGCATTCCATTAAGTTACAATAACTATTTTATCAAACATTTTAATCATAACATTGTTTCATATTTTCTGAAATTATTTCTATTTCTAATATAACAATACTGTCTTATGTACCTTGGCAGAATCCCTTTTTCAATTAGATTTTCACCCATTATCTCTAAATAGGCCCTGTTTCTCTATATTTTGTTTCTGTCCTTTGTAACTTCTTTTCCTTTCTTCCCTCTCTTCTTCTCCCTCCCCTTTTTACCCCCTTGTCTCTCTACTTCTAATTCTCTCTTCTGCATTTCCCTCTTCTGTTGCTTTCTGATTTTATACTTATTTTTCACTCTATTCTTTTTTGGGGTTCTTTTTCCCCAATCTTAAACTTTCCATTCTCTTTCCCCCCTTTCCTTCCCCCCCCCCCACCTGAGATTACTTGTTCATTAAAGATGGCTTCTTCTTTGTCCCAATCTTCTTGTTCTGCAGGCATTTCTTGTTGTTTCTCATAGTTCCAAATCTCCATTTCCAAGAATTGAAATACGAAGCCAAAAGAACCTCTCCCTTCTTCCGCATCTTCTTTGTACTTTTAAAGTTCCATTTTCAATTCTTCTAAAAGAGGAGCCATTTTAAGCACTTTTAAACAACCACCCAATTGATTTTAGTTATTCAAATGCAGTAACCAAGAATCCAGAGATCACCGAATAATCCAAATAGTCCTAAGCTGTTTCTTCTTATTTCTTTTTTCACTTTCTCTTCCTGGGGTTTTACTATTTTGGTTGTGATGTTTCAGTTAAGATGTATCTTTTGAAAGTCTTGTTGAGATTTTACTGTAAGTTCTTTTCAATTCCAGGCAATCCCCTCCCTTCCAGATCCTGCCCTTTTATTCTTTTTCTCTCCTTTCCTGTTTTCAAAAGCTTTTAATTATCCAGAAATCTTTATTATCCCTTTGACTTTTTATTTTCAGCATTAAATGCCTATTAATGTCAAAGTGGATTTTTTTCCCCAATTCCTTGCTTCAGTCTCTTAGCTGTCAGTTTAGGAAAAGGAGAAAACCAAATCTTTTCCCCTTTCTCTCTCCTTCGCTGTTTAGAAATCTTCTTTGGGAACAGTGTTATTTTTTTTTAATAGTTTAAATTCCAGGGTACCTTATTTGTTGCTTTTTCTGTTTGACCCAGTCAACCAAAACTTTCTCTTCTTATCTTCCCCCTGCACATTCTTTTCCGGTCGAGTTCTTCTTTGTGGTGGCCATTTCTGACCACCGCTGCAACCGCTTTCAGGAAAGGGAGTAATGACCAGCTGGGGAAGAGAGATGCGGCTCTCCTCAACCCTGCAGGCAGTCTCCCCCTTCTTCACCACCTCTATGGGGTGGCTTAGCCCAGCTGGCTCAGGGTGCTCCAGCGGCAAGCACGGATTGAAACCATGCAGAGTCGTGGTTTCAGTCTGTCGCTGAAGAAGCTCAAATCGGAAGTCCTTCATCCAAGAAGTTTCTTCAGCTCTGACAGAATAGTGGGGAATTGAAGGATTTATATTCCTTGCAGAAAGCTGGTCATTTGCATCCCTAAAGGATCATTGAAGCACTTGGAGGTTTATCTGTGCCCCCAGGGTCACCTGAGTAGTGATCCTGGTTCCTATAGATTACCAGTTTTGATGTTTGTAACCTCCCAAATGTATCTGTCTAGCTTCTGTGAGACACAGAAAGAAACCTGAATCAGATTACCTTTTGCACAAGCCATCAGCATTCTTATAAACAAGCACTCTCATCTCTGTTCTTGCCAAGCAGTCCATTATAGGTTCCAATAAACAGAGGTGGCTCAAAATTATCCTGTGATGATGGTGTACTTTAGTTGCATGGCCAGTTTGGTTAGATTTGCACTGAGCAGCCTTTAGTCTATTTGTATTCCTCATATGATTAGGGTACACTAATTGTGTTAAAATGTGACTTGATTCTGATCTATTTGATGGTCTACGTACTATCAATTTGGTGTCAACTTTTAATCACCACATAGATTTTCTCCATGATGGTCTGCTTCTAACCTGGTTCTTTAAATTGCAGGTTTGTTGCTGTAATTGAATCCATTTATTTTGCTCCATTTATTTATTTCTCTTCTTTTCTTTTCTTCTACTTTTCACAGCATTAGAGCCTTCTCCAGAAAGCTAGGTCTTCATATAATGTGTCCCTAGTAGGATAATTTAAACCTGGTCATTTGTGCATCTAATGAGAATTCTAGGTCGATCTGTTTGATGGTCCATTTGTTTTCTTCTTCACAATCAAATTTTCACTACAGAACCATCATGACATCAGAATATTTTTTCCAAAGCCTTAATGGCTATTCTATCAAGTGTTCATTTGCAATGCATTTCTTGACTGTTTGCTTCCTTATTCTTGATGATTGATCCTGAAAGATAGAAGCTATATCATTTCAGTATCCATTGCCACTTCTAAGATTGTATGTGATCTTCTTTATATTTCATTGCAATCCCCTTTTTTCACTGAGCTCCTGCACTTTTACTTGCATGCCCTTTGCTTTTTCAGGTATTAGAGAGGTGTCGCTTGCATAGAACAGGTTATTGATGTTTCTTTTTCCGATTTTAAATGTATGTTCTTTTTTTTTAAAAAAAAATCCAGCTTCTCTTATGTTATATTAAGCACTGAATAAAAAGGGAAGAATTTGCAGTCTTGTCTTCCTCTTTTGCCAACGTAGAGCCAGTCTGTTTCACCATGTGCTATCTGAACTATGGGTTCGTGACCTATACGTGGCTTTTGCATGAACATGATGGGATGTTCTTAGATTCCCATTTTTCTAAACACACCCTACAGCTTGACACGACCAATTCCAATCCTCGATGGGTCCAAATTATTCAGTTAGTGAGGTTAGTTTGTAGCCTGCCATATAAAGAAGTAGGATTTTGAAGTGCATTTGCATTTATAAGTTTTAGTTTAATAACAGATGCTCAACCCATGATTTTATTAAAAGATGTCTCGAACAGTTTTCTTTTAAACTGGAGAAGATTGATTATGTTAGTGAGCTTCTCACTTAACACTTGAACTCAAACAAGGAAGAGTAATTATGAATTGATGAATCTACAGAAAAGTGCCTAAGGGTCTAATGCAAAATAAATGATGCTTTGGTGTACTGAGATTTTTTTAAAATTCGCATTCAGTTGATGTAGTTGCAGTACTTGAGTAAAACTATAATGAAGTTATGAAGTCATTGCCAAATGAGTACCACTATGATCCACTGTATCACAGAGTCTGTACATGGCACATATTTTACAAGGAAAAAAGTGAGTTTAAGGCATATTGTAAAATATCGAGATAAATTTGTCTTTTTTTCTTGATCAAACCAGCTCTTAATACAAATTGTTTCTTCTAAAATCAGAGAAGTGAATGGTAAGTTTTGAGAAAACTTTGTAAGAATATAGTCCTGTCATTGTGGTATATATAGAGTCAGAGACTACAATTTCCTCCTGCAACCAACAGATGGGCCACACATGACATAATTAGAAACTTTGTGATGTCATAGTAAGGAGTCAACAAAATATAGAAGTTTTGAGGGTAATTAAAGGGGTAACATGCAAAAATTGAGCAGGAGGCAAATTGCTTTTATTTTTATCATTGAAATGCTCTAAATATTGTAGTGACAAATTTAAGTACCAAAATTGCTGCATTTCAGTGAGCTCTTTGAGGGTTTTTAAGAGTATACAGTGGAAGATCTTGTTTTCCAACAGATGCTTATTCCAATTTCTAAACATTCTATAAGAACAAACAACCAAACAAAAAAAATCATCAAAAGTTAGAAAATTTGCTGATGAATTTCAGCAGCATCACTGTGGTGGCACAGTGGTTAAAATACAATATTGCAGACTATTTCTACCAACTGCCAGCAGTTCGATACCATCTCAAGGTTGACTCAGCCTTCCATCCTTCCAAGGTTGGTAAAATGAGGACCCTGATTATAATATTCTGACTCTATAAACCACTTAGAGAGGGCTGTAAAAGCATTTTGAAGTGGCATATCTAAGTGCTATTGCTATTGCTATCATTACGGGGCTGGGGAATGAGTTGCAAATAGGATACTGAAGGCTGCATGCAGTTATCTCAGTCCATGTTTGCCTTATAATATGGGCCTTAAGGTTTCCTAATTATTTGAAGTGGATTTAAAGGTAATGTGGGGAATTAAACTGATAGAAGAAGTAATCAGTTTTTATATTTTAAAACCCCCGAGACTATGTAACACCTCACTTGGATCTAGCATTTTCCATGAATGAAACATTTATTGCCAGTTTTTCCATCTTAAATTTTTGGAAAGTCTCCAAAAGGCTTACTGTATATTTTTAAGAGCTGCAAAGGAATTGCAATCAAACTTTGTAAGCAAATCTTTGGATCCAGCCTTTTGTTTTTATAGAGCTTTGCTTATATTGCCCTATAATAAAGTGGCTCAAGATTTGTTTTTGCCCCAGAGGCTGTAGCCTTCAAGTGGAGTGGTGGTGAGATGATGAAGATGAAATAAATATGCATCTATGATTTCTGCAAAATTTGTTGAGTCTCCATTGGGAAAAGATAAGAGTTTAGGATCTGTTTAGGGCAAGAAAGTACCTTGGGTCAGGGGTCCCCAACCACCGGTCCCCGGACCGGGACCGGTCCATGGATCATTTTTTACCAGGCCGCAAAGCTTGGGCTCCACCATCTTGTTTCGACGGCGCTTCCAGGTTTTCAGCTGCTTCCGGGTTTTCAGTTGGAAAGCAGTGTTTGGGTGCTCACGCCTTAGTTTCGTCGAAGAGGGGAGGGCTTCGAATGAAGAGCTGTCCCGATGGCGGTGGAGTCTCGCATTACTCAGGTACTGGTCCGTGGAAGAATAAATAATCGTGAAACCGGTCCCTGGTTCAGAAAAGGTTGGGGGCCACTGCCTTGAGTAATCTCTCTATATAAAAGTGAAATACCACTCGCATATCATCACAAAATCGCCAGAACTGTAAAGCCTACAAACTTGAAATTTGGCACGCTTGGCTTCTAGGTGATCACTGAGAAAGGATTTTTTGAAATGACCATCAGAGCATTAGTATTTCCTATATTATTATTAACATGCTCTGATGCAAAGGAGTGCTACTCCCCCTCCCTACCAGAAAAGAAATCTGTTCCAAATACAAAATAAAAGCAGAGGAGAGGAGTTTCAGTTTCACTTTTAGTTTCCCAGCAGCAACCAGCTTTAGTACAGAACAGTTGAGCTAAGCCATGCCCAGGCTCTTTTCTGTCTCCTTCTTGCTCACACAGCAAATACTCTTTCAGTTTCCAAACAGCTCTCAACTCTCAAACATTGACAGGACACTAACTAGATGGATGCTGGTAGGCAGAGACAGAATTTCCCCCCCTTATTTTCCTCCCCCAAAACTAAGCCTGGTCACATAGTTTTGTAGCGAAGCAGGGGTATAGAGCTGGTATATAATATATGCACTTCTAGATACACTGACCAATATCTAACACTTCTAGATACACAAAAAACAAAAAGTCAAAATAGGAAAATTTGTTCAGAGTTGACTGACATGTACAAGCTATTGAGACCTTCAGGACTTATTAGAACTTTTAAAAAATATTGGATAGATAGAAGACCAGAACAGGGAGGGGTTAGAAGGGAGAGAAATAGTTTGATTTGTAATTATGAAGCCTACATGGTCAGAGTGTTAAAATGGATTATCAGAGAAAATGAGAATCATTCAAATTAGACTTCATCAGGTCCTACGATGGTTTCAGATTGCACCCAGGATTGCCTAGGACTGTTAGGATGAAGAAGCAAACCCATAATAGTTCACCCCATTTCTGGAAAGACAAAAGCCCTAGTTATGGTCACCATTTGTTACGACACATAGTTTCCGTGGTAGTTGGAAAACACTAATAAGAAACAATTAGACAGTTTTACGTTAACAAGGATAAATAATTTTAGCTGCTGAACTAAATATAGAAAATCTGTAGAAATAAAATTAAGCTCTTGAAAAATAATTGAAGCTGAAAATTTCAGTTTGCTTTATCAAAGAGTTGGAGGGGATGAATCAAGCTTATGTCTGTTAATATGTAAAACGTTTAATGACTAAAACATAAAAAGGAAAGCGGCAAGTTCTTAATCCACGTGGCTGAACTAGAGGACAGTAAAAGAAAAACCTAGCTCCACATTAAACATAGTAACATAGGTTAGTATGATATTCTAATGCATTCCCCCCCTTTTCACTGATTAGATTGTGAATCAATACAGTCTATTTTTCATGGTAGCAGCAGATGATACAGGATGGCTGGTCTGTCATGTGACTGCCATTTTTATAGGTGGTCATTTTCTTTTCCGATTCTGAATTTTAAATAAAATCTAAAGAGGGAATATCAGCCCTTCAAAGCAGACCAAACTAGGAAACCAAAGTTATGAATGCTAATATTTTTTATTATAAGGTTACAGTAACAGAATCTTACAACACTGAATGCTTAAACAAAACCACACAGATATTAGTTGGAATTAGTTGTTCGTAGGGCTTATATTGCAAAAATAATTGCTGTTGTTGCCAATAACCAGTCTGCTCCTTAGAATTGGGCTTAAGCACACACTTTACTGCAATCATTTTAGAGTTTTATTTTTACGTTGTTCGTTTTCATAGTTTCATAGTTCTATTAGTAGATTGATTTTTTGTTTTGTTTCCTCTATGTACAGTTGCCTTGACTCTGGGATTCTATAAAATATGTGCAGATTTCCAAAGGCATCTGATGTAAATGCAGGCCTCAACAGTAGTTTAGTTTATTGTCATTGCACCTTGTACAACGAAATTAAAACCATCTTCAATGTACATTATGACTGTGAAAACAAACACAAACAGACATCCTTCACATTCTATACATTGAATTAAAAACCCCTGATATTGCATTAATATTGCATTATACAGTAGAATTCAACAGAGTTACTGCCCTGGGATAGAAGCTTTTTTCAGCCTACTTGTCCTTGTTTTTATTATCCTGTACCCTTATAGATTCTGTTGTAACGAGACTTATATATGGATAAGTCGCTTACATGTATTGCAAAGTATGTGTTGTTTACCAGAATGTTTGCTTCCTGGTTATAACTCTTGCACCATCTCCTTAGAGTGGACCAGTTTTTATCTTTGGGGTGCTAATTCAAGGTGCCCATTATTTCACACCTTTGGCCAGGGGTGGGATTCAATTTTTTTTACAACCGGTTCTGTGGGCGTGGCTAAGTTGGTGGGCATGGCTTAGTGGTCATTGGCTGGGCATGGCCAACTCAATATCACTCACATCAAGGCACACATCTCCTCCCTTGGCCTCTCATGACTGTGGGGATGCTGCAACAGTCATAAGTGGGAGAAAAGGTCATAAGTCATTTTTTTCAGTGCCATTGTAACTTTGAATGGTCATTCCACACAAGCAAAGTACCAGCAAAGGAGGGGGAAAAAAATCAAGAGAAGCTCCAGAGACAGGAATTCTAGTCCTGTCAAGAACGTAATAAGGGTTAATGGAGAGGCAGTTTCTGTAAGCAACACCAGAATGTTTCCTTCCTGCCTTCCTTACAGGATTAGGCCAGTAATTTCTTCCAACAACCGGTTCTCTGAACTGCTTAGAATGTTAACAACCAGTTCTAGCGAATAGGTGCGAACCTGTAGAATCCCATCCCTGCCTTTAGTTCAATATTTGAAATGTATTTCATTCAAGCGAACTAATTTTTTAAAATCATTGTATAAATATAGTGGTGCCTTAAGATTAAGTTCTTATTCCTGGATTGTGGACATTTTCTGATATGAGTAAGAAATAAAGAGACTTCATGTCATGGAATGCATTTTTATCAGACCCTTTACTTTAGTGGGCATAGCCTAATGCAAAAGCCCAAACTCTTTCTTAACTTCAATTTTATCATTTAGAATGGTTGTTATTGTTATTGGTAAACAAATCAAAATTAGAGAATCTGGCTGATCTCTTATCTTCCAGAAATCTTTCCACCACCACCACCACCCCAAACCCAGCATGTTGATGTATATCCACAGAATAACAGAGTTAGGATGGACCTTGGAGGACTTTTAGTCCAACCCACTATACCATTTCAAACAAATGGTTGTCCAGTCTCTTCTTAAAAACATCCAGTCTTGAAGTACCCATAACTTCTGGAGGTAACTCATTCTACTGCTTAATTGTTCTCATTGTCAGAAATTTCTCCTTAGTTCTAGGTTGCTTCTCTCATGGATTAGTTTCTATCTGAAGTGGGCTGCTGCCAGTTCTCACTGGTTCTGGTGGACCGGTAGTTAAGATTAGGTGAACCGGCACATCCTACCACTGGCTGGCCCTGGCCCCAGCCGTTTTTCACACTGTTTTTGGGCTGTTTCCTGAAAACAGCCCTCAAATCAGCCTGGTTTTGGGGCCATTTTCAGGCTGCTTTTTGGCCCATTTTTGGCTGAAAAAAGGGCCTGAAAAACATCCTGAAAAACTGCTTGAAAATCCCCCCCAAATGGCCTGGTTTTGGGCTGTTTTCAGGCCATATTGGGCCATTTTCCATGCCAAAAATGGCCTGAAAATGGCCCTAAAACCAGGCTGAAAAACGGGTGAGGAGGGGCCAGCCAGTGGTGGGATTAGCCCCAACCGGCTGAATCATACCTCTTCCTTTGAGGCGCGTGGCTTGGAGGCGGGGCTGGGTATGATGGGTGACATCACCCACCCAGTCACATGACCAACCGGCCACACCTACCCAGCCAGAGAACCGGTTGTTAAAAAATTTGCAGCCCACCACTGGTTTCTATCCATTGCTTCTTGTCCTCCCCTTCAAATATTTTGTAGAATAGGTTGATCTCCTCTTCTTTGTGGCAGCCCCTGAGATATTGGAGCACGCTATCATGTCACCCATAGCCCTTCTTTTCATTAAATTAGACATACCCAGTTCCTGCAAAAATCAACTGCATAACTGTCAAGCACTGGGGAAATCAGATGATCCGGCAGTTCAAATAAGTGTAAAGATTTATTGCAAGCTTAAGCCCTCTACAAAATCTGAGCTAGTAAATGTCAAGGGAAATGAGTGGGAATTAAGAGGCATTCAAGTGGGCTGGACTTAGATCTCTTGCAGGCACACAGGGACTTGTGACTTACAATGCCTTTGACTCCTTTCTTGGGTTCAGTCTGGTCATCTCCTACAACTATTGCAGAAAGTTATGCTGCTTTTTCCCTTTCTAAAGTCAGAAGAAAAAAGTGTTTCTAGTTATTGATGAGGTGAAAGGCTTCAGTACTGTTCAGTAGCAATGGCAATTAAATATGTTTTATGCAAATCTCTGAACTGCTTTATTATTTTAATGAACAAATAGAAATATCATGCTATATAGTGGTCCTGGATTTTTATTATTTACTTCTGTTTCTTCACTGAGCAGAACTACAGATGTGCTAGAGCATATAGCATAACCAGACAGCAATGTAAGCTTTTATGCCAGATGTGGCTGTTTCTTATGATAGATAGGAAATAGTCATTAAAACCATACTTCAAACAGTTTCAATTCAAAACATTGAAAATAGATTTTACTCTAGGGAAGTAGTATCGGGACATTTTCCTCCTTCGCTAAACTGGGTGTGGGAGTGGCCAGTGTGTGATGCATCTGGCCTTCAGGCCGGAAGTTTGACACCCCTGTCTTAGCTCAATGTTCACTTTTTCAGGGGCTAAAAATGTCTTTAAGCTAAACGTGTTCTTTTAAGATATTGGTACAACATAGTATAAAACAACAGTGAATATATTGGGGCTGTAAGTTTTTGTTATTATCCCATAAAATTTCCACTTTGTATCTTAGAATTTGACAAAACATAGATGTCCACCCCTACTTTTGGGATGGGCCACATCTGTTTCAAACAGCTACCAGTAGTTTGGAAAAATCAGGATGAAAATTTGCACCGCTTATTTATACAGGAGAATTATTAGAATATATTCCAAACAAGGGATTTATACACTACTGCTTTAGTTCTTTATGACCTGAAAGGACAAAGAGGATGGGAATTTTCTTTGAAACATTAGAATCAGCATTTTGTCCAAATAAAATGCTTTCAATTGCTTATAGGACTGCATGCTGGGTGTAGCTATAAGAACCTACAGTAGATTACCTGATTCTTAAGCTTAGAAATTTAAAATAGTATTGCTAGAAGTTCTAAACATGAAGATAATTCTAATTAAATTTACAAAAGAGTGCCAAAATGGTCCATATAAGTTTGGGATGTGACAGAATTTTTGTAGCCTATACTGCAGTATACTGTATCTTCTTTTCAATAATACCCTCTAAATTCTTTGTCAAAATGAATGGCTTCATATATTTTATTAATCCATGGTCTCTTTAATTGTGGTTTATTCCTACCTATTTGGGTTCATTTAGCAAACTAAGTCATAAACCACGGTTTATGAACTAAAGTCACTGGATTTTTTTCCAATGGTTGGTTTCAAATTAAAACAACAACAACAACAAAAGGCAGTGCAGTGTTGCTCAGCATTGGTCACTAAGAGAGGTGGACTTCAACTTTCAGAATTCTGGCTGGGAAATTCTGGGAATCAAAGTCCACCTCTCTTAAAGTGAGTAAGAAACACTGGCTTAGTATATTGAATGAGTCCAGCCAAACAGGATAAGCAGTGATGGACTAGTGATCTACGAGTGAGTGAGTGAGTGAGTGGCTATTTTTACCCTAAGTCAGTAGTGGCAAACCTTTTTTGGCTCCCGTGCCGATAATTGCGCATGTACTTGTGCACTTCCGTGCCAGCACCCAGAAGGCAATGTGTGCTGGGCCCGCCCACCCCCCTGAGCCTGCACGTGCGATCACCCCTACAGTGCGCTACACATCTCCGCGTCTTCGAGCGTGGTTCCCCTGTTGCTCACTATGCATCTCTACCCCTGCGCGCATGATTACCCCACTGTGCGCAGCACATCTCTCCCTGCGCGCATGATTCCCCTGCCGCACGCCATGCATCTGGCGCATGCGCACATGTTCACCTTTCCACACACTGGCATCTTGCATGCACGCAAGATAATCTCCATCCATCTGCACATGCACATGCAACCCCCAGTGCACGCTGCACGTCTCTGCACACCCCCGTCCCCCTCGCATGAGCCCCAGATACCTGACAATCAGCTGTCGGGTGGTGGTGGCGTACTTGCATGCGCAGTGGGCCTCTTCCGGGTGAGTTCTCACATGCCAGGGGAAATGGCTCTGCATGCTACTTCCGGCATGCGTGCCATAGGTGCACTATCACAGCCCTTAACTATAACATGATAGATTTGGCTTGCTTGGTCTAGAACAGGGGTGTCAAACTCGATTTCATTGAGGGCTGCATCAGAGTTGTGTTTGACCTCAGGGGGCTGGGTGGGCGTGGCCAGGGTGGGCATGTTGAGCTCAATGTCACTCATGTCAGGGGTGTCTGTGGTGGCCCGAGTGCTCTGGCAGCGAAAACAGGCTTGGCAGCTCCGTTTTCACTGGCAGAGGCACCGCGGGCCCGTCCTTCACTGTTTCCAGATGGCCCCATGAGCCAGATTTAAGCACACCCAGGCCTTGAGTTTGACACCCAGTCTAGAATGATATGTGTATTAGCCACTATGCTTTGTAAATCACAGCTTACAACTTAAAATCTGGATAACAACCTGTGCCCCATATCAGTGGAGGGATTCATATTTTTTTACTACTGGGCGTAGCAGGGGAAGGATATTGTAAAATCTCCAGTCAGAGGTGGTATTTGCTGGTTCTCCGAACTGCTCAAAATTTCTAGAACTGGTCAGAACCTGCTGAATACCACTTCTGCCCCATATGCCTTCTTTGCAGCCCCCAAAGCCCTGGGAGAAGGTGGATCTGAAAGTGCTTGAGTTAAAGAAGAAAATGGGTGCGTTAAACCTTGCTTGATTAAAACAAAATTGGTTTTTCTGTAACATAATCCTAGTCAGCATTATGGAACAAATCCTACTTAAATTACATTGTATTCTACATCACATTAAAGAACGCTGGAAGTTAGAACTCATCCAAGATGCAGACACACAGGTACGGTATGTTCCAAAGGTGCTTTTTTTCCAGAGGCAACTGGACTTTCTGGTTTTTTTCTTTGAAGACGTTTCACTTCTCATCCAAGAAGCTACTTCAGCGCTAACACAGTTCAATGACACAGTTTGAAAGATATTCTCTTACCTTTTAAAATGTCCAATACTTTGCATTCATAGAGGCTCAGCCCAATTTAACTAATAATAAAGTTTCACAAACCACAAACATCTGAAGACTAAATGAAAGATATTTAGCTCATAAATGAAGGGTAACATCATGCAAATCAATTTAGAACGACAAAAAGTGAGCTTAATATAGAAGTTAATTGGGAACAGTGTTATAAACAATTTGCCATACTATAAATTTGAAGGATAGATGTTCATTTAAAATAAGCTGGAATATGCTTCTAAAAACATGTAATTTCAGGAGAGAATAGCCTGTTAAAATTAATATAATTGATTAACAATTAAAAATTAAAACACAAGTAGAATGGGATTGGAGGTGAAATATTGAGTTTCCTTTGATAGGTAGAGTAATTACGAAGTGTGCTTTTGAAGTTCAAGAAGACAGCCTTAGGACACAATATTTTTTAAAAGTAAAAATTGGCTTGCACTCTCTGTTAGAATGATTTATTTTGCACTAAGAAATGGGTGTGAGACATGATGTGATTTAAAATTTCATCTCTTGTTGAAACTGCTTGAGGGTGACATGTTTTTCCTCCCTTCATCTCTCTCTCTCTCTCTCTTTTTCTCTCATTTGGGAATGGGGGGTGATGGAAGGTTTTCTGTCGCTGAAATCTACTATTTAAAAAGCCAAGTTGGTAGTTTCTCTTTAGAATGAATTTTGAAAAATTCTTCTGATACAAGGAAGTTAAACCTCCCCCCCAACCTGGAAACTCAAATACTATGATTAAATTTGATTAAAATGACTAAGAATTTAATCATAATAACTTTTGGTCTAGTAGAATGACATTTCATATAAACACTGCAGCATCTCTCTATCTGCTGTTTCTATACAGGTAAGCCTCAACTACTGACAGTCAGTTGGTAGCGACCATTCAAAATTGTAACCAACTCCCCAAAAGGTGTTTATGCCCTGGTTCCCAAATTCCCTGCAAGTCACATGACTGCATTTTGGGTGCTTAGCAATCAGGCTGCATTTACAGCCACCTGCACCATCCCAAGCTTGCGTGACCATGATCTAAGACTGGTATTTATTTCTGGTTTTCAGCAAAAATGTCCCATAGCAAATAATGGGTTTGCTTAATGATTGTTGCATTTGCTTAATGGCTACCGCATTTGCTTAATAAGGTTGTAAAATTGGGTCGGTTATCTGATGATCTGCTTTACAACTATCATAACTTATCACTGGTACATTTACAACTATTTACAACTATCATAACTTATCACAGTAGTACATTTTTTTTGAATCCTACCACTGATTAGAATAATTAAATGATGCCTTAAACATAATCCTGGTATAGGGCATTCCCGTTAACTATTCCAGTTCCAGAACCAAGTATAAAACTGGATTGGAATGAAATCAAGCTCAACTCTTGAAGAATTTGGAACCCATTCCTGCTTTCTGAATATCAAAATTGCCGCTAGACAAGCAAAATAACATGGAGAGTCCACCATAGCAACATTGGTGCTGATTCACCTATTATAGCATTGCAATAACATTGATGTTCTTGGGCAGGACATCTTATATTCCTCTCATTTGGCTGCAGCACAGATTTTGCAGCTTGTTATACTGGGGTTCTACAGGGCTTAGCTGAGAACACAAATCTTCCTTGTAAATTTCTCAGGCAACCCTATTATCAGTTTTTTTCAGGTAGTTTTATAGCCTTTGTAAAAATTTATTTTCCTTGCTTATATTTTCTTGCTTCTATAACTGGACTATATCAAACTCTTGTTGAATCTACCATGCTTGTGACTTCGAGAAAGCCATTTCTCTCTGTCTGTCTGTCTCTCCTCCTCCCACAGAAATTCTGTGCTATGGCCTCCATCTTTGATTGCAGCTGTTGGAAAGGGGGCTGCTTGTGAAACTACAGTGTCATGCCATTATTACAACTTTCAGTGGCTATTTATATGCAGAACAAGGTAATGTTGATATCTAGGATCAATGATGTTCCTTCTCATATCAACAAAAAGACCTTTCCCTCTCTCCCTCCCACCCTCCCTCGATCTCTCTTTTACAGATGACTTTAAAACACTGTAAAATGCCTGGGGAGAAGAAATGTGGATTGTGGAGTGCTGTATGTTTGTGAGGTTCTATTTGTCCATTCCAGATGCAAAATAGCCTTCATGATTCATGAAAGTAAGGGTCATATAGAGAGGCCAATTGTAAGAATCCATTAATCTAATACCACCTGAGAATCCATGTTAACTGAAACATCAGCTAACGTGGTCTCATAAAAGTCTGCTGCTCCTGTTCATGAGAAGAAACTTTAAAACATGGCAGGAACTGAATGTTACGGATAAGATAGAAAAATAGGCACAGAATAAGGAAACTATCTGGCATCTAACAAATAATGTTTGAAGCAAGAATAATTGATATTGCTAGTTGTAGCATACAGGATCACTATGAAGACGTGTTTCTACCTTATTCCAGGCAGCTCCGTTCACATATTCACATGTGGATATACAGGAGGTTGGGGTGAACCTTCTTTTTATTTTCTGCCAATTCTGTTTGCATCCAGTCCTCCAGTTGTTTTTAAAACTCTTCCAAATGGAATACTTAAATCATCCATTGTGTTAAAATCTATCATTAATTATTTTAGCTTCTTAGTGAACGCTCAGAATGCCTATGTTGACAGCAGTTCCAAAATGTAAATTCTGGATCTACTGTGTTTCTCCAACAATATGGCTTCCCCCAATAGGAAGTCCCAGCATGCTTTATAGGCATAAAATCAAATTAAGCCCCTCCCCCCAAATTAAGGCCTATATTAAACATGCGAAATGGGGGGGAATGGCGGGGGGGGCTGGCCGTTAGGAAGTACTTTTGTTGCATACCCGGATATGATCCTGCCTGCGTTGACCTCAGCATTGCTTTCCCTTCTCCCCGTGCTGCCACGGCATTTAAAGCAACACCACAGTGTTTGGCACAGCCACATGCAGTCAGCCAGGGCTCCTCCCTGCAACTGGAGCCCGGTGGAGACACTCGGCTTCAGGCGCTCCTGTTGCCGCCTTCCCTTCGCCTTCAAAGGCAAAGCCAATTCTTTTAAAAACGATGCCCTACTACTGGTACAACAAAGACTCCCCTGCCCAAGAGGGAAGTCCAACCCACGTGGGGAGGCAAATCTCCTGGGGCCACAGCACAGGATCGGCCCACCCCGGGAGAAGTGCCCAGCCGCCATCCCTGCCTGACACCGGGCAGAGCGTGGAGATCTTTGCCTGGGGTGCCCAGTGCAGCTGACAGGTGGGCCCTCCTGCCTGGTGGCAGAGCTCTCACCAAGACAGCGAATGCCTCCCCTCTGGATCCTCTGCTCATCCCACCAGGGTGCGCCCGCCTGCCAACCAAAAGAGCTGGGCCAACCTGAGCTTGGCTTCCTTCCCAAATCCCTCCAGCCCGAACCCAAAGGGGCCACCGGAAGAGGCTGCCCGAGGCAGTGATAGCACCCACTGATCCACGGACAGGGAGGTGAGGTGATGGCAGTGCTGCTTCCCTGTCCGGCGGGTCCGGTAAAAAGAGCCCAAAGCCGTCCATCCTTTTCACCCCTTGCCCAGCCCATCTCCATCCCAATGCACCTCCAAACACGCTGGCAGCTCCAAACACTGCAGTGGCACGGGCATCGGGCAGAGGCGCTCACTCGTCAGGACTCAGCTCGGAGGAGAATGTGGTGCAGGCTGTTGCCTTGCCTCCCTGTCTACAGATGGGTGGGCACTATCACTGCCTTGGGCGGCCTCTCCCAGTGGCCCCTTTGGGTTCAGGCTGGAGGACTTGGGAATAAAGCCAAGCTCAGGTTGGCCCAGCTCTTTTGGTTGGCAGGCAGGCGCACACCCACGGCTCATTTTCCTGGCTCTACCCAGCCTGCACGGCTCTGGCACAGCCCTGGTGGGATGAGCGGAGGGTCCAGTGGGGAGGTGCTTGCTGCCTTGGTGAGAGCTCCACTGCCAGGCAGGAGGGCCCGCCTGTCAGCTGCGCTGGGTGCCCCAGGCAAAGCTCTTCGCGCTCTGCCCAGTACCACGCAGGGGTGGTGGCTGGGCACTTCTCCCGGGGTGGGCCGATCCTGCACTGTGGCCCCAGGAGATTCGCCTCCCCACGTGGGGTTGGGCTGCCCTCTTGGGCAGGGGAGTCTTTGTCGTACTAGTAGTAGGGCACCATTTTTAAAAGAATTGGCTTTGTCTTTGAAGGTGAAGGGAAGGCGGCGACAGGAGTGCCTAAAGCTGAGTGTCTCCACTGGGCTCCGGTTGCAGGGAGGAGCCCTGTCTGGCTGCACATGGCTGCACCAAATGCCACAGAGTTGCTCTAAATGCCACAGCAGCACGGGGAGAAGGGAAAGCAACGGTGGTGGAAGGTTTCCCGATACGAAGTGCCCCACCAACACCGAGGTCAACATCCAAACCGTCTCTGCCCGCCCCCTGAAGATGCAAGGGGGGGAATTAAGTCACCCCCGACTGTTTTTTGGGGGGGGTCAAAAAAAAATAAGGCCCGGCCTTATTTTGTGAGAAACACAGTACTTCTGTGTTGTGTAGAAAAAAAAAGTGTTTGTGTGTGCATATGGGGGACATTTTCAAGAGCCAAGGTGTTATACACAGGCTCTGCTTTCTTATTTCTTTTCAGTTTACATCAGTTTTAGATCAGTTTTCTGTTAGTTGAGCTGAAGGCTGGATCTACTATGCCTGGCTAGCAGTCTTTAACATGTGCATCAGTATCCTAATCAATGTGAACCTGGGATATCATAATATAAGTGTGGCTTCATGTTAAAAACATATTTTACCTTTTTTCCATAAGGCAAAATTTCTGGAAGCCTGCCTGGACAACCTATTGATTTATGGTACTTGAGATGTTTTTCAAAAGAGTGTCACCCGTGTGTGTAATGTCTCCGGATGCTAAATTTTGTATTTGCATCTCTGCATAAAAACACAGCCAGCGAGATAGAGCTCCCTGTTGGCAACACATCAGAGGAGAGAACAGAGCGTGACTTATTCCAGCCAAGGTCTGGTATACATTATACCCCATTAAATTGGCTCCAGAGAGGCCTATTTGGGATGATAAAACAGAGAGTTTCTGTGATATGGAAAAGCGTATCCAATTTTGCCCAGATCCCATCTTTTTCATTTCTTAAAGGAGAAAAAAAGAACTTATTATAAATATGGAAGACAGATTCACAAACTCGATGGGACATCATTGTGGATTGATGCTTCCACAGCCCTTGCATTTGGAAGGACACTCGTTAGAATATTCCTATTGTTGCAAAGTAAAGTCTTGCAACAATATTAATTGGTGGGTTGTATTTATTATTTAATTTATATCCTACCTTTTATATTTTTTATAAAGTACTCAAGGTGGTGAACATATCTAACTCTCTTTCCTCCTCCTATTTTCCCCACAATTCCCCAGCTGCTCAAGGTTCACCCAGCTGACGCCTGGAGTAACTCATGGGAAATCTTTCTGGCATTGTCCTAAAATAGGTTTCTTTGGAGGAAAGAAAGCCCCTGCAGCTTAAAATTCTGCCAATCCAAAATTTTTGCATGCACTTTTTCAGATGTTGGGGATTACACAAGAATTTGGCAGAGCAAGCAAAAGACATTAGCCACCACCTGAAGTGATTATCATTAGAAAGAAGTATTCTAGAAATCTGGTACAATAAAATGTGACCACCAACAAAAGGTCAACTTGATTAATTTATATTGATGTGGTTATTATGTCTCTTGTTCTCAGTGACCTAACTTTTCTGACTGGTTGACAGAGCCACACTAATTTGGTGCTGTCCCTAGAAAGTGTGAAGGTGATTCACACAAGAGCCAAATTTCACAACTGTCATAAATATGAGTCAGTTGCCAAGTGGTCGATTTTTGATCATGTGACTATGGGGTTGCTGCAATGGTCCTAGGTGTGAAAAATGGCCATAATAAGTCACTTTTTTCAGTGCCATTTTAACTTTGAATATTCACTGAATGACTATCTGGAGTAGCCGTTCTCTATGAAGTCATGCTGCTGAGTAAGGCAAAGTGGCAAGGCTTCTATGTGTTGCAGGATTCAGTGATTTGCAAGTAAAGAGAACCATCGCAGCACAGTCCCAGTATCCTAAAACGTCCATTTATCTTCCTTGAATGAACTATGTTGTTCCATTTGAAAAATTCAAATGCAAATCATTGCCTTTCATGGTGCTTTCCATGAGGAAAGTCTGAGACAATTAATCTCACTGCTCCTATGGCGAGAAATGACCCATTCTTGGAAACCTTCATATATAGGCTTCTGTGCAACAGATATATATGATTTAGGGATGAGTCAGGATAACCACATATCAAGGGTTCAGGCAGTGTCACAACTCATTGTACTAATGGAAGCTATTTCTTGCCATTAAACACAAGACAGGAGCTTTAGCAATATTTGAGGATGGTAGTCATTTCTAATGCATTAAAGATATGTAGTTGCTAGACTGTGGTCCCGAAGGCATGTTTTTCTGACATAGTCTAAAATAGCAAAATAGTGACTAGGGTTAGATGCAGTTTAGTGATTAGGTGGCAAACTGGACAGCCACATGTTTGAAATGATACAGGAAAATGGTGGTGCATGCCAAAAACCAGAAGAGCAGCTCCCTGATGTGTGTGCATGAGAGTGCTAAAAACTGGAAGAGCAGCTCCCCAGCAAGCACATGTATGTGCCGGCCACCTGGTCTTCCGGTTTTTAACGTGCATGCACCTGCGTTAACATGCACATGCAAAGACCAGCTGGCCGGTGTGCGCATGCCTCAGGGGAGCTGCTCTTCCAGTTTCCGGTGCTCCCATGCATGTGAAAACCAGCTGGCCAGCACACATGCGTGCTACAGAACATAGAAGAGCAACGGGTGATGGCTGGTGGGCCCGGAGAGATGGCTCTGTGTGCCACTTCTGGCACAGATGGCATAGGTTTGGCATAACGGGTATAGGGTCTCCTGCTTGAGTAAGGAATTGGACTAGAAGACCAACTCC
The DNA here is from genome assembly GCF_049901715.1 of Pseudonaja textilis. Classification (NCBI taxonomy): domain Eukaryota; kingdom Metazoa; phylum Chordata; class Lepidosauria; order Squamata; family Elapidae; genus Pseudonaja; species Pseudonaja textilis. Next base: position 19,218,275 of record NC_141995.1, read on the forward strand.
AAGGTCCCTTCCAGCTCACATCCCAATGTTCACATTTCCTGGTTGTATTTTGAAAGGTAAACATAATAAGGAATTTTGCATGAACATATTCACAAGTTCACTCTCTAGATTTAGAGACAGATTGTCTCCAGGACACAAGTGGTGAGGGAACACTAGTGCTTAAATGCTGTTAATCAGCCTGTTCAGTTAGTTCTCAATTTATAACAATTTGTTTAATGACCATTCAAAGTTTCAATGGCATTGCAAAAAGTAACGGTTGTTTTTCACGTTTATAACTGTTGCAGCCTCTCTATGTCACCTTATCAAAATCCAGACACTTAGCAACTGGCTCATATTTATAAAGGTTGCAGTGTCTCAGGAACTTGTGATAACTTTTTATGACCGTCTGACAAGCAAAGTCAATGGGGAAGCCAGGCTTACTTAATAACTCTGTCACTAACTTAGCAACTGAAGTGATTTACTTAACGGTGGCAAGAAATATAGTAAAATAGGGCAAAATTCACTTAACAAATTGTCTTGCTTAGCAACAGAAATTTTAGCCTCAATTGTGGTTGTAAGCTGAAAACAATCTGAATTTCTAAAAACATTTCATCTTACTAAAATCCTGAGCTGCAATTTGTTTATAGAATAGAATAGAATTCTCTATTGGCCAAGTGTGGTTGGATACACAAGGAATTTTTCTTGGTGCATATGCTCTCAGTGTACATAAAAGTAAAGATACATTCATCAAGAGTCAGGAATTATAAGGTACAACACTTAATGATAGCCATAGGGTACAATAAGCAATCAAATCATACTAGGAAACAGTCAATATAAATCGTAAGGATACAAACAACAAAGTTACAGTCATACAGTCACAAGTGGGAGGGGATGGGTGATAAGGAGTGATTATTGCATTGTGGCTTAATGTGTGTTCACACCTGCGGGTTGCTTAAAAGCATCCCAGAGGGAGGACATGATATATCAGAATCTTTATATATATACTTTAATGTAATCCATATCATTTTAATTTAATTCATATAATTTGAACCTACAGCTCCCCAAATTCTCTTCAAGGAAAGCAAGCCAGGGAGGAAGTTAAAGTTATGCTTTGACAAGGTAGCTTTCTTAACCCATACATTCCCTCTATGTATTTTACAGAAATCAGAGAATTTCAATATTTCCCCCAATTTACCTTCACCTCTAAATTATTGCTTTTTTGCTTTTACTTTTTATCCAGCTACGAAGTCCTGATATGTTGTGTTAAGCTCATTCTCACTTGGAACATTCTACCTTCCTAAGATCCCCCAAATCCTAAGTAGTTAAAATCTTGTGCATGTTTTAATGTTGTTATTAAAAACACTCAGAGACAGAGATATATGTAATTAAAAACTGATTACTGTCAGTGTATGTGTAACAGGAGCCAAGTGTTTGTGGCTAATACCTGATGTTATCTTAGAAAGAAACAGCCCTAGAGCTGGAATGCATTTAATGCTTATTGGGTTTCCTCCCACACAAAACTGATATTGATCAACTAGAGATAACTATATTACTGTTGCTTGTGCTTTGTGGGTGTGCATGTGTATCAAACAATCTTTCTTTTGCTAGTAGTAAAGATAAATTTGGAAAAATTGTTCTAATAGCCTCAAGAGAGCTAGGGAATTTATTCAGATCTTGATTTGTGAATGATAGCAGCAAATGCTTAATGCATCTGAAGTCAGAGATCTACATGAACCTCTGGCACCAATAAAGACAAAAAATCTACATACTTTTATGTTCAACTTACAAAACTCTTTACAAAGTTGGGTCCTTGTATAATATTTTTTTTACCAACTGATTAAGGCTTTCCTCATTAGGAAGGTATTTATATCAAGAGGCTGTGCAAATTTTAATTGAAAATGTTACTTACAGACTTTGCCTGTAGGTTACATTTTATTGTATAATATAACTTATTAATGTTTTAGGTTAGAAACTTGGGTTTTTGGGTTTTTTTGTGGGGGGTTGCAATACTTTTTTATTAGCAATAGCACTTAGACAAACATGCCACTTCATAGTGCTTCACAGCCCTCTCTAAGTGGTTTAGAGTCAGCATATTGCCCCCAACAATCTGGGTCCTCATTTTACCAAACTCAGAAGGGTGAAAGACTGAGCCAACGTTGAGCCAGTCAGAATCGAACTCCTGGCAGTTGGCAGAATTAGCCTCCAATACGGCATTCTAACCACTGCGCCACTAGCACTTATTCATGGTGCTGTTAAGAGGTTTAATTCTTTACTGGTTTTATTCATTGTAAGCCACACCAGATAATAGAGTTTTATGTATGCAAATAAATACATTAAGGGATGAAAGAACTTTTGGACAAGAAAAAAAAGGCAAAAGATAAATATAGGAACCATATCTTTGAAAATACCATTATTCAGCTTCTGATAAGGACCCTAAAAATTCTATAATCCAAGTTGTTGTTCAGGAGAAATATGCCAGAGAATATTTTTTTGTTATGCTTGGCTAATCTGCTAGCAGCAACTTTGGAAAAAATGAGATCTAGCCATAGTTATATAACTCTTGATAACAGCTTTTCTCGGTCTGGCAGATGAGCTGGACTATGACGTCATTCTTAGACTATTTGGACCATAGCTTGCTAGCTGAAATTTCTAGGAAAGGTAGTCTAACATATCCATAGTTATTATGGAAAACAACCAGATTTGCTTATTGCATTTCAGTAACAATTGGTAATTCACAATATATTTAACTGTTAATTGATGGTCTGGAGCCATGCCACAACTATAATTCCAGAATTCTTTGATCACCCAATTGTTTCTGGAATAATTCAAAATGCTTGCCTTAATTTTATGACCAAAGTTATGATTTTCAAAATAGCTAATGTAGATGATCACCCATCATCTCTAACTTTCAACCTTGCTTACTAAGGTTGATGTAACTTGGTGTCCAGTAGTATTTGCAGAAAATATCAGGCCCTCAACAGTTTAAGCTAGATAGCAGTTTAAAGAGATAGCGGTTTTCTGTTTAAACTTTAAACAAGATTATACTCACAATATAGCCATCTTCTAAAAAATAGCTATTATTGATAACAAACAAACAAAACAACTTTGCGGTTCTGGGGTTTGCTATTTGGGTTTCTGTCCATTGAACATTCTCCTACTCTACAGAACATTAGAAAGAAAATATAGTGTAGCTGTTGCTTTTTATATCAGCATTTAACATGGTTTTCCTATTGCTATGGATTGGAAGAGTAAACTTGATTTTTTATTTCAGGTTTATTTCAGGTTTTACACAATATGTTGATAAAAGAAAGCGTTGATCTCATCTTCTTCTTTCCTTAGATCATTTTGCACAAGTCTCCAGGGAAGCTCAGAAAGAAGGTTTTCAGTCTGTCTAGGTACACAAACAGTTATCAAGAGCTATTCTGCTTCAGTTTAAGATCTGGGTTTGGGCGGAATCCTTAGAAGGAAACATTGTCTTGCTAATAAGCCCAATTTTGGTCAATCTTAGTAAGGAAATGTATTTTATGGAAGCAACCATTTTAAATGCTTATAGCAACATTCTGTTAAGTAGCCTCCAGTGGCTTTGTTTCCATAAATTTGCTCTAGTGAACTTTACATCATTTAAGTAAGAAAGAAAGAAAGGCATGACTAAATCTGTCTTGTTCTCCAAATTAATTGCTATGCACACTACAATAGAGATATTGCACTTAGTTTGCCAGACTTAACTAGACCTTTATTAATCCCCACATCTGATAGCAGTAGCATCCACAGCACAGTCAAGGGAAGAAGACAATATCACACAAAAAATACAAATTATCTATTTGCATCAGAGATCAAGATACACATATAAAACAGCATCAATTGCCTCTTGACATCATCATTTGGACATAATTGTAGCTTCTGACCAGTATTAATGTTTCCAGTATTACACCATGGTAGGAGCCATGGTGGCGCAGTGGTTAGAATGCAGTATTTCAGGTTGACTCTGCTCACTGCCAGGAGTTCAATTCTGACCAGCTCAAGGTTGACTCAGCCTTCCATTCTTCGGAGGTTGGTAAAATGAGGAGCCAGATTGTTCAGGGCAATATGCTGACTCTGTAAACACCTTAGAGAGGGTATGAAGAATTATGAAGTGGTGTATAAGTCTAAGGTGCTATTGCTATTACTGTTTCATAAGAATGCTACTTAAAATTGGGTAAGGTGTAGTAAAGTGGAATAGAAGAGAAACAAGAAGCACTTTTTTTGTTCTTATTACAGTTGAAGCAAGAAAAATATTGATCCATGATAAATTTTGCAACACTGTAAATACAGCGGGGAGCTCCGCACCACCACACAATTGGTATTGATTAAATAAATAGAAAACTTCCTGCACAAATTTGCAAAACTAGAAATACTTTTTTGGATCCACATTGATGAAATGAGTGCACATTTATGATAAAATATATTACATTTAATATGCATTCATAGGCAACTAGTGTATCCGACTAAAGATGGTTTTAAAAAAGTTTAAAAGTTTATTAATAGCAGTTCTGACCTGTGGATATAGTTTATAGAATGGTAAGCCTCATTGCAAATTCTTTAATAAGCACAGTGATGTCAAAAGTGCAAATGTTTTAAAGTTTGTTGCACAAATTTAGGAAGCTGTGCGATTCACTTATTTTAAAGATCACTCAGTGTATAACATAAATCTGGAATATGAGCCAGATTATTGAAAGAGACTTGACTGGTTTTGCCCTGAAGCATACATAGAATATATGCAGGGCAGAGGAAATGGATACAAAAGTGTTGATCAGCCTGGGTGCCCTAAAGTGCAGAAGTTGCTTTTTTTAAAAGTCAAACGACAGCCTGGAATTTCCTATAAATTAGAGGTGCAGTTAATCTGCTCCACAAGATAAAGTTCTGTGGTTAGTAAAAACCATACATACAGAGAAATTAGTAATACCATGATTTGGAAGATTTAACTGTCACCTCCCACTTATTTTTAAACTTCATCCATCTCCTGATTATCCTGAGGACATTATGCAAAGAGTTTCTTCTTAAATTTATTAGGATGATATTCAAACAAGGAAAAAGAAAATGCCTGCTGTGGGAGGAAGAAAATGGAAGACATGCATGTATGGCAAAGACACACGCCCCCCCCCCCAAAAAAATTACAAGTAACCAAAATGATGCAAACAATGAAAGGACATTTTAAAGAAGATACTTTGAATGTCTTAATTTAACTTTTATATTCTACCTAAAAACTAGAAATACATTTTTGGATCCACATTGATGAAATGAGTGCACATTTATGATAAAATAGATTACATTTACTATGCATTCATAGGCAACTAGTGTATCCGACTAAAGATGGTTTTAAAAAAGTTTAAAAGTTTATTAATAGCAGTTCTGACCTGTAGATATAGTTTATAGAATGGGAAGCCTACAGATAGAGACAAGTTTTAATTTTCAAAGTGTTAGGATTAATGAGCATTGTTTGCCAATGACTTCGGGATAAACAAAATATTTCTTCATGCAATGTTTAACTGAATTTTAGACAATTGGCAGTAGAGAATAGTAATTTTGATCTGAAATTTGTGATTTCCTAATGTTTATATCACAAACTGATGAACAGCTGTACACAGTTTCATAATAGTTCTAATTACAAATATGATGGCACATTGTGTAGGTCATTTTCAGTTGTTCCAAACTATTATGTTCTTTCAAATGACTCACGGATTACAAGGATGATGTGTTCAATAAAATGCTTAACTCAAGGCCTGGGAGAAGAACCAGATCTGTCAAGGCCCTTCAGAATGAAAGCACCTGAACTGAACAAAAAACTTCATTCCAGAGGATAGAGAAAGGCATGCCTTGGGTTTCAAAAATTGATGCTATTTAATTGAAGGGAGCATATCAACATTGTCAATTCACATCAGCTGGATACTGTATTTTTTTTTAAAAAAATGTTGGTTTGGTGTTAAATTTTAACTGTTTTAAAAATTCTGCTTTAATTATTACCTATTTTAGTTAAGTAAAAAGGAGTCAAATTAATATAATAAATTAAATACTTATATAATTAATATAGTGTTTACCAAAGTTTACCAAAGCATAATTTTTCATCCACAAAAAAGGAACAGCCAAATATTATTAGCTTAAGTATGATCTCTTGAAACTACTTTCTACATTGTAAGCTTGGAAATGGAAAGAAGGGCTTATACCCAAGGAACTCTACCAACTTAGGTCAGAAATGTAGGAAGGTAGAAAGAAAAGTGAAGATAGGAAATCAACTAAAGCTAGCAAGAAAAGCAAAATCCTTCAAATATGTTGATAGCAGAGGAACACAAAGGAGATAATAAGTTCACTGATAGCAATATCATTTAGACTTATATACTGTTTCATAGCACTTTACAGCCCTCTCTAAGTGGTTTAGAGTCAGCATAGAGAAAACCTAACAGATGATAAAGGGCAATTTAAATCCTATTTTGTCTCTGACTCTATAAACAAAAGAACTAATAGTTTGAGTAGCTTAGATTGGGAACAAAGTTTATTTCAATACTGTACAATTGTGGAAGAGTTTATCTTGGGGAAGTGCAGGTACTCCATCAATGGATGTTTTCAAGAAGAGATGAATAACTTTTTCTTGAGAAAAAGTCTTTAATTGATCTTCCTGAAAATTGCAGGATACTAAATGAAATGATTCTTGTGGTGCTTTCCAATTCTACCATTCTGTTATTTCTTCCTATATTTATTCTAATTGCTAATTGTCAGACTTATCTAGTATTTTTCAGACAGGTTTAAAATTGCCCTACTATGTTTTTAATTAATGCACAACCTTCAGCTGCATCTGAAAAGCCCACTGTAATCAGTTCAGAGCTCTAGCCAGAAAGGTCTATCTCTTATCTGAGCATCTACTGCAGTGTTTCTCCACCTTGTCAACTTTAAGATGTGTGGACTTCAATTTTCAGAATTCCTCAGCCGGCATGCTGGCTAGGGAAATTCTGGGGCTTGAAATTCGCATTGACAAAGTTGAGAGATACTGGTTTGTTGGCCCGAGAGAAATACAAAGAGAGCAAGGGGAGAATTTCAGAAAGTTAGAGGAAAAAGGGAGGCGATCTCATCATCACTCTTTGGTCTAGTACATCAGTTCCTTTCTGTGGATGGAGGAGAGAGGAACTTGTGTCCTGGTCTGGAAAGAGAGGAGCTGCTTGTCCTCATTTGGCAGGCAGCTTTTTGCTCTGCCACTCAACAACCCCTGCGGTCACTTTAATTGGGAGACCTGGGATTGTAGTCATTGAGTGTAGTGGTAATGTGGTGTCTTGCTTCCTTCAGTGTCCAAGATTCTTGTTCCAGTTGTAGTTGAAAGTTGAGAACTATCTGTAATCTTCTTAAAATATTCATGTGATTTTTGTTCTAGTTGTTGTAAGTCGAGAACTACCTGTAATGTTCAAATTCCATGAACATTAAAAAATTTACTAAGCACTACAAAGATTTCTTTAAGGGAAAAAACACCCATCCAGGTTCTCCAAAAGAACTTGCAGATATGTAAATCTGAAGCAAAAGTCATCTCTTTGAGTCTGTTGAATACCATTATCAAGGGTGGGATTCTACTGGTTTGGATCAGTTCGGGCGAACCGGTAATTCCGGTGATCATTGGCCCCGCATATCCATCCCTGCTCTTTCCTGTACTTTATTTCCTTATTTTGTAGCACAGCTGATTCGCATGGCAGAGCGGTTTTGCCGCACCTCAGCTGTTTTACTCGCTGGGGCTACAGTAGAAGATAAGTACTCTAGCTGAAAATGGGCTTTTTAAAATGGTGTGCATGTGTGCAAAGCAAAGCATGTGATCACCAAACTGGTTGTTACACCGATTGAATTGCACCACTGACCATTATCAAAGGAAAAAGGAAACCTGTTATGGATGTGATTCATAAAACTGAAGGAGCAGTAGAAATGAACAACGTTTCCTGGATATAGAATTACTAAGTAATTGTCCTGATGCCAATTGAGCAGTAAGAATTTATGCTTAGCAGCTGGGCCAAAAGCCAGAACATATATAATCCTATGACTTCTGGTCCGAGATAATGTTATAAACCAAACTTTCAACTATTTGGCAGCTAATGAAAAAAAGCCTGTCTCTTAAAAGCAGTATTTATTAAATCCATTCACACAATATTAAAATATAATTGTTACAAAGTTGTTACAGCAATTAAAAATAGGCAAGGTGTTATGAATGACAATAAATAAATGCATTTAGTTCTTTTATTTTTACAATAATGATGTCTGGGTTTTCTCCAGAACACTGTTGGGGAATAAGGTAGTTTAGGTAGATAGTCCTCATCTTACAACCACAACTGGAGCTGTCATTTAAGTTATTAAGCCAGGGAGTTATTTCATGAGTTGCATGTGATTTTATGACCTTTTATGCCACAGTAGTCACTGTGAATCACTGTGGTCATTAAGTGAATCACATAGATATTAAACAAAGCCAGATTCCGGCAGTCACTTTGCTGGTCAGAAGCCAGCTAGAAAGACCACAAATGTTGATTAGGTGAGCAGTGGACCCTGCAATCGTCATAAATACATGCCAGTTGCCAACTGCCTGAAATTTGATCATGTGACCATGGGGACACAGCAGTAGGCAGAAGTGTGAAACTGGTTGTCAATCACTTTCTTCAGTAACGCTGGTGAATGAACAGTCATAAGTTGTGAACTATCTGTACAGTAATATCCATACATATGAGATATGAAGCATGCACAGAAAAAGTTTATGTTGATATGCCATGATTTATGATAAACTGCCCTTGAGTGCCAATAGTCCTACAGAATCTAGATATTGCGTGGTATCTCATGGTGTGGGTTCTGCAAGCCTATATAATAGTTTAGCTCAGGTGTCTCCAACCTTGGCAACTTTAAGACTTGTGGACTTCAATTCGCGAAGCTGGCTGAGGAATTCTGGGAATTGAAGTCCACAAGTCTTAAAGTTGCCAAGGTTGGAGACCCCTGGTTTAATTTATTCAGTCTGAGCATGCATTTGGGTACATAGACTTTAACTCTCAGAATTATCCTGGCAGCATAAATACTGCTGAGAATTCTGGGAACTGAAGTCAATACTTCTGGAAAGAATTTCCAGTTTGGGGATGGTTAGGAAAGGATGCCATAGGATGAGGCAATGGCCTCTGGGGATGTCTAGGAATTAATCAAGGAATAGTTTTTGGTCCTTTTCTTCCCAGGACAAATCTGGCAAAAAAAAAAAAGTGTGAATGAAATTCCTTTTTCAGAAGCTGCTGCATGGCAATGGGCTATAGAGGTATAAAAATAGAATACAGCTAGTGCTGCAGAGATTTTCAGCTCCAAGTGACAGGCAGACATCTAGCACAGCTAATCCTCTTTTGGTATATTCTGTAGAGCTTTTTGACAAGGGAGTGTGTGCAGGACAGGAAGTGCCTGTCAGGATTCAGCTTTGGCTTAAATCATTCTAGTGTAAATGAAGGGAAACCAAGAACTGTCATCTTCTTCATCCTGAAGGCTGCATGAACAGGGCAACCAGCCCCATCCTTATCGTACATAGTATAATTCTTTCTCTTTTTGTGATTTGATGAAAGTCGAGACATCTGGCAAAAAAAAGCAGATAGAGCAAAATAGCAGGATTTGTGTAAGCCACGCAGCTATTTAACTGGAGGTAGAAATTTGGATAGATGAATGGAGGCAATTCTGACACCCAATGAAAAATATGCCTGATTTCCTTCATTGGCAAATAATGTTCCTTCTCTGATAACATCAAATAATAGCAGGTAGGCTTAGTGATCTGTGTGAGAACAGGAACTTATTTGCAATTGAGTTCATAATTCTTTTGTTGTTGTTAACTTCTAAGGGCTACAACAGACATTATAAGAATGCCACCTGAGGGATGGAAATGAAATGTCCAAGTGTTTATTTGGGATGCAGGCTTCGAAGAATGAAAAACAAAGGGTATGTTAATACAAATCAGAGATACCCTATGCTTGTACAGGATCTGAAGTATACATAGCTACATCCATGCATATATATCTTATTGAAGTAAGCCATATAATACAGAAAGTAGAGGAGTAAAGTACAATAAGGCAAAAAATCAGAGGCATGAGATAAGAAAAAGAAGGGAAACAGCTCAATGTGCAAAAAATTGCACTACAGAACCCATTTGGCTCCATGTTTTGGCAACATAAAACTTGAGTTTGAAGGGGTGCAAAAATAAAGTTGTGGAGCCTCACTCTGATTTACTCTCCCCCCGTGTAATATTTATTTAAATCGGGGTGGGATTCAACTGGTGTAACAACCAGATTGGTGAGTGCGCATTTCACATGTGTGTGCACATGAAACATGTGCTTTGCACATGTGCAACATTTGTAACGCACCTTCTGCTGCAAGCCCTGTGTGTAAAACAGCTGATGCACGGTAATCCACTGTGCTGCATAAAGCAGCTGAGTTGGAAAACCCAGAAATAAAGCACAGAGCCAGGGCAGACAGGTGGGCCCAACAGCTGGTCATTGGAGAGAACTGATTCGCTGACAGCTGATCTTCAGAGCTACCAGTTCTCCTGAACCGGGCCAAGCTGGTAGAATACCACCCCTGATTTAACTGCTGATCCAGGAATCTTCCAAAGTAACATTTTTTGATGATGCTAAAACAGGAAAGCCAGATTTTGCAGGATCCAATCTGAGTTGGTCACCAGGATCAGTGGTTTAGTTTTCTGAGCCTTTGGACTCATATTGGAACCCAACCTCAGGAAACCTCTCTCTCACCAGAATGTGTGAAAACTGGATTTTCCTGTTAACTGGAAAGGCTTCAAAATGGCCTTATACTAAGTTTAAACCTGATAGTGGATTATTGCATGTAAATAACAATAACAATTACAATAATAGTTTGCGGTTACTGTTCAGGTAGTACTGAACTTATGAATAATTATTTGGTGATCAGCTGACTTCCCTGGGGGCATTTATGACCTGCTCCAAAATTCTGCTGGCTGGGCTTCCCCTGATGGTTCTTCTCAACCTGATGTTGGAGAATGAAAAAGTCAAGATCTTGTGGGTCTTCAGAATTCAAACTGACAGGCACTTGCCCACAGCACATCTGACATAACAATAGTTGAAAAGAAAAAGGTTTGGTTCATTGACATTGCAATACCTGGTGATGCACAAATTGAAGACACGCAGCAAGAAAAAAATCACAAAGTATCGGGACTTACAAATTGAAGTTGAGCGACTTTGGAAAAAGAAATCGTGTGTTATCCCAATTGTAATTGGAGCCCTTGGAACAATACCTAAAGGGCTACCTCACTATTTGGAAATTCTGAATTTATCGGACTTGAATACCCTGATTCTACAAAAAACCCACCCTACTTGCAAAAGCTTATATCCTCTGATGCTACCTGAAGAGTTCCTAGATCCTTAGTTAGGACTTGAGCTGTTGAGCTACCAACCAGCCCCAAAGGCTGTGAATCTCACTAAAGATATAATAATAATAATAATAATAATAATAATAATAATAATAATAATAATAATAATAATAATATCCAGCATGTTGTGTTCAAATACATGCAGATTGTCATTTGGAACACAACATGCCAGATATCACAGTTGTCAAAAACCGAACCGTACAATTTATTGATATTGCTGTACAAGGAGACACTAGAGCTGAAGAAAAAGAACTAGGAAAAAAATCACAAAATATCACAACCTGTCTATCCAAGATATGCGATTATGGATGCAACATGTAACAGTGCTACCCATTGTCATCAGGGCACTTGGTACCATGTCCAAGAATTTTACAAAACACATCAAGAAATTGCAGCTTCCTGAAATAACACCAGCGGAACTGCAAAAAACGGTGCGACTTGGAACATCATACATTTTAAGAAGCTACTTGGTTGATACATAGGACGCATCAGTGCCAGTCAATTATATTTGTGGTGCATTTTAAAATGTTCAGTTGACTGAGTTTCACGTTTAATGACTAAACGATATTATAATAATCTGAACAGAGTATTATTTGCTTCAAAATATTGGAAGTGAAAGGAAAGCCGACTGAAATGGAGTAGACCTGCAATACAGTCCATTTTAATCGGGAAGACCAAAATCTCTGTAATCAGGAGAGTTTACTAGCCAAGTGCTAATTGTTCATTGACACTTTTACATATCCACTCTCCTTTTCTTTGTTTCTCTGGCCTGAAGCTGGCTTGGTCTGGGTGGCTTTTCAAACAGAAGATGTTACAAAATAGAGGACTGTTCTCTGTAAACAGAACACTGACTACTTAATAACCAGCTGCTTCCTGGGCTCCTATTGTCAGGTTGCTCTTTGGAAGGGAACATGTTTTCAAAGAGGAAGAAATGGGGATGCAGCCATTGGACTGGATTTTTCATAATAACTGATTGATGTTAAGTGCTTTACAGAGTATCATCCTAAGAAAGGTTTCTTGAGGGTTTTTTTTACACTTTTCATATGCTAATGGGGAAAAGAGTACAATGGAACATGAACTGAATTTTCTATTCATAGGGTGTCTCTTCTAGTTAAAATCCCTTTCCATAGTTGGGGTAACATCCACTCTTATCCAGTATATCGTGCTCTTTATGGACATATGTTTTATGAATCATTGTGATACACTTGTCATAACCTTGTTTGCAGAATTAACTTATGCCGGTCTATTATACAAGGAGGCAATCTTGATTATGCCCGTATCCTTCATATACTTCATTTACTTCATATATTTTTGGCTCCTAGATTTAGCAAATGAATCACTTTTATAAAACCATCCAGACTTTGTAATTACAATTTCTTCTGCCTAAACAAATCAGCTTCAGGGAGTGGGGGAGATAATTTGGTTAATTTACTGAATAAAGCATGTAGTAGGATTTTGTGAATAAGCTTAAGAGAAAACGTAGCATTCATCGTCTCCATCACATATTCACAGTTGCCATGATGAGCTATGTGAAACTGAACACAATAACAATGTTAATGCAATTGAATGCTTGTTATTTATATAGCTACCTATCTCACAATAGTAACTCTACTGTAGGTGCCCTACAACAGGGACCTCCAACCTTGGCAACTTTAAGCCTAGTGGATTTCAACTCCCAGAGTTCCTCAGCCAGCTTCGCTCCACATATTCGCTGGCTGAGGAATTCTGGGAATTGAAGTCCACAGGGCTTAAAGTTGCCAAGGTTGGACATCCCTGCCCTACAACATATTATAAACATAGACAATCACCAAGCTACCAAAGCAATCTAGATGATAATAACCACATCAAGGGCTCTAATTAACAATTTGTCTTCCCATTCTAGGGGACATATCCATGCCTTAAGAGGTGGTTTTATTGATATTAATGTTATTTCAATTGCAACGATATTCTAGCCAAGTAATGTTGGTCCAACCCAAAGTTTATGATACTAATACCATAGTTGAAGTTAAATTTATTTGAATTAGCTCAGAGGCTTTGTAAAAGAAAAGGTATGGGAACTTCATTTTCCAGTCTTTATTGTTAATTAATCATTCACAAATCTGTGAATGAATGCATTAATAAGAGTACATAAAACAGAGTTTCTTCTTTAATAAGTAGTCTTCTAATTTTTAAAAAAATCTATGATGTCATAAAACTGCACAGTAAACTGTATTGCATGAGACAGTTTCAATTTATGATATGTACTAATTCTTTCTTTATGCTAATCATTTAGCAGGCAGCTTCATCTTTGTGCAATTTCAGAAACAGTGCCTTTTTCAAAAATTGAGAATCTCTCCATGCCATGATTTACTTAAGCATTTTTTTTATTTAACCACAATTGGCAAGATTCATACAAAGACTAAAAGCCTGAAGTCTAATTTACAAATTACACTAGCAGGGTTTATATAAAAGCAACCAACAAATAAACCATATTTTGAATTAGTATGTTGAAGGAACTCACTATACTAATTCTGTCTGGGATTTATTTCTCTATCATGTTTCATATTTGGGAACCAAGTAAGTTTTCCCTGTAGCTTTCCTAAAGTTGTTTGGTTTATTGCATTTTTGAGCTCTTTCCCCTTTTACTGTTAGGAATTAGGTACTGGTTTAATGTGAAGTATTTTAATTGGGTGTCTGGCAAAACAGTAAAGATGGTTGTTGCAATCCCATTCCTTTATATTTTTGTGGAGAAAGGAACAGGAATTTGACTGCACAAAAGTCAAGCATCACCCTAATTCTTTACACATCCCTTGGTGATTCTTTGCATATATGTTTGTTCTGTAGCATTTATACTAGTAAAGACATGAATGTCCAAGGAGGAAAAGTCCAACCACTCCATATGCCATGTTGTGCCTGACATTTGGGGATTCAAAGTACAGAGAAGAAAAAGCAATCCATTTGCTACAGGACACCAAAAATCTCATCTGGAGAATCTGTCAAATCCAGTGACAGAATATATATCGTATATGTAAAGCATTCTTGGTTTTGATCTTAAAAAAAAATGGGTTTTTTAATTGAAAAATAGACCATTTTGAAAAACTGTTGGTAAGGAGATACAAAACCTGTAACTTCGTACTGGCCCATATATTAATTCTTCTAGTGATAATGCCGCCTTTACAACCATTTACCCTATAAAAATGGGATACTTCTTTTTTGCCTGAAGAACATTTTTCAAAATTTTAATTAGCAGGACCACTTATCATGGAACATGTTACCCTTTAATTTATATTTTTAATGCTTTCTTCAGGGGATTATCCATTTTGGAATTGTTGATTCCATTATTTATTTGTAGCAAAATTTTAGATAACTATCCTGTGAATGACTTTACTCCTGTTCTTTTAAGAAAGGGGCTTAGTATAAAAGTGAATAAATGATTTGTTTATAATCATTCTGAAAACAAATAAACAAACAAAATATATGTGGTTATTAAATATGATTAAATAGCCCAATATCTGACATAGCTGTGAAATGGAGACTATTGTTATTCTTACTTTATTAAGATAGGACATTCCAGTATGATCCCTATTTAATTCATTACCCAATTTTCAGATGTCTACTACAGAGTTCCTCAAAGGTGGTTTCCATCTCTGTCTTTTTCATAGTCCCTGAATTACATCACTGTGGAAAGAAGCCAACAAAATACACCCTACTTTTCTGGCAATTAAATGTTGAAAGCTAGAGACCTCAAGCATATTATACAACTTTGCAGGAAATTCCCAGACTTTATTCTAAGACAGTCAGGCACCACACAAACTAATCTGAGGAGATTTTAAAAAAGCTAATGTGGTCTGCATAGATAGCACAAAAGAAAAAAAAAGATTGTAGTGATCTTTTCCATAAGTCAAGACTTTTTCCAAGATTTCCTTCTGAGATTATGGCACCAAACAACAGTAGCAGAATCTAATACACTTCTAACAATCTAACCTGATAAAAGAGAAGTGGTTATCATCTTACTTGAAGTATGCCATTTACTGTGCCATTTGGCCTACCTCCAATTCTCTCTGGAAGATCAGCTGGCATTCAGATATTCAAGTTGTAAATATTATGGTTGATGAGTGTAAGAGTCTATTGAACTCATTCTCCAAATTAAGGATGTGTGCCATCAGCACTTTCTGACCCTATTCAAGGCTAACTTACAAAGTTATAACCACATGGACTGTTTCTTTTCCTATCTTTGGAATAATCCAGGTGAGAAAACATTGTAACATGAACACTGCTATCTCTTCTCTTCGTATCATATGCATTAAGACGAATTTTCAATTGATTTCAGTTGGTTCATACATTTTTGACCTTCTTCAATGGTTCATCCAAATAACTCAGAAATTGTCAACTTTAATGCGATATTTGTCTCTCTCTCTATGTGTGTGTGTGTAAAATATAACATATATTTTATTATTAGTCATTGATACATTATTTATTCATTTTGCATGTATTAACTAATCTGGTGTTTAGACCTTGATTTGTCAGCGTATTTATAAATTAATCATATATTTCTTTAATTAGATACTTCTTATCATCTGTGAATAATTTATAGTCATGGTTTATAGCATACCGTAGCACAATACTAATTTATAATGCTGGTGAATTTTTCCAAATCATGCTCACCATGGTGGGAGGGGATGTTCCTGGAAAGAAGAATAAAACATGCTGGGGTTCAGACACAGAATTTTACTCCCTGTTGGTCTCAAGATGTACAAGATCATCAATAGTGTTTAGCTAGAGCAAATAGGAATTTGTATGTTGGAATAGATTAATGACAGTAATGACAGAGCATTACTTAATTCCTGATGTTAGGTACTTCAAAAAAAAAAAATCCAAAAGCAGAATTATAATAAAAACATGGAATTTGTTTATTTATGAAATTTATTTGCTGCCCATTTCATATCCAACAACTCTGGGTGGCTTACAATGTAAACACATTGAATCATCCATTGTAAAAAAAATGCAAAAATGCAAGAAGTATGAATTGAAATAGAGTGGACTGGATTTCCTGTTTACTACTCAGCCATGAAAAATGAAGGGACGCCATTACTTTCATAGTCAGCAATAGAAACTGGGTACATTGCAGTCAATGACTAATAATATCAGTTTCATGGACAACCCATTAGTATAATGATTATTCAAGTTTATGACTCAAGCACTGATGCAGAAGAGGTAGTTGACAAATTATATTGTCAACTTCAGTCTGAAATAATAAAAGCATGCAAGCAACATATGCTACATATTGTTGGAGATGCAGATGCCAAAGTTGGAAATGATGAGGAAAAATGTGATTGGACTGTATGATCTAGGAAACAGAGGTTTCTGCCAGTCCAATGATTTTTCATTGCTAATACATTCTTCTAAGAACCAAAATGATGTTTATACCCAGGGATAGTACCTAATGGAATACAAAGAAATCAAGTACTAAGCTTGATAAGGTACAATGTAGTCCTCGGATGAGATATTCAGATGCCATTACATGTCTATAACTCATATGAAAGTTTTAAGAAGCATGATAAAAAATATTGATAGTTTTGAGATTTAGTGTTGGATAAAATTCTTGAGAATATCAGGGTTAGCTGAGAGGAGCGGGGCTAGGATTATAGAATAAATTTAGATTTCTCACTGGAGGCACACATGGCGAGATTAATGCTGGAAAAAATGGAATCATATACTATGCACACCATTTTTCCTTTTTGTATTCCACATAGTGAAAAGAAAGAAATGTTTTGAAATACAAGTTTTAGTAAGAAACATAGGTGTATTTACTTTTGATAAAAAAAACATTTGATTATCATCTTGACATACATTTCCAGATATTGAAATGCCTTATGATGATGGGACCTTATGGGTGATGGGAACATTGCAATATTAGGTCAGTCATCAGCTGGGATACTAAAAATTTTGCTAAAAAATGATACTTTGCATCCCTTATAGTCTTAAATTTTGCTCAGAATCTTCATGGATTTCTAACCTCAAAACAGGATGTCAACAAGGAAACAATCTCATTTTTTCATTACTGATTACATCAATAGCAATAGCACTTTGACTTATATGCTGCTCCATAGTGCTTTCCAGCACTCTCTGATGAGCAGTTTACAAAGCCAGCATATTGTCCCCAGCAATCTGGGTCCTTATTTTATTGACCTTGGAAAGATGGAAGACCGGGTCAACTTTGAGATTTGTCAGGATCGAACTCCAGACTGTGAGCAGAGTTAGCCTGCAATTCTGCATTCCCAAATAAACTTGTATACACAAGACTATAATGTAAATCCCCTTTAAGGACTGATTGTCATTTAATTGCCAAGTATACTAGGATTGAAAGGCTCAATGGCTAAGACACCCGAAAGGTCGACAGTTTGGTGGTTTGAATGCCTAGCACCGCTAGTGAGCTCCCGTTACTTGTCCCAGTTTCTGCCAATCTAGCAGTTCAAAAGCATGTAAAAATGCAAGTAGAAAAATAGGGACCACTTTGGTGGGAAAGTAACAGTGTTCCGTTGCACCTTTTGGCGTTTAGTCATGCCAGCCACATGACCACGGACAGGTCATCAGACAGCGCTGGCTCTTCAGCTTTGTAACAGAGATGAGCACGTCCCCTAGAGCCAGAAATGACTACCACATATGTGCGAGGGGAACCATTACCTTTACCTTTATACTAAGATTAATCATTGACATCTAAAAAACTGACATAATTGGAAAGGTATCTGTCTAATACATGAATCAATCCCTGTTAAAAAAGTGAAAAGGCAAGGCCAACTACTGGTCTGATTTGAAATACAATACTTGTTTCTTTGAAATCTGACCTGATATAGACCTTTTTGAACTAATTGGATGAGAAAAAGCTAATTTATTCCTCTGATATATGTATCTGTGCCATTCAAATTTAAAGTGTTTTTTTTTTAGCTCAAAACACTTTTGAGTTCAAAATGCCCCATTTTTATTTCAAAACAGCTGTTCTGACCTTTCCAGAGTTATTCCGATACTTTTCCAAGCATTCTTAGAAGTGTCTCAAGCTTGAACTGATTCTGTTTTTGAGTTTCTGCAACTGTCAGAACCATGTCAGAACTCTTATGTAGCCAGGAAACCTGTTTCAAATTCAGAATGCTTTGAATTCCCAATGTTTTCTTTACATGTCCCAATCTCTATGTTTATGCTGAAAGTCTCTGAGAGCAGTTCCATGGTAAAGTAAGGAGGATTTCATGTCCCATACCTCCAAATTGCAGGGTGAAGAGAAGCCGAAATTCGCATTGATTGACAGATTCAGCCAAAGCCAACGCTTTGATCTTCAGGCATTTAGCTGTACTCTGTTTCCTCAGGCAAATCTTCTTGATGCAGAAGAATCAATGAACTTAACTTATGAAAAATAGAAAGCTGGCTAGATCCCTGCAGCACTTCTATTTCCCTGAGCATTATTCCTATTCAAGGTTTATAGTGTGTGTATGTGTGTTTGAGGTAAGGAAGGAAGCAAGCAAGTAGGGAGATCTGTGGGGAGAGGGAAAGGTTAAAAAAATGCCAATATTGTAGCTATGACCACACAAACATCCTTGCTGACCATCTTGACTTTTTTTAACCTCTCCTCTCAGGGTGAGGAAGGAAGAAAAGGAAGGAAGGAAGGAAGGAAGGAAGGAAGGAAGGAAGGAAGGAAGGAAGGAAGGAAGGAAGGAAGGAAGGAAGGAAGGAAGGAAGGAAGGAAGGAAAGAAGGATCTTCCTGGTACCTTTTGGAAGAAGCTTTTTTTACCCGTTACCATATGTGGACATCTCATAATTAGTAAGTAAATGCAGTTTGTTTGTTCTGTTGTGGTTATGCTGAAATTCTTTCAGACTTGCTGTATCTAAATGTTTAGTGTTTTAAGTAAAGAAGACATCTGCGGAAGGTATAGTTGTGGCATAAAAGATGAACAGAAAAGCAACCAACCAATGTTAGGAAAATTAGTAATGCCCATATCAAATTTAGAAAGAAAAAAAATCATTTACCATAATTGGACATTTCAAAATAGAACAAGCTAAAGTTGCTAGCAGTTGGTTTGTCTAACGATAAGGAGCTCTCAGAAAAGATTAAATTGTCTTCTCAAAATGGGTCAGATGTAGTTTTGAAAGTAAGCCTATAAAGAATATGTCTCATATTTGTCCATAAAAGCATGGGGATCTTTAAGAAACACTTTACAATATTTGTGGCAGAAATGGGATTAAACTCTACTAGGTAAAACACCTGATTTCCAGAGTGAAAAGTAAACACTATTTACTTAGCACCCAGGTTTTGGAAGATCTTTACTTTGTTGTACTTAGCCACCATTATTTCATCTACACACACCACCAAAATACAATGCTACCTTCAGTTTGCCTAATCGTTGGGATTTTTTTGGACCAGTGACACTATTATAGGCTTCTTTTAAGAGGCACGCTAGCCAGCTTTATAAAACCTGTTAATAAATCTATCAGTTACTAATCCTAAATAAATGCACACATAAACCCTGGTTAGTTTAACAAAGGTTTGTTGAATATGTCACAATTTTCTCCATTCACAAACATACTATAGATTGTAGATTAGCATAATAGGTGAAATAGGTGAGTATTTTAATTTGTTTAAATTTTAACTAAAAACAGACCATAATATATAAAGTCAAAGAAATCTGAAGGTTAGGACAGCCAGATATTTTTAAAATGAGGGTCTTCAGCAGCTGCCTGAGACAATTAACATGTCACTAAGTACATCAAGAAAAGCTGCATCTAATGATATTCTCTTCAATAGAACCGCCAGAAGAAAGCTATGAACACATGAGTATATTTATAACATATTTTTCCAGGGTTAATTAACCTAATATTCAATCAACTCAATTGCCTGGTTTTGCACAATTCACTGAGCTATAAAATAAATTACATAGGCTGAGTTCACACAGCACTCTTCTTGCTTTTTGATGTTTCATGTAAACTCAGCCAAATAATTGTTTCTTCCTGGTTTTTTAGAAGAATTGCTTAATCTGCTTGAATGAAACATAATAGATTATGGATAATACAGAGGTAGACCTCAACTTAGAACAGTTCATTTAGTAACTCTTCAAAGCTATAACGGAATTGAAAAAAGTGTCTTATGACCATTTTTCACAGTTACAACCTTTGTAGCATCCCCATCAGAGGTGGTATTCAGCAGGTTCTGACCAGAGAACCAGTAGTGGAAATTTTGAGTAGTTCAGAGAACTGGCAAATCCAACCTCTGACTGGTCCCGCCCCATCTATTCTCTGCCTCCTGAATCCCAACTGATCGGCTGGGTCTTCTTTTGTTGCCCTGCACAGGAGGACGGTGCTGGAAAGCAGGTTAGTGGGGTGGGGAGGGAATGGGGAATTTGCAGTATCCTTCCCCTGCCATGCCCACTAAGCCACGTCCACCAAGCCACATCATGTCCACCAAGCCACACCTGCAGAACTGGTAGTAATGTTTTTTTAATCCCACTACTGATCTCCACGATCATGCAATCAAAATTCAGATGCTTGGAACTGGTTCATGCCATCATTGCTGTGTCCTAGGATCACCTTTTGCAATCTTTTGACAAGCAAAGTCAATGGGGAAGTCAGATTCACTTAACAACCAGGTTACTAGCTTATCAAATGCAGTGATTCACTTAACTGTGGCAAGAAAAGTCATAAAATGAGGCAAAACTCACTTAAGAAATGTCTCAACAGAAATTTTGAACTCAATTGTGATCCTTGAATACCTGTACTCAATTTTTAAAAGATTAATGCTAATAAAAAAAGAATGGGAGTTTTAACACAAATGTCACATTATTGATCAGTTCCTGACAAACGGTCCTTTGTTCAGTAACAACACATATATGCAAAAATGGCTGGCATCTTCTGGTAGAAGAACCTCAACTAGCAAAAAAATATCAATTAGCAAAATAATCTCACCTAGCAAACTAGCACTCTTAACCAACCTGATGTTCTCCAGATGTGTTGAGTGATGTACCTGAATGATGCACCCATCATTCCCAATCAACTTCTACTTCCATAATGCAAAGGGTATGATTAATTACAACACTGATCAGTAGGTGAAAAATTATGTCAGAGTAAGAATTGTACAAACCTATGTTACATACTTTTTACCTTTGTACTTCAGCAATCACAGAAATAAGATATGCTGAAATTTCACGCTGTCCATTCTCTACTATTATATCACTTCTATTTCTTTACCTCTGCCTCAATCTGTAGCTATATAACTACATGCAACCTGAAGTTTGTCATTAGGTTTGAAACTACATATATTTGAATATGTATATGCTAATGGGAAAAAGAGAAGAAGGGAAAAGTGGAACCATTCTGAGAAGTCATTTCAAGAAAATATGGGCAAGGTCTTAAAAGTATCATAACTCCACACAATAGCAAAAAATTGCCCTACACATATGTGGACTTCCCCAACAGTTTACCATTTGGTTTTTCTATAACAGAACAACTGACTTTGATATGCTCAGATAGGTCAATTAACAGATAGGCTATTCAGATGGATGAATCAGGAATCTATATATAATATTTTCTAAGGCTGATACCACGATCTGGAATGGTATGATTTAAATAGTTCTCTAGTGAGATCAATAATTTAAATATATATATATATATGTAGATCTTTGGTTTTGGGTTTTCTCACGTAAGATTAAGTATCTGCAACGCTTCGATGATGAATGAGACTTCATCGAACGTTGCCTGAGATACTTGAATCTACGCGAGAAACCAACAACCAAAGATCTACATAAATACCAGAACCTCAGAAAACAAATATATATATATATATATATATATATATATATATATATATATATATATATATATATAGGTACATAGATACATACCTTTACATTATCACTAGTTCCATCAAAGAAAAAAGGGAGATGAGTGTAATTCTATACATTAAAAGAAAAGATGACTTGTCTCGTCTTTAATTCTTCATAACACTATCTAATGAATATTTTACAATGCATCCAATGACCTTGCCAATAGACAATCATTTGGCATGATCAGCTAAGGAAAAAGTATCCACACATTAAAGCTGAAAACCAGAGCTTCTCCAGAGTAAGCAAGCAGAACTCCTGCTTATATTTTAAGATTCTTCCATGAACACAGAACTCCAAACAAATAAACAGAGAAAGAGCCATCACCAGTGGGATTTTTAAAAATGGTTGATTTATTTTTATTTTATTTTATTTTTGCCTGGTAGGGTTTTATTCTCCCTTTATAAAACACAAACCTTAATGAGTTCCACAGGGACAGTGGCGCGTCAATCACAATAGACTTTCCAAGTATCGTCATCTCTGCCTTATCACAGAACCACAAGGCATGAAATAATTAGAAAGCCCAGAGTAACTGCTCTGTTTTATAAGAGCAAAATCCTTGGGTGGATCATTTACATAAACTTGTCACTTCCCATTAGAGCTCAAAAATAGGCTGGGTAATAATCACAGAATCAGAGAAAGAAAGATACGTTGTTTTCCTATGTTTGAAGCACAAGGTGTGTATGTGTCCAGCTTTGCCTTCCTCCCTTCTCACCACTTCTCTCTGAATTAATGTAAAGTATCTTTGATTTTCCATTAAAAAAGAACTATTCATGCTGCTATGGCAGCAGACCATGTGCAACCTCTTCTTCTTAAGAGAGGAAAAAAGGCTTTTGCATCAAACCATTGTTAGGAGAGAATTCACTTTGAGGAGCATTTCAAAGCTGATCCGATTTGGGAAACGAATAATATTAAATATTGGGCATGAAATATTTATAAGATGGGCACATAGGAGCAGCTGACATAGTCTCCTGAAAAATAAACAGTCCATTGCTTGACTGTACTTATCTTCATGCATAGATGTGTGTGCAAGCATATAAGAACATATATATATATATATATGGATCTTTGGTTGTTCGGGTTTTCTCCCGCGTAAGATTATGTGTGTGTGTGTGTGTGTGTGTGTGTGTGTGTGTGTGTGTACAGGTGGATATGTGTGGAAATGAAACACACACCATACAATCCCTCTCCCCATGTAGAAACACAAACCCAGTTATAAGACTTAATGGGCTCAGAGTGTTCTTCCTAGTCAAGTAGGGGAGTGATGACTTGGTGGGAATGTTTTAATCATTATGAGCAGTAGTAATCTATTAGCAAGCATAGCCATAAGAAAAAAAAATGGAAATGTAGCTAATGCAGCTCTTATTTTGAGGCAAACACTTTGCATAATTGCATTTAAGAGGGTTGTGCACTTCATAGTTTTGCAAAAAGAAACTTAGTATGAGTACATTTGGAGAATAATACTTTATTCATGGCAAATAATGTGCATATGTTACCATGCAAAATTATTCTCGTTTATTTTTAATACAGTTCTTCTGAAGAAAAGAAGAAAAACTGATCAATTCTAATGCATGTGTACATGTGTGTTTGCAGAAGTGCATGTGTGTTTGCACGCATAATTAAACAAGGTATTGATTTAGGCAAGTGCTATTTAATTAGCAACATTGGTAGAAATATTCTTTAATTTTTGGATTTTTATAAATATGCCTATGTACAAACCTTAAACACTGTCTTGGATCAGATTCTAGGCATACTCAACTATCCATATTCTAATGGATATGATTTTGCTACACAGAATAATAATTCACTCCTTCAAAATAATATTCTGAAGTTTTGAGGACTGGAAAGAAAAAGGAACATTTCTGAGGAAAAAAATATTTGAACGCTCACTATACCAACTGAGCAAAGTAAGCTCTTAGGTCATGGCCTGGGAAGGTCCTTGTTCTCATCCACTACTCCTTAT
This sequence comes from Pseudonaja textilis, assembly GCF_049901715.1. Lineage (NCBI taxonomy): Eukaryota > Metazoa > Chordata > Lepidosauria > Squamata > Elapidae > Pseudonaja > Pseudonaja textilis. The sequence continues at coordinate 19,242,469 of NC_141995.1, forward strand.
CTGTACATTGGGAAGACTATTACACTCCTTAAGCTTTTTGTTCTGGCAAGTGTCATTAGACATTGTAAAATGTCATTGTGGGCAAAATATCTGATCCTTTTTATATGAAATGCCCAGGTAATTCTACTTATCCTCATTCTGTCAAGTCTAACCTTCCTCCGAGTGGCAGAACCTGAAGTTGTAGGAGAAAAGAGAGGTTGCAAAATGTGTGTCCAGCCCATGTACTGCTAATCTCTAAGAGTAAAAGCATTGTTGATGGTTACATTCAGGTCAGAGGTGATATTCAACCGGTTCACACCTATTCGGGAGAACCAGTAGCAGTGATTTGGCATGGGTTGCAGAACTGGTAGCGACCCCTGGCTGGCCATGCCCCTGAACTGGGTCGCCTGGTCGCCTGCTTGCCCTGGTCGCTCTCCTAGCTTTCCCTACCACGTGGTGGCCATGGCGCAGCTCAGGTGGATGTCCCAGGACTGTTGCACATGCGCACTGCGTGTGCAGCTGCTACATATGCAGTACGCAAATGCAACAGCCCCAGGACATCCGCCTGGCTGCCTGCCCTTCCAGAGCACATTTTCTGCCTTCTCCCAGCTGACACGCCTCTTCCAGCCCAGCCCAGCCCAGCCTGGCCAGCCATCAGGTGGGTGGGAGGATGTCCCAGGGCTTCTTGCTGCCTTTGTCCCAATATGCCTGCAGCAGCCCCTCCAGCTGGCTGGGCCGGGAGCTGCCGTTCCCGGGCTTCTACTCTCCCATGCTTGGTCAATGCCTCTTCACCTTGCCTGAAGCGGCTGGTCCTCCTGCCCCTCACCCTCCCCTCCTTCGCCTGGCCTGAGAAGGTAAGGGTGACGGCAGAGGACAGCAAAGCAGCTGGGTCCCTATCTCCCCCCCCTCCCCCATTCTGTGTGTGTGTGTGTGTGTGTGTGTGTGTGTGTGTGTGTGTGTGTGTGTGTCCCTCAAAGCCATGGCTGGGCTTTCCTTAGTGCTCTTTGCTATTTTCATTTCTTCTTTTTGGAACCCAGACTGGCTGAACAAGGATCACTAGCTGTGCTGGAAGCATCTCTGTGGTCGACCCATCTCCGCCTCCGCCTCCTCTCACAACTGGCAGCCATGGCAGGGCCAGGAGGATGGCGTGCACACCTGAGGAGGAGGAGTAGTAGGAGAAGGGTCACCCGAAGGGATGCTTCCAGCGCAGCTGGCGATCCTTGTTCAGCCAGCCTTGATTCCAAAAAGAAGAAATGAAAATAGCAAAGAGCACCAAGGAAAGGCCAGCCATGGCTTTGAGGGAGAGACACAGAGAGCGGGGGTGGGGGGGAGAGGGGAAGATAGGGAAGAGCACTTGGGCAGCTTTGAGAGAGAGAGGGAAAAAGAGGGAATGAGAGAGGAAGGGAGAAAGGTCTTTCAGTCCAATCCTCTGCTCAGGCAGGAAAACTGAGGATGCCAAGTCTGAGTGGAGGGCCAGGCAAAGGTGTCAGAATAATCTTTGGAGGGACCCTATACCAGGGGTCCCCAACGTTAGCATCTTTAAGACTTCTGGACTTCAACTCCCAGAATTCCTCCCAGAATTTTGGGAGTTGAAGTCTACAAGTCTTAAAGTTGCCAAGGTCTCCTGTCCTATACCATTTCAGAGAAATGGCTGTCCAGTCTCTTCTTGAAAACCTCCAGTGTTGGAGCATCCAGAACTTCTGGAGACAAGCAGTTCCACTGGTTAATTGTTCTCACTGTCAGGAAATTTCTCCTTAGTTTTAGGATGCTTCTTCTTTGTTCCGTTTCGATCCATTGCTTCTTGTTTTGCCTTCTGCTGCTTTGGAAAATACATTGTCCTCCTTTCTTTGTGGCAGCCCCTCAAAACCCTGTTTTATGACCTGCCTATCACCCTCTTGGACAAAGCATGTGAGCCATTTCCTCCTTTCAGTGGTCCATAAAAGTACATCTATAGTATGTGGATGCAGATAATAAAGTCAAAAAAGGTGAAATTTTTTACAGAACTATAGATACATTGAGGCTGGGGGTAACAAGGAGTGGCTGGGAGGGGAGGGACTGGGCGAAACGCCCCTTGACATGAGTGATATCGGTCATGTCACATGCCCACCCAGCCATGCCCACCCAGTCACATGACTGCCAAGCCACACCCACCAAATAAGCCACGCCCACAGAACTGGTAGTAAAAAAATTTGAATTCCACCACTGATTCAGGTCTTTACCCCTCCTGCATGATACGAAAATCTAAATCCCATCTCCCAACGCAGCTTGCTCCATTTCACTCCATGGCTTAGGCTGATGAGGAGAAGAGTCACCAATCAGCTTTCTCCTCCCCCCAAGCAAATCAGGAGATACTGGGGAATGCCAGTGTCTTCCCATTTTAATAACTGGGGTGAACCACCTCCAGAAGTGGCTGTTTCTGTCATAGCCTGTCATATCCTGCTGCTTATCTCTGTTTCATAAGACAGTCAAATGATCCTCAGAAGACAGTCAAAGATACTGGGATCGACATTCAACATCAACCATGCCTGGGCCAATGTGACTATAAGGGTTCAGAATTGAGCCCTTGTAGTCTTTTAAACCAAATTATAGGGTAAAAGTTAGTTATCACAAGAGTCATGGTAGTGCAGTTGTTCAAATGCAGTATTGCAGCTGACTACTCACTGCCAGGAGTTCGATCCTGACAGGGCTCAAGGTTGACTTGGTCTTCCATCCCTCTGAGGTTGGTAAAATGAGGACACAGATTGTTGGGGACAATATGCTGGCTGTAAACTGCTTAGAGAGGGCCTGTAAAGCACTACAAAGTGGTATATAAGTCTAAGTGCTGTTGCTATTGCTATCCTGAAAGTATGCATCTTGATGATCGGGAAAGGATATGGCATGAAAATACAGCACTATATTAAAATTATAAGCCAGAACTAAATTTTAATTTTCTTTTCTCCTGGTAGCAGAAAAGTAAGAGCTTACTGGATTGAAGAACCCTTGCATGGAAGGAATTTATGACCATGGAGTCAACTCACTTTTCAGCACATGTTAAGGTGTGGAGCTGACCAAAAATTTGACACAATGTTAATATCACAGGTTAGTACAAATTCTTCCTGACAGTTCTTTGCCATGGGAACATTAACCATCATGTTTTGAATGCAGTGGGATAAGTTTGGATTATTTGAATGGCTCAGTTTGTCATTAAAAGCAGATAAACTAGGGACAATAAAGCAGTTTTAAAATCAGTGTTATGCAAATCAAGAGGAAGATAAAATATAATAATACACTTGGCAATTAAATATTTGTTTGCAAAAATCCCTCCGACTTTGTTGACATATGCCATCAAACTGAGTATAAACCATATTATAACTTCCCATCCAAATTTATTTAGGGGGGAAGAAAAATATGCATTTTTCCCTCCACTGCATTACAATTTAATCTGCTGCCTTAGGCCAATCTTGTCAATGAAGTATTGCGCTGAAGGATGGTTATTCTTAGGATTTTAAAAAATTAAAATATTTTGATATTAATCAAGCCAACAAATGAGTCAAGGAATGGATCTTTGTGAAGAGCATTAGAGGAGGCAAGTTGCCCCATCTTGTTTGATTTGGCACTCAAGGAACATAAGTATGCGCTGAAGCTGCTGCAACTTGCCTTATCTTTATCTGAAAACATAAAGTCTCCTTTGCTACAAGAAATGCTCCAGAGGTATCATATAGTGCATACATATGTCTGCCAGATGACAAAAATGTACACAAGCTGCCTAGTGAGAATGGGACGCTGGGGTGGAGCTTCCAAATAGAGACAAATCTGTATCCCTCAGGGAATTTGCAATGGGTTGATCTATGTTAGAGATATTTCTCTGCTAATTAAGTCTTGATCCTCTGGCTGCACTTGAAAGAAATCAGGAGTGTATCAAGTGTTCCAAGCAGGTGCTGACTAGCTCTGAAACACTGGTCCCTCAAACCAGGTATGGGGCTTAACAACAGCAAAAGTGAGAGAGCAACTCATTTTAACAGATAAGGTGTGTGGAACTCACTTCCAATTATAATAATTCATTAGAAACAGTGTTAAAATGACTGCCACATTGATTGGGTCAACAGGATATTTTCAGAATAAAATCACCATCAACCATGAAAGTACTTCTTTGCTTTTCATGGCTGAAGAATTCTTAAGAAATGAAAATTGGCAAAGGCAGGAAATTTACAATTAAAGTGCAGGATGGCAGTTCAATATCTGACCCGTAAAGAAAGTTGTATTTTGTGGTGGAAAGCCCATATTAAATGCAGTAGGCAAGACAGAGCAAATGGCTGCCCTTTCCATAACATCATCTCCTCTCTCTCTCTATCTCTCTGCCTCCTGCTTATTTACATATGCCCTCTCTTTAGAATCTATAAATCATTTATTTAAGATAGTAGCTCATAGGACCAGACCATGATCAATTCCCAGTCAGCTATGTTTATTCATTGGTCTTCGGTCGAAATTGCTATTTTAATACTAACAATTGATTTATTGTATGATACACTTTGATGCCTAAAAGGAAAAATCTATACATCTGAGTTCTACAAAGCTTTCTTAAAAGTTGTTTGGGATGATAGTGTTTAATGTTACATGAAATATAACAAAGCAGCTAAAGGGTCCGTGTTGGAAAGAGTGTCCCAACTACAAGAATCTGACACATACTACATAAGACAATGCACATATCATAAAGGCTCTCATCTGAAAGTTCTGTTAGGAATGTTGCAAAGTCCCACATTCAAGTATACTAATCTGCCCATTCTACATAGAAAAAAAGTCTTGTACTAAGCCAAACTGATTTGTTCTGTCAACAAGCATTAAAACCTGTGCGCCAAAATCTCAGGTAAAGATTTTTCCCACGCCATTTCCTTGCTGCTGCTTGGCAAATTGCAAATATGTGTGTGTGTGTGTGTGTGTGTGTGTGTATGTATGTATGTATGTATGTATGTATGTATGTAACTCCCAAGTGATAGGCAGTGTCCATACAGCTTCCTTTCAAAGCAGGAATGGAGTCCTTGAGTAATGTCTTATTTGCTTGTTTGATATAGGAAATCTGTCTAGCCTTTGATTACCAACTTTAAGTGAGAAGTTCTGCTTCCCAATCTGAAATAAGTGGTTATATTGTTAAATATGGGAGATGGATAATTTTGCCTCATTCAAGATGTACACTTATTTATTATATTTTGGAGTGTTGCAAGGGGTATGAAGGTAACTTGATCTAGGAATAAAATTTCTGTCCATTCAGGGGGAAGAGTTAGGCTTTGGAGTTTTTGTGTTCTCAGAACAGATTTCATAATTATGGTTACAATCTGGGGAACATGTTGAAGGCTGAAAAACAATCATTCTGGAAATGCTGCATATACACCTAATTGTTGACTCCCAGGTAACTGCTCTTCCCTAATAATCAGTTGATCTGTTTCAACTAAGATATATTAAATCCACATCTTTAAATACTTAATAATAATAGTTTACCATTTTGCTCATCTATCAGCCTTTTCTTATCTTGGCTAAACATTTAATTGCCCACCACTGATTTTATTTTTCTTTGCCTTTAATAATTTTTCACACCTTTCTCTGAATATCTCATTTTATTTTGAGGAACATTTAAAATAAACAAATAAATACAAATGTAATTAATATATCACTATCTTCAGGAGCTGTTTGCAGTAAGCCAGCATTATGATAACAGAAATACCATGACAATTGGCTTGGTCTTCTTCCATCTCCCCAGCTGACAGTTGGCTTGGCCATCTTTCCATCTCCCTAGCTTGATATATAGCATCTTGAAGATCTGGAGAGTTTCCAAATATTTGGGAGCTTACACCCCACACTTGAGCTCAGAGTAACCAACTGGCAATGGCAGCAGAGAATCATCTGATTTCAGGATAGTTACCATCCGTTTCTTTGAAGTCTAAACCATAATTTTATCTCTTGTTGCAGATTGCCTGTGATACACCAGTGCCTTGCACACAGCTGTCCTTGGGTTAGTCGGCAGGCATTTGAAGACGTGTCAGCTAACAGAGCAAAACAGACCAGAGTATAATGAAGTGGCGCTCTTCAATGAAATGATTTGAATGCCTCGTGTGAGTATGATTCCTTATATTTTGTCCCATAAGACCAATGACACGACAACATTGATTCTTAAAAACCAGAGCCAACTGTCATGGGCTTTGTTAACCAGAATGTCAAACAGGACAAAAGGTTTGGCCAGTGAAGTTTGAATAAAAAGATATTTCTTAATAAGGACCCCTTTCAGCTGATGCCTTATTAAAGACATAAGAAGGCGTGGTAAGTTGTATTGGAGTAACCAATCTTATAAGTATCTTGGGTTTAATATGTGATAGACTTTAGATGTGGTTTTGTGCATATTAAAATAGACTCAGAAAGCCACCAGTAAAGTTGATTAAAAATTGGGCGATATGAGATCCTTGAAAAATATTGCTCATTATCACCCATGCTGCCACATTCTGGCCATTTGTAATTTCTGGACCATGTTCAGTGAAATCCAGGAAACCACATTACAATAGTTTGAGTTTCAGGTTATCATCATATGAATCAGGTATATGGCTGTTCAGAGTCAATGCTAGATGCCCAAACTGCAAACCTATTTTTTAAGTTGGAATGTCTGAATCTGAATCCTAGCATCTGAAATTAGTAAAGACTGTGCCTTTCCCAAGCTTAACTTCAGCTTCTTCTCTCATATCTTGTTCTTTATAGACTGGAGATCCATAGAGGCACTGGAGATAGTCACCCTCAAGCGTAGAATATAGCTTCAAATGAACAGTTTGTGAATGATAGTTAATTCCAGACCAGCAAAATATCCTGAAATATTATTTCCTGATGATAGCCAGAGGAATAGAAACAGAACCATTATGAATTATTGCCTATAAACTTCAGTCCCCACCCCAAATACTTCAACAAGTTACTGTATTCAAAGCATGATAAGCTGATGATAGATATAGGAGTATCAAAAGAGCTGTACCTCTCATGTCTCAGGGAGACCAAGGCTGTCTCTTTTCTAAATCCAGTTCTGAATCCAGACTGAAAAGGATCAAGGTAATGTGTTTCATCTAATAGCTCCTGGAACTATAGTGCTTTAGTAAAAAAATGGAATATTGGACATTGGCCAACATAGGCTTGATCGCATGGCAAAGCATTATATACTGGTATTCCATTGTATCCTCTCAGGTTTCTAAATTATTTAATGTCTGTTTTATAATCTGTAATTTCTCCAAGATGGGACAGAAGGTTATTTGACTTCTAAACTGGTAGTCAGAGAAGAGCTGTCTAGTATTCTACAGGATCCATTAGCTACTTGGAACATGTCATTTTTTTATTTTTTTTTTATTTGTCAATTGCTTACAAGATAATAGATATAAGTAAAAACATAGTTATGAATACATGGATACATATAAGAAAAATTAAAAAATATATATAAAAGAAACAATAGGACAGGGACGGTAGGCACGTTGGTGTGCTTATGCACACCCCCTACAGACCTCTTAGGAAAGGGGTGAGGTCAATAGTAGACAGTCTAAGGTTAAAGTTTTTGGGGTTTGGGGAAAAAACCACAGTCAGGTAGAGTATTCCAGACATTGATCACTCTTTTGCTAATGTCGTATTTCCTGCAATCAAGTTTGATGCGATTAACTTTGAGTTTGTATCTATTGTTTGCTCTTGTGTTGTTATGGTTGAAGCTGAAGTATTCATTGACTGGTAGGACATTGCAATATAGGATTTTATATACTATACTTAGATCGGACTGAAAGTGGCATAGTTCTAGGTTTTCTAGGTCTAGAATTTTAAGTCTGGTGGCATAAGGTATTCTGCAATGAGTAGAGGAGTGGAGAATTCTTCTTGTGAAATATTTCTGGACTTTCTCAACTGTGTTAATATCAGAAACGCTATGAGCTGTATTTGAGCATTGGTCTAGCAAATGTTTGTATGCTCTAGTTATTGGTGTAATATTATCAGAGAAAAAGTTATATAAGATTAGGTTAACAGCTCTTAATGCCTTTTTGGCTATGTAGTTACAGTGGGCTCTAGCACTTAGATCATTTGAGATGAGTACTCCAAGATCCTTGACAGAGTTTGGATCATCAACAGGGTCTTGAATATTCAGTATTTTATTTTCTGATATTTTTTTTTGCCAATATGTAGGACAGAGCATTTATTTGTTGAGATTTGAAGTTGCCATTTGTTTGACTATTCTGATACATAGTCAAGGTCTTTTTGAAGGGCAGCAGTATTGTCTGTGGTGTTGAATAGCTTTACATCATTAAATTATCAAACTATCTGGTCCTTTTTCCTACAAAGGAGAAAATGCAAAAACTTTCATTAGACAAACCAATTTTTTACCAGGAAGTCTGTTTATCATTCCTGACACCCTATGCACATGCTCCTCCCACCAAGTGGGAAAAAACCCAGATTGAAATATTATCTTTATGTAACAGATTCAACATGATTTGGATACCTCATATTGAAAGTTGACATCCTCCAATACAAATTCCATATATTTCAGGTTGATCAGGGAATTTGCTGAGTCATGGATGGCTAACACACCAACATAATTGGCGTGTTAGTTATCACCATTCAGAACCAAGTATATAGCTCTGAACTAATTATGTTCCAATAGGAAACATGGAAACAAATATCCATCCTTAGAAATGATAACAACATTCCCTTTTTGATCAACAGAGTTTGTAATATTCATGTATTGATTGTCCAGTAGGAATCAACTAGACCCACATAGGGACTCTTGTCACATTCTTGCAAATCTCTGCAATTCATAACAGGCCAAACACATAATCAATTTTTTTCAACAGAAATAACTCAGGAATCTGTGATTGCTTAGCTTAACCCCAGGAGGCAGAAAAGATTGAGGTAGAATCTATTTATATTGTAATTGATCCCTTAACAAATCTATCCCTTCCCTTTCTATTGTATCTTCTACTGTCAGACTACCTGAATAGGGGCAATAGTGGCTCTGGAAGAAAATGAAAGGTTTCTAGGATACAAAATACAGTCCTTAGCAAATGTTGAATTTAAAACAAACGTTTTGGCCAACAGTGCTCCATTCTGGAGTAGTACTCACAGAAAACTAATATGGCAAATCGAATCGTGTTGAAACAGGAAATACTGCAATGTGAATTACTTTGCTACTCTTCCCCTAAACACTATGATGTCTTATGTCTCCTTCAACTTACTTTGCCTAGGGAAAAAAAACCTAATGTAGACCTTTACAGATAGTCCTTGACTTACAACAGTTCATTTAGTGACCATTCAAGAAAAGGGACTTATGGCCATTTTTTACACTTATGACCATCTGCACCTCTATAACTGTCTGGTTTGGTTCTGCAACCCAACATGACAGACACAGACTTCAGAGGATAATTAGGACTGCAGAGAAAAACAATTACTACCCACCTGCCTTCAGTCAAGGACCTGTATACTGCACGAGTCAAAAAGAGGGCTGTGAAAATATTTACAGACCCCTCAAATCCCGGACATAAACTGTTTCAACTCCTTCCCTCAAAACGACTCTATAGAGCACTGCACACCAGAACAACTAGACACAAGGACATTTTTTTCCCAAAAGCCATCACTCTGCTAAACAAATAATTCCCTCAACACTGTTCAACTATTTACAAAATGTGCACTACAATTACTGTTAATCTTCTCATCACTCCCTATCATCCATCTCCTCCCACTTGTGATCAAAGGACTGTAACTTTGTCACTTGTATCCTTACAATTTATATTGACTGTTTCCTAGTATGATTTGATTGTTGATTGTACCCTATGATTATGATTAAGTGTTGTACGTTATGATTCTTGATTCTTAACGAATGTATCTTTTCTTTATACTGAAATTATTTACACCAAGACAAATTCCTTGTGTGTCCAATCACACTTGGCCAATAAAGTATTCTATTCTATTCATTGTAGCATCACCATGGTCACATGTTCAAAATTCAGATGCTTGGCAACTGGTTCATATTATTTTATTATTTTATTTTTTTACAATTTTTTTATTTTATTCTACATATATACATCAATACATAAACAGTGTGGCACCTAAGCATCATACATTTAATCATATCTCTAATGTTTCAACTAGAAGGTAGCACTGTCTTGGGGTCACGTGATCCCCTTTTGCAACCTTCTGACAAGCAAAGTCAATGGGGAGGCCACATTCACTTAGCAACCGTGTTACTGACTTAACAACTGCAGTGATTCGCTTAACAATTATGACAACAAAAGTCATAAAATGTGACAAAACTCACTTACTGAATGTCTCATTTAGCCACATAAATTTTGGACTGAATTTTAGGTTGAGAACTACATGTATTTACAAACCTGAAATAGACAATATAAATCTCTATTAAGTTACAATTTTTAGTGAGGACCCCAAGTTGCATCGTTAAGTTTTAGAAAACAAAATACTACTGAATCAAGAAAACAAGCAGTTGAAAAAATCTACATCATTGAGAGTGTTTATTTTGACTAGGCAGGATTTTTTTTTTCCTATTCATGTCAAGTGAATATGTTCTTGTCTTTCACCATTAAGAGTGCTCCAGGAATTCATAATATGAAAGCTGCCTACATGTGGATATTTCATGTGTTAGGTCTCTTGTCAGACCAAATTACATTTAAAAAAAAGAAAAAAAGAAAAACACTTTAGGAGTCCTGTGGTCTTTGTTTACTACTGTATATATACATTCTTCCTTCCATGGCCACAACAATTTCTTAATTACAAAATATTTGAAATTGCACAAAGTCCAGTGCTCAAATATAATTAGTATAGAAAAGTAGATGAGACAGAATTTTAATGTACCAAATTAATAGAGTGTTATTCTCTAAGAGACGAAATGAAGGAAACAGAATATAACCCTTTCTCTTTAAATAATAATCCTGTGAGGTGGTGATGCTGAAAGAAAGTTCACATACCATAAAGGTGTTTATTTAGTTTGTCTTGGTTTGTTGTTCAGACACTGCTTCTAAATTATATTGTACAATATTGCACACAATATGTGACGATTTAGCATGACCTGTAAAACATCCATTGATTCTTGTTAAATCCTTTCATGTTATATTATTATTATTTTTTAGTACTGTTTCTGTGTGTCAAGTATTTTAATTGGTATATCAGGGTTGATTTGTTGTCTTAGGCTATAAGTTTTTAGAATTAAAAAAAGACTGCATATCTCATTGAAATGAAAGAATAACCGAATAATTAATTGCTTTACTGACCAAGTTTCTTCTCAAACGTTTTAAAACTTTCAAATTTTCCAGAAAATTTTTTATTTCATTGTTTCTTTCCAATTATATACAGTTCACATCCCTACTCCTATTTCTAATGCACATTTTTATTTTATCCTAAAAATATATGTCCTATGCTTCAGTCCCCAAAGTCTTTTTGGAAGATCTTACAATGAACACACCGTTGCTTTCTAATTTTATTCTGTAATTTTCATCTAGAGTGTTGCATGTTTTCTATATATTCATTTTAAAAATGAATACTAAAAGGAAATCTAAATAAGATATAATGATATAGTACAAAGAATCAAAGCTCTGCAAATTCCAGCAAAGATTAGAGAATAGTTAAAACCTCTATAAAATCAAAGCCAACCTCCCCAGACTGAATGCTCTTGCAACTTCCATAACTCTTAAACAACAGGACCAAAGTTTTATGGAAATTATGGGAACTACTGTACAGCATATCTGGAGAGCAACAAGTTAGGAAAAAATAGTTTGTGCAAAAGGTCTAGTTGAGTCTGGAGTGCCAGATAACCAAAACTGGTTAAGAAAAGAGATCCTGAGAATAACTAAAAAAATGATTTTCATTTTCCAATGGATTAATGGAGTTGAAGCACCCAGATCTCCAGTAATTTAGAGATTTAAAGATTAAAACCAGCACTTTGTACTCAGGAATTGCCAACATAGTAGAGATATTTTTGCTTCACCCAGTCAGTCATGTAGCTTCTGAATGGCTGTTGTGTGTTTCAGAAGCAATTGCAATTTCTGAACAGGGTTCAAAGGCTGCTCCACATTCAAGGATTTTCCAATTTGATAGGGTCCTTATCTGAGTTCACAGGAATGTGGTCCTGCATCTAAAATAAAAGTAAACACGCATGGAAAAAAAACATTTCGGTTGCTTTGGAAAAAGGAATCTATATGTTCAATGAAAATGGTGCAAAACATAACATTTAGAAAGTGTTATTGTTTTCAGTTTCAGAATCCAAAAAGGCTTTGTAGGACATTTTGTAAATAGAGATCTTCCTATACTTTTGTGAACCTTTGTTACATAATAACCTATGCTGAAGACATAGAATTAGTTTCAAACTTCTTGTTTTCAACCAAGGAACCAATATGCCTATTGGCATCTTCTTAAGGAACTCAAGTTCCCACCTGATTCATGTTTCTCAATATTATTGTCATTAAAAAGGGTGGGGGGTAAGGGGCTTTAGCCTGCTGCAAAGCAAAGCCCTAGGCTGAAGTACCGTTTAACTCTCTCACTGGCATTTGTAGAAAATAAAATGGAAACATCCTAGCAAACTGGAGACAGAGGAAAAGTAATTCTACCAGTTCAATTTGATGCACGATCTGCATAAGTCCTATTGCTTTGCAAAGATATCTCTACATATAGCTAAATCTAGACCCCAACAGCAAAATGAACAGGTTCTTACAACAAAACAGATGGAAGGGCCATTACCTACTGACTAGGTTCATGCGTTAAAACCATGATTTGCTGAACAATGTAAAACATACTATGCACTGAATGAGGACCAAACAACTTTGTATCTTAGTGCACCATTAGGCAAACTTGCCCTTTCCAGTGTTGCTGATACATGGTTTTGACAAACCTTATCTTCGTCCAATGTGTGAGCTAGCCAATAAGTTTCATCCTATGGATAGATAATACTGTAGTATTTGGTATGCAGTATCACAGTTGGTGGCTAACCTTTGTGGGCTTCTGCACGTACTTCTGTGCGCACGTGTGTGTGCTAGCACCCAGAAGGCAATGCACAAGGCCCTCCATGTCCCCTGCGCATACACACAAGATTCCCCCCTCCCCCCTTACCTGCACTGTGCCTCCCAGCTGATTTTCGGCCTGTTTGAGGTCTTTTTCAGCCTCACAGAGGCTTGAGGGAAGCTTCTGCAGCCTTTGTGGGCCAAAAAATGGGCCTGTTTCATCACTTCTGGTATTTCTGGAAATACAGGAAGTGATGAAATGGGCCTATTTTTCAGCCTGCAAAGACTGCAGAGGCTTCCCTCAAGTCTCTGCAAGGCTGACAAGGGCCCAAAAATTAGCTGGGAGGTGCACACATGCGCAGTGCGCATGCCTGGGGATTGTGTGCCTGCACAAATGGCTCTGCGTGCCACCTGTGGCATGCGTGCCATAGGTTTGTCATCACAGCAGTATCAGAATAAATGATTCATTGAAATATTTGCTGAGAAAGTGATATTTCAAATAAAACAAGACTTTTAAAGCAAGACATTTCTGCTTGATGTGTACTATACATAAATAGAAGAAAAATTCATCCATTTCCTGAGTAGGCAAGATGAAAACTGGTCAAAAGGCAAGAAATATATTTATCTAACATATCTAAATAATGCACACTCTTAGCAATGAACAATTAACAAAGAAATCCAGTTAATACCAATAATCAACATGCTACAAGGAATGATACAAAATATAATAAAATATTAAACATAAGAATAAAGAAGCAATCATCTATACTATGTGGCTTAATCTACAGCACGGGTCCCTAACCTCTGGGATGCAGCCCACTACTGGGCTGTGGCCTATTTGGAATTGGGCCATGTGAGTGGCTGGCTCGAGTGCATGCGTACACAGCTCAAATTGTATGAGCGCTGGGCTAACAAGCAATCATGCATGTGCTGACCTGCTCCTTGTGCAAGTTGAGCTATGTATGTGCACATTGGCCTGTGGCTCAGGCAAGGCTTCATGCGTGCATGATGGCCCACCACTCCGATGACCCAGCTCCCCTCTCCCTCAACAGCTGGGCTGCCAACCCACAAAGGTCGGGGAGCGCTGATCTATAGCACAGTTTGTGCAGCTTTCCCAGCTATCATGGTCAAAGGGAGAATGGACATAGGGAGAACTGCTATATATTTTTAGGCAGGACCTTTTTGTTATAGGTTGTTCTTGGCTTACAAATGTAATGGAGCCTGTAACCTCCCTCATAAGTCACGATGGTCGTAAGGTGAGGCACCCATGAGACTGGATCCAATTTTATGATGTTTTTGTGGTAGTTGTTAAGCAGATGCTCTGGTCATTAAGCAAATCCCCATATTCCTACGGACTTTTTTTTTTGCCAAAAACCTGCTGATAAGGCCAATTAACTGACACAAACCTGTTGTAATTCATGGTCATGTGACCTTGGAACATTGCAACTGGCCATAAAAGTGAACTAGTTGCCAGATGCCTGAAATGTGTTCATATGATCATAAGGGTATATGCAGGTGTTGGAAATCCAGAACCAGATTATAGATAGCTTTGGAGGTATCTGTTGCAACTTTGAATGGTTACTAAGCAATTGGTCATTCAGCAAGAACTATTTGTATTTGTGATATTCCATATGAACAGGCTTCTGTCTTTGAATGATCCATAACAAAATCCATCTGATGATATATTTTATATGTTGTAGTTATGGGAAAACCTGAATCTTTCTGAGGTTGCTGGTGTTTAAACTGAGCTAGATGAAAAAAAAAGAATATTAAAGTGGTTCCTGTAGACAGAATTTTATCTTACAGTGCAGTTTATAATGTTTTCCTTTTAATAAATACAATGGAAATATGATACTCCACATGATACATATGATGGCAATTTGATATCATTAAATTACAAGTTCCGGAATTCCTCTCTACTTGCACCACTAGAGGTGACCATCCATGATGCTGGCAGAGGCTGCTAGGAGTTGTTCTGCAACATATTTGGCTGGCCATTTGTTGCTCTTGGACTAATATAGAAAGGCTAATGTCTCTTTACCATTTTGCACATAGGCTTGCTGACTTGTTGGTATTATCTAGCTGATAACATAAAACGAGAGCAAAAGAGATAACAAAGGTAGCTTGAGGATTGAAACGGGGAGGAGAGATTTGGTAGCAGACACAGTTCAGAGAGGAAGGGGAAGAATGATGAAATGGATTCTAGGCAATGCTTGTTGCTGAAGAATTGTTGGTTGAAAGAGAAAGCCAGGGCAAAGCAGTGCTGAATAAAGTTTGAAGACCCCACACACAAAAGGAGAAATTATGAAGGGACATTTTCCAGATAAAGATGGCATCTGGAGCAAGATATTCTGCCAGCCTGGACCAGCGTGTGCCCCAGTGCAGTAAATATCCTTTCTTAACTATCACTAAGTGTTGTATCTTATGATTCATGATGAATGTATTTATGATGACTATGATTTATATTTATACCTGTTATCTTATAATCGCTTGCCAAAATAAATAAATAAATAAATAAATAAATAATGATTTATCACTTATCTTTTATGTAGACCGAGAGCTTATGTACTGAAGGCAAATTCCTTGTGTGTCCAATCACACTTGGCCAATAAAGAATTCTATTCTATTCTAAGAGGTGAAAGTTTAGAAATAGATACACACATAATGGAGTAGAGGTCCAAGGAGGTTATAAAGCTTTCTCTCACTAGGGGAACAGTTACCTTCTGCTTATCAAGAAGGGAAGGAAAAGTAGGAGTGAATCCAGCCTTGGATCAACTCTACTGGATTTTTAAAAAATCTGCACAGTTGAAAAAAATGTTGCTCATCTTGCTACTTTCTAATAAAAGAGAAAATTCACCAGAAGAGTCTAGATATCTCTGTGTTGAATCCTGTCCTATTGAACTACAAATCCTTGTGCCAACTTCCTTTAACAACATGGATGACATTACTTCTGTTGCACACATGTCTACATAGATGTAAAGGCTTCTTCCCATATATTGAAATCGTATATTTACATATCAGACAAAAAGTGCCCATCTGTTTGAGAAGATTGCATGGTATGTAAATATAGCATCAGAGTGAAAGTATAAGGACAAATGCCGCCTACACCCCGTCCATTGTTTCATGGATGAAAATGATTGCATGCATATAACACATCTTAATCCTCATATCTAAAATTACACATACCTTGGCTACCATAAGACTGGATTACTACAATATGCTGGAATGTGGGGCTGCTTTTGAAGAGTGTCCAAAATTTCAGCTGGTTCAAAATTTGGCAGTCAAGATTTTCAGGTGCTGAAATGTTCAGGAAAATGTTATTTCCCTTGTTTATTACTTTAGATTCTTTTAGCTCAGTTCAAAGTGCTGATCAACACCACTAAACAAAGAATGTTCTTTAAGCAAGAAATGGTTGATGTGTGTTGTTGGATTTGGATTCCCATAGCCAATAGTAAAGGATGGTGGGATCTTCAGCATGTTGTGTATCCATGGTTTTAAATAGATTAGGATTTCAAATAGTCATATATCCTATTTTACAGAAAACAGCCTTTCAGTGGAAAGCTTTGAGGGAATAGTTCTTTGTTTGAGAGCTTCCTCTATTTAAGGGGCTAGGGGGGTGCAATGGCTCAGTGGTTAAAGATGCTGAGCTCATCAGCTGCAAAGTTGACAGTCCAGGTATGAGACCCGAGTGCTCCACAACTGGTTGAGCTCCTGTTACTTTTACCAGCTCCTGCCCATCTAGCAGTTTGAAAATGCAAATGCAAGTAGATAAATAGGTACCACTTTAATGGGAAGGTAACATATAGTATATAGTATACTATATAGTATATAGTATATAGTCATGCTGGCCAAATGAACACAGAAATGTCTTTGGACAACGTTGGCTGCCCAGGCTAAAAAATGGAGATGAGCACTGCCCCCTAAAATTGGAAGATGAAACCTTTACCATTTATTTAAGGGGTTATAGAGTTTAATGTTAAAAGCTGCTAAGAAATAATGTATTAGCACCTCGATGTCTTGTTGAGTTATCTATCTGCATCTGTACAGCTTCAAAGCCACCTCTGTGCAGAGGGCAGAAAAGTAAAAGATGGTTATCTCCTAACCCATCTCATAGTGATAGAAAGAAGCTGCCA
Organism: Pseudonaja textilis; assembly: GCF_049901715.1. Taxonomy (NCBI): domain Eukaryota; kingdom Metazoa; phylum Chordata; class Lepidosauria; order Squamata; family Elapidae; genus Pseudonaja; species Pseudonaja textilis. The sequence goes on from NC_141995.1 coordinate 19,259,555, forward strand.
TAAATTAGAGAATTCAGACAAAGAATGAGGAAAACTCCCCCCACCCATCAAGAGTCAAACTAGTGACCAATCAGGATTACAGATGTGGTCACGTGACATGGACTACATTTCCCAGGATACCTTTAACTACATTTACAATGATGCAGTCCCTTAAGGGGACAGCTCTTAATTCCTAAGTAACTATCCAATTCCCATAGACTGGCTGGGACAACACAGTCAGGATGATTTGTCTACCTATCTCAGGGATTGGAACTTCCTTCTCAGGGAATAGCTCTGACTTTTCTCTGGCAACATATTGTCATCATCCCAAGAACTTTTTGTCCCAGAAGGCTTTGGGTATGAATTAGTCTAATGCCGGCTGTTTATTTGCTACTATCCTATTATTTTTTTAGATCAGTTTTCAGATGTTTGAGTGCCCAAGTTCTACCTTGGCCTTTGAACAGTGTGCTGGGAGCTGAACTCCGTATTTCTTGTTCAGCCAGGATATAAAAGAAATTGGTTACATTTAATTTAAATTTAAAGTAGTACAATTAGATTAATTAAATATGGTTATACAGACAGTAGGATTGCTTACACCTCATGTATTTATTAATATTCCCTTTTCCATCACATTAAAAATTGAACTTCAGAAACAACTTTTGGAGCAGTTTAGGGACTGCATCCAAGGATTTGGAGCTTTCAGGAGCCTCTGAGGCCTCAAGCTGGGTAGTTTTGTTTTAATTTTTTTAACCGCTCTATGTGTATTTGCATACGTGCATTTAATGCGTCTTTCTATTTAATTGATTGTCAAAGCAGAACATCCTATTCCCCAGAAATTCCCCCTTCTCCAGAAGTATGCTATAGGTTTGTTATACAAGATTTTGTTTGCCAAGTACTTAAGAGTATGCTAGGTGAGAAGGCTTGATTCCCCTGCATGTAGTATTATTTATTTGACTAGTAAAGTTCATTTCCTTCTTTTTTATACTCAATAACACAAAGTACAAAGATATGCCTCTCAAGCAGCCTCCTCCTTCAAAAACTGAGCACTCCTGTTTAATGTAAGCTTATTCTTAGCACCTGAATGCGTGCATGATAAGGAGTGAAATTAACATTTTAAAGTATGTCATTGAATTGCACTAAATATAAGGGGAAAATAAAACATGCTCCCTCCTTTCTCAAAAGACAATAAGAGAAGTATCAAAGAAGAAGCACTCAAAGTTCAGATGTACGTGAAATTTCAAAAGATTAATTATACAGTTTTGCATTTTTTTTCCCAAATGAAATTGGTTTTTTGTTTTGTTTCCAGGCAGACTTTGCCTCCTCAACAGTTATTTCAGAATGTTGCATTTGGTAAGATGCCTTTTGCTTTTAAGTTTATTTTTTTGGGGGGAATAGAGAACTACAGAATGTGTGTATGTGTGTGTGCATGCGCATATATCTGCAGGTGTGTTTGTTAATATGGCACACGCATGAATGCACTAACTCACAAGTCCAGATAAAAACAAGGAAGGTTCATAATTGGACCAGAGCAGACTATTTGAACAATCCCTACCTGAACCAAACTCGTCATTCTGGACAACCTTAAGGCTAGGTCAGGACAGACAGAGAGAACTGGAACTTTGGAAGACATGGGGTGGGGAAAAGTAAATAACAGTGGCCTGCTGTTTCTGAGTACATGTGCTGAATATGACATGTGTATCACTAACAAAATGTTTAGAATTGCAAACAAGTACAAAACAACCTGGATGCATCCCAGGTCCGAGTATGAGTGTGACCTTAAAGACAACACGGTCACCCGGGCCATGCAAAGTGCTGAGTGATGGCCTGATCACAGGCTCCTTTAGTTGCACCTCAATCTGGCACACTGTTGTGTTACACCATAAGCAGTCAAGGACTGTCCAAATGTTATTCAGAAGTGGCTGCAAGGCTCAGCTCAAGTCCCACGTTTTCAAGATGTAATGAATGAAAAACTCTCTGGCAATTTACCACTTGTAGGAGCCTGTTCTGAAAAGTGGACTCAGTTTAGAGATGTCATCACACAGACTGTACTCAGACTGAAAAGCTGGGCACACCAAGACTGGTTTGATGAAAACCATTTCAGTAGCCCTTCAGGCCAAGAACAAGGCCTATGCAAACTGGCAGAATGATCCATCATCTGTCTCAAAGAAAGACAAGTTTAAACACCTATATCTAAAAGACAGACAGAACTGCAGGAAATGTAGGGTGAGTGTTGGCAGAGAAAGGTTGAGCAGGTGAAACTCTATGCTGACATGCCACCAAAGGGTTCTTCAGTCTATAAAGGCAGTTTATGGTTCTAAATTAGAATGCTCTCCCCTGCTGTCATCTGACAGATCGAGTTTGATCAAATACCAGGAAGGACTGGAAGGACTTATGAGCTAAAGTGTAAGGACCCTATTATACAGGAGGGCAGGGTTGTTGTTTTTCTTTTCTCCTTGTTTTGTAGAGAAACTGTGAGGTTTTTTTCCTTTAAATGTATGTTAAGCTTATTTTAGGACTTGTACAGCAATTTTTGTATACTCTACTGAAAATGAAGTTACCATTTTTTTTTGTGACGCAGCCTTTTTGATTCAAGGAGGTTTAGTCCAGTTTAAAGATAACAACCCATAAAAAAGAGAAAAGCAAAAACTATAAATCTTCTCATCCATTTGATGGAAGCAGGAGGATGTTTGGCAGTAGATTAAAAATGTCATGAAAACATTAATAACTTAATTTGTTATGGCAGCACTTTTAGTATCTGGAATGGGGGCAGCAAGGAGAAGTGCTTGTAGAATATATGCCTATATTCCAGCTGAATTTTCGCTGGGTATGGCACTATACAGCAATTTGCTTCTCTATTTCAGATATGTCTTAGGTCATCTTTATCCATTATCAGTTAGCATATGGAGAATAAACAGAGCAGATATATAGGATCACCTGGGTGCCTTTTTCACAACTACAACCCCATGCATTGTGTTTCACCCCAATAACAACAATAATAATAGTAGTAGTAGTAATGGACACCCAGATCTAAATATTAATATAGTACCGTATATAGCCAGACTCAATCCAAGATATTTCATTATTTGAGATTAAAAAAAGAATGAAATTATACCACTCCCTCCATATAATAAAGCCACTGGAGTGGCAATTGAAGATTTCTTCAGCCATTATGTTTGGAAAGGGCCATTATTTTTGAAAGTAGCATGCTAGTTTAGTTGATGCATGGCAAACATATTCTGTAAAACAGTTCTGTCATGCATCTTGTTGCTATCTTCATTTCGTCAAATTGTAGGACTGATCCATGGATAAATGTGTATTTTTATTGACTTATTTATAAAATATTAAGCATCTAGTCTAACCCATGCTAACATAGGTTGCATTTTAAATTACCCTTGTAGTAAATCTGGAGCCAACTGCCAGATTCCTGGATTAAGATCTAGATAGCCTTGTAGACATTCTTCTTCTAGTAAAACATCTAATCTTTCAAAGACACCTAAAACACTAGAGCTTCAATCTCTTGCAATGAATACAGCATCCTCCATTTCCCTCCATTGTACAGCCATGGAACAATAGTGTCAGAGGGAAAGGGGGAAGGGGAGGAGGCAGTGTGACCAAAGCCACGCCCCTTTTAACTATGCATCAGATATTTCCCCCTTTCCCTAGCCACAGATGCCCCCGCCATGAAATATGAAGTTATTTTCCAGTTGCACTCTTACAGACAATTGCTGAAAGATATATTTATGTAGATTTAAGTAATTCCCCCTGAATCATTCGAGCTGCCAGGTGAAAAAAAAGAATCTGATTAGAAGATGACAACAGACAGCACAAACCTGTGGAAGCAAAAAGTGGAACTCAGCAAGGGTACGATCTAATCCATTAACAACTTGCTGTACTTTTTTAAAAAAAAAATTCTGGCATTAAACTGCAACACACATAAAGAAAATATTATTAAATGATTAATCTCTAGCAAGAGGAACCTCATTTTGCCTAGCAGCAAGCAGTGAATAAAGAAATACTGTTTTAATTAACACCTCTCTATAGTCTCATTTAACACTTAGTAGGAGAATTCAGACACACACACAAGACCAACTAAGATGGCATTTCTTTCAGTGTTTTCCATACTAATATACTAATTATACACTGAATCTTGCTATTAAAGAAAAGGAGGCATTGCTGAACATCATAAACAATCCTTCTAATTCTAAATACACTTGGTGCTGTCCTTTAAGTCATGGTTTCATAACATCAGTATTATTAGTCAATCATTCTAACAATCCAGGTACCAACAGAAGAGTAACATAACCCTAGTCTGCCAAAAAGGTTCGTGTTTATATTTATTGATATTCTGTAAAAATACAATTCATTATGAATTTTGGACATGTTAACTTTGAGTGTTATATTATGCTCTATCTAGACTGCTAGATACCTTAAATGTTGTACACTGTATGCATCTGTACATGAAAACCACTCTTTAACAGACATTAATAATTTGATTCAAATTAGTTTTGAAATCTAATTCAAAGTGTTATTTCAGACATAAAATTTTGCATGTCTTGGAACCTTGGTTCCTGAAGAAAAGTAAACTAATTCTATATTTACTATGTTTCTCTTTGGTACTCCTGCTCCAAGTATACCATTAGTCAGACATTCAGTGATAGTCACAGTGGTGAAGGCAGTGTCAGTTACAGCCCACCTCTGTTTTAGAAAACTCTTCTTGGTGTATATTATGCCAGTGATTACAAAAATAAGTAAAACAAAAAAAATCAGGTTTAAAAGTTAAATTATAATGCAATAATGTTACCATATAGTTAATACAACAACCAAGAAGTATATTAAACATATATAAAAATATACAAAATACAAAATATAATAATGACAATGTTCTCACTATATATTTATTTTTATTTCTTAAAAGAGAATCATGATTTTATTTTGTTTTCTTTTTGACAAGCTGTCCAAGTTCAAGTTTCATTTCATACCACATTTCCTCAAAAGTGAATTTTGAAGTTCAATTTCCTTTTCCTAATCTGAAAAAATCATGTTCATGTATCACATTCATTCTCTTTTTAATGTATCTTCTTTACTCCTCGCATTTCACACTAATCGTTTTCTCAGGATGATTGTTTCCATATTCAGAAATCATAAATCTTCACCACTTTATTTCAAGCCTATGATCTAGCAGCAAACTTTCCTTTCAGATTATTCAGTGCTCTACTAGTAGATTTTATCTTGAATTATTGTTTGTTTCTTAAGTTTAAAATGTTAAATCTCCCTGCCTGCCTGTGTCTGTCTGTCTGTCTGTCTGTCTGTCTGTCTGTCTATCTATCTATCTATCTATCTATCTATCTATCTATCTATCTATCTATCTATCTATCTATCTATCTACCTACCTACCTACCTACCTACCTATCATCTACCTACCTACCTATCAAATTTATATGGCTGCCCACCTCACAAAGATTGCTTCTGGGTGGCATACAATAAATACATAAAAACTATCATTAATAAAAGTCATCATTTAAAAAAAATGTAAAACCACATGGTTCAGGAAAGAGTGGATCAATCACAATGACTGAACCATCCCTAGAACTCCCAGGCCTGATGACAAAACCTTAAGGGACTTTCTGACTATTAGTAGGATGGAGCTAACCTAACTTCAGGGGAGAAAATGTTCTATAATGAGGGCACCATGGCAGAGACCACTTACCTTCTGGGACTTGACAAGTGTAGGTTCCTAGCAGATGAAACCGTCAGCATGGATAGATATAATCAGAGGGAGGCACCTCCACAGATAACCTGAACCCATTCCATGAAGGACTTTAAAAAGTTAAAACTGGACCTGGAAGCAAACTGGCAACCTATGCAACTCGCAAGCAGAAGTGTAATATTTGCTGCTCTAGATGTCTATGCTGCTGCATTCTGCACTAGCCAAATCTTCTGGATGCTCTTCAAGGAAAACCACAGTACAGTTTATTACATTAGTCTAATCACGAGATGATTAAGGCATGAATGATTGTGAGCAGCACCTCCCTGATCTAGGAATGGGTGCAACTGACACACAACTCAAAGCTGTACAACATCTTTGAACAGGAGTTGTAAATAAAGGAGCCCCCTCCCCAAGATTTCCCACTAGGGTTGCACAATTCTAACCAGTACCAAAGTTGGTATTGTCAAAGAACTGGCAGGCCCCAACCTTCAAAGCCAGAAGGTCTTGCCAAGGTTCACCTGAAACCTGTTGTTTCTTATCCAGACCCTCCCAGTTACAGGCACCAAGATACAATGCAAATTCATCTTTCTTTAATTTTTAAATTTAATTGGGTGTCATCAGTGTACTGATGATCCCTTAGCCCATGTCGCTGGATAAGCTCACCCATCAGCTTCATGTAGATGTTAAATAGGAAAGGAGTAATCCTGCAGTAGCACCCCCATAAGGGCTGAGAATGAGACCTCTCTTCCCCAGGCATTACTGTAGGAATCAATCCTGGACAAAAAAGGTAAATAAGTTAAAACTGTGTCACCTACCGACCATCCCATGATACAGAAGGATACCATGGTTGATAGTATTGAAAGCCATCAAGAGGTCAAGTAAAGCAAGGCTGAATATACATTCTCCACCCAGCCCTTACCAGGTAATATAAAAGTGCAACTAATGCTGTTTCCTTCCCATACATGGCCTTAAATCTTGACTGGAAAGGATCAAGATAATCCACCTCTTCCAAGGTCACCTGAAGGTCCTACACAACCCCTGTCATAACTTTCTTGGAGGTTAGATAGTCTCAACCATCTTGGAGAAGGAAAATTATCCAGAAAAATTAGGTATAGGAGTGGCTTCTTGGAGAGGGGATGAGTGGTAATAGAACAATCCTCTCATTCAGAAAAGAATTAACCACAGATAGGATCCCTTCATATGACACCTCTTTCAGGCTGCTTTAACAAGCCAGTTAAGGATAAGACCACCATACTGTTTGTTTATGAAGTTGCATTAATGTGATGACATAATTTCGTACAGTTAACTGCACACCTAAGCACTACCATTTTAGTAATGATATTAAATCAAATCTCTCCCATCCCCTTTTTCTGTTTATTCTTCTTTTTAATTATATTCATATTAACTACTTTGAAGTTAATTAGACTTTGGGGATATGTAAAAGAGAAGGCTTTATTGATTCTCTCCTAATGTCTTATCTTTCAAATCTTCATTTCCTGTGTGCAAAATCTACTGTTTGAGCAAGGCTTAGTAACATGTTGTGATGGGTATAATGATATGTTTAGCATGGCAGAGAGCTTCATCCTATTACTACAAAGAGCAGATGATTTTTAGACTATAAAAGCTGTCATTTAATATGGTGATATATTTTTTCAAATTAGTTTCTGATTGCTCCACTTTAAGGTGGTCTTAAGACTAACCTGTTTTTATAGATGTAAACTGCAAAGAGTCATTGAATTGAGTATATAAATGTGAGAAATGAGAAATAAATAAAATAAATTATTTATGGGTTATTACTATAAACATGGTGTACTGGTATGGATATGTGTATTCCATCATTCCTTCCATAAAGAAATGGTGCTCAAGATGACTGGCATCCTACGGTACTCTGCTGAACAAAAAGACGAAACAAATGTTTATACAATTTTCAGTTGATGAAAAATTGAATGAGACAGTTTGTACCTTAGAAGACAGAAATGAAATTAAAACCCAACTTGATAGACTAGCAAAATGGGCTAAAAATGAAACAAGGGAGACGAATAGAAAATGGTTCACTTAGGAAATAAAAAAATAAATCAATTTTAGGATGAATGCAGGAAGCTTAAATCACAGGAAGTATTGTTCACTTTTGTTGTGCTTTTATCTACAGCATATATTTAATGCTGTGTGTTTGTGTGTTTGTGTTTGTGTGTCTTCCAGTCAGACCTAACACTGCAGTTTTTTGGGCAGCGTTTCAGAAGTGGCTTGCCATTGTTTCTTTTCTTTTCTAGGATGGAGAGAGAGTATGGTCCAAGGCCAACCAGCTGGTTGTGTGCCTAAGGCAGGACTAGAATTCACACTGTCCCAGTTTCTAGCCTGGTGCCTTAACCACTGCACCAAACCAGCTTTCTACACTAAACTTCTACACCAAACAGGCAACATATCAAAACAATATAAATTAAAATATAATTGGAAACAAAATTTGAATCCCACAAAACATGTAACTGAACTCACAAAATACCTAAGAAAACAACGCAAGGAAAACAAAAAAAATATTTAAGATGTGATTTAAAATATATATTTGCTGACTGGAAATCAGAAGAAGAAAGTAGTCTTCCTTATAATTCTGCCCTCGAGTTGAGTGAGCTATTAAATCATGGTATATACCAGCATCAGGCAAAGACGAGGAGGAGGAGGAGGAGGAAGAGGTAACTGAACATGGAAGCAAAATTAAAAAGGGGAATAAAAACGTATTGAGATGAAAGATGAAGGGGAAAAGAGAGAGAGAGAAAAGCCCTGTTTAGGTGTTACAGAGTTAGCTTCATAAGGCCAGGAGCCTCTTCTAAATAATGTTCAAAGGCATCCGTGTTTTCAACAGCAGCAACAGCTGTCATTTTTAATTCTTGTCATTTATTTGTTTTCAAACCCTAAGAAAGGGACTTGCTTTAGCTTCAGTGGCAGTTTGTTCCATAATATGGGCAGCAACTTGATAAAAGTCTGAATCAGACAAAGAAAAAGTAGAGTGATTATTATATTGAACACATCAATGTGGGATTTTCAAAAGTTGATCCATTGGGAGACTGAAATGAAGGATATGTGGCCATGGAAAAACTGGCAATAAACAGTCACCGAAGTGCGACCAAATTCAAGGAGGAATGACTCCCTTATTACATTTCACATAACAAGGCAAGTTGAAACACTTACAATATGATTTCTGAAGAAAAAGAAAAAAACTGTTATAATGATAAAAATAATAAAAACAGAAATTAGTATTAATGTCTATAAAAATATTCAGGTAGCAATTAGGGCCTAGAAAGAGAGAGGAAGAGAGGAGTTAAAAATAGAGAGAGGCTACCAGAATGCCCTTTTTACAATTTTTTGAAAAAAATTTTGTTTGGTTTTCTTTTTAAATTTTTCCTCACATCCCTTAAATATAAATATGTTTCTTTTGCTTTTCTGGCTTAGATGTTTCGGTTAATAAAAGAGAAGAGGTTAAACAAGCCCCAAAAATGTCAGTAGAATTTTGGATTAGATCATTTTCAACAAGAAATAATATTTTAGGAATAACCTTTTTCTACCTATGTTAGAGTTGTCATAAAATTAATGGTTTTTTAAATATATATTCCCTTTCAATAAGAAGCAATTATAAGTATTAATTTAACTTTGAGATTTAATATTTTCAGCTGCTTTTATTCTATCTCTAGCACATCAGAGTTGGCTTCTGGACAAAGAAAATGGACTTATAATCAAAATACTTATTGTTCAGCATATATGTCTCAAACTATCCGTTGATTTACATAATTTATTAATATAGAATGACTATGCATGAATAAATCAAGGTTTTGATTCATTTATATATGTTTAAAAATCATCTTTCCCTTCTATTATAATTGTTTTTGTATTTTTTCTTTGTTTTTTTTTAAAGTTAATTTTAAAAAAATTAAGTGGATTCATTGATGACTTGAACTATATTGAAGACTGTACAGGGGTAAGTATGCACAAGCATTTTGTTCATTTAAGCAAGCTAGAGGCAGGATATTGACATGCAACACTAAAGTACTACAATAGGCAACAAGGATTAGAGGAATTAGAAGCGGGTAACCCAAAAGAGTAAGAAGCCAGCTAAGATCAAATTATAAAACCAGGACATAGTGAGACGTTGAACAACCTGAAGGTGGAATTTTAGGATCAAGGCTTTATACAGTTCTGACTGACTTTTAAGACCAGCTAATCATTCTAACATAAGCTGTTCTTGCAGCCTAGATGTTGTAGCTGAACCACAGACCTCAATCAGGTTGGTTTGCAATCAAATGAGGGAGCTGGATTAATAACTCATGAGATACAAATATATTTTCTTAGGCACTAATTGCACTTACTGTCTTGAAAGAAACCCATGAGCAAGACCTTAAGGAATATTCTAAGTCATTAGTCCTGTTGCTGAATACATTAATTATAGCATTAAAAAAGAGTGAGGGAGCCCACTAGTTTCTATTGCTAGTACCCTGAAGTGTCAACATTTTGGGATTTATTTATGAACTTCAAAATTTAAGTTGTGATGTGGTATTTCCCTAAGCAGCAGGCAGCTGGCATTTTGCCTAATTCCTTCCCACCTCCGCCTTCATGTGGGAAGGAGATTACAATTTTGTTACTGTTTGTACTCTGCACCTGAAGGGTGACATTTTGAGAGGGAAACATATGGCTTCTGTATGCTCCACTCTGGCTGCCTTCCAAACCACATGTAAGGGACATCTCTGTAGCATCTCTTCAGAGACTGTATTCTTGGGGATATAGAATTAATTTATACAAACAATGGTCTCTTTATTGAAAAATCCAGTATTTCTGTGGTATTTCACTGAAATGAGGTAAATAAAATTCTCTTCTGTACTTAAGGAGTTGTGTCTATCAAGGAAACCATGTTGAGGAATTATTTACCAATATGTAGTTTAGTGAACATGACAAATTCAATTATAGACAGAATGACCTATTTGAAGCTGTTGTTTATCTGACCCCATGTTGCAGAAATAAAGTTGCAGCAACTCTCTAGGACAGGGGCGTCAAACTCATGCTGTCACGACAGCATCACGTGACATATTGGAACTTTTTCCCACTGCACTAAACCAGTTGGGAGCGGGGCCAGCATGTGATGCATCTGGCCCACTGGCCACAAATTTGACTCCCCTGCTCTAGGATTTCAGGAGGATCTTCTTTTAAATCTTTTATCTTATAACCTTTGTTTTCATTGATTTAGATTGATTGATTGATGATTGATTATGTGTCACCAAGTCAGTGTTGACTCATAGTGATCACATAGATTATTAATTCTGTTTATCTGTTCTTTTACGGACATCCCTTCATTTGCTTACATTCCACGTCTGATTAAAACTCCATTCAAAGAAAATTGCAACTCAACATAGTTTCAGGCGGGGCAAAAGTGAAAAGATGTTCAATATAGTCAGGGATGTAATTCACCAAAATTCCCCAAAACTAATGATAGCTCACCTCATTTCAAACATTACACTTCAAAAAAATCACATAGGATTTTAATTTGTTGGATTTTAGCCAGACTTTCAATGAAAAAATGTATTGTCTAATCTCATCCATGGACATGGCAAGTACACACAGCTACAACCTACCATTGGTAAGGACTGGCAGCATCAAAGTACTATATTTAACTATTTTGAGGGCCCAGAGCCACAAAATGCATGGAGCACATTTGACATACGGGTTGATCAGGGATTTTAGAAGAAATATTAGGTATTTTCTTGTTTTTTTAAAATATGATGTACTTAATTTAATTAAACTTTTATGTTTCTATCTTACATCAATTTTCAGCAATTAAGGTCAGTAGCAGTTTAAAAGTCCAAAGAAAGGGGTCTAATAGGCCATGAACACTAATAACGATTGGGAGATAAACAAATGCCTTGAACTAAACATTCTCAGAATGTCTATTCAGATCAAGGATCTGGAACCGGATCCTAGAGGATAAAGAGTAAACAATAGACAGAGATTTTGGATTTTATTTATGTATTTAATAAATGAATAAATAAATAAATCTCCCCAATAGGATAGATTAGAACAGGCACATCCAAACCTCATTCACTTCCTTCCTTCAGTTCCAATTAAACAGATTCATTGCTCATGCTTAAGCACAGGAATATTCTCAACTAAGGTTAGACCTGCTAAAAATCAGATAAGGGCCAACAGAAATCATGGTGGGTTGGACTTAGTACATTAACCTAATCCCTCTTTTGACCTTGCTCCCAGGTTCTGCCACTCCTCCTATGGGAAGGGAAGGGAAAGGAAAGGAAAGGAAAGGAAAGGAAAGGAAAGGAAGGGAAGGGAAGGGAAGGGAAGGGATTTTGCTGTAAAGGATCCCTCTGTTTCCAAGATATCCTGGATATCAGGATGTTTGTTTTTCATTTGTAATTGTCATTGCTCAGGTTTGCTAGCAGTAGTTATAGCTATTGTCTTACTTACACAGTAGTCTTTTGCCATTAGCCAGATACATATACAAGGGAGGGGGGGAAAGGGAGAGAGAAAGAGAAAGAGAGGGAGGGAGGGAGACGAACTGAGACTTTGGCATAATCATGATGCTTTGTGATTTCATACTTCTGCTGAATAGATCCATTCATTGCTATTAGAAGTATAGGGATGGGGATTATTACAGTATTTTCAAAATTTCATACAAAACAAACATCCATTGAATTCTCATTTATTTGGACTATTCATTTCCTGAATGCTGATGGCATATACCCTCAGGAACAGGACAAATCTAGACTACGCTGTTACTCCACAGAGGCTACTTCCCACTCCAAAGTCATTAAGCAGTAATAGTCTTCTGCCAAGACAGACCAACTTTGTCTCACAGAATTGTCCTGTGTTTTACAGAACAGACATTTACAGAAGATGCCTTTTCTCCCTGTATATGGATTTAAAAGGTTCAGGAAATATTTCAGTCAGTTTTATTTTAATTACTTATAATCACAACAAGGCTCAGCCTTTGTCATGCCTTGCAGAGAACATGCAATTATTTTTCACTAGTAACTATGTTGATGGCTTCATTGCAATCGACAGAGTTAGGTTTTATTTTTATTTTTTTAGGTCACTGTAACATGAATTTGAGAGTCAGTTTCCAGTAGTGATTAAGGCATCTGGCTAAAAACCAAGAGACCATAATTTCGGGTCCTGCTTTACATATGAAGCCAGGTGGGTGACCTTGGCCAGAATTTTTCTTGCCCTAAGAAGGAGGCAATGACAAGCCACTTATAAAAACTCTTGCCAACTGCAGGAACTTTTGCAAGCAGCCTCTGAGAATCAGATACAATTGAAAAGAAGAAGAAGAAGAAGGAGAAGGAGAAGGAGAAGGAGAAGGAGAAGGAGAAGGAGAAGGAGAAGGAGAAGGAGAAGAAAAAAAAAAACATGAGTATGGAGAAAATCTGAGTACCTCCTTATAGCAAGCACTGGCAATTTTTGTAGCCTAAGGCATCATCCTATGGTTTTAGTCAATAGTCTACATGCTATCTGAGATTGTACTTGGTCTAGGATGTGTCACGCGCAGGCCACACCTACCCAGCTCTACGAAGGGGGAAAACGTAACAAAACATCATATGATGACAATGTGACATGGCAAGTTTGACACCTGTGGTCTAGAGATTAAGATGGTAGAGTAGGAACATAGCAGTCTCAGGTCTAGCTTACTGTAGGCTTAAAAGCCAGCTGAGTGATCCTGAATCAGTCACTCTCTTCAAGCCTTAGGGACAAGTCCATTTCCAGAAAACTTAAAGCGTAATTTTCCGACTTTTCCTAAGGATTTAAATTTCATAAGATCTCTTAGGAAACCATTTAAATCTCAAGATTTGCAGCAAAGCAGGAGGATCTGTTTTCTTGAAAGACTGTTATAAGTTACATATGACTCTCAGACTGATAACTTATACATAGTTGGAACAGGACATACCAATATGCATTAATAAAATAATGAACAATGGTGCAGATTCTAAGCTGTTGCCAATGTATGTACCATTACTATTTTTTTTCTAAATCTACTGTTCCACTGTAATTTCTGTGCTTTGCAAGAGCAATTTAATGCTATTTTAGTTTTAACATTTGAAAAATAAGTACATTTTTTAATCTCTAAAAATTGCAAATATATCCAAAAAATGCTTTGAAAGAAACAGATAACTTTTTCCAAATAATCATAAATCATAGATATATGAGGGGGGGAGGGGGGGGGGAGAGAGAATTACCCCATGAAATATTGGGTCTTTTAAAGATGTAAACTTCCCTTACTTTTGGATTGCAGTTCCACTTTGTAAAGTGTGCCCTCAATGCTTTAGAAGCTCTCAAAATTCTGTCTGCTAAGTTTACATCTTCTTTTTTGTGTGTGTTAACATTATATTTATGAATCATATTTTGTGTTTTAAGAACAGTATAGATTTTTTTACTGCTGGGAGGGAAAAAACACTTTTGCTTTTGTTTTGCTATGTTGAATTCGTCATGCCTTAAATCTTTCCGCCTTGCTGATTCTTAGAACTCTCTGTCATTATTGACTTAAGTCAGCACCACTGTATCTAATTTGCTAAGAAGTCCTTAACTCTGTAGGCCATAGCTAACCAAGAATATTCTTAAACTATGGTGTATTTGAGTAAAAAAATTCTTTTTTCTCTTCCTATCAGAAAACCTATAGAGAAAAGTAGGACGTGACTATATGGCTTTAGGATTTAGAACACCTGTCATAGATTGAATACATGTTGATGCATCACACTTACAACAACTGTGGGGGCTTGAGGGAGACGTTTCCATGATCAAAAGAGTTTCGATGCTATCAGTGCTAAAGGAATAATATCATATATATAAATATTCTCACTTAGGGCTAAGTTACACAAAGGAAATCTGGACCATTTGTTGTTATGAAAAAGGAACACTGGACTCAAACACATTGAAATACAAGAACTAAAGGTCATATTAGATTAAAAGTAAAACATCAAATATATGCAATGGATGAAATTATATTAGCAGATGTGGTTTATTATTTTATTAAAAATATTTGTATAGCTCCCATCTTAAAAACAAACTCTGGGTAGTTTACAGTCCCAAAATAAAGCAATATATATTGCAATAAAAACAAAACAAAAATTATTAACAACAAATCCCACTGCATTCACTTGTTGCCCTAACTTTAACCTATCCAAAACATGAGGGAGAAGTGAGGTCTTACATGCTGTCCTGAAGGCTAAGAAGGTAGGAGCCCATCAGATCTCCTGAGGGAGGATTTTCGATTGAGCAGAGGCTTCAATAGAGAAAGCACCTGTCAGAGGACTCACTAGATAGCAATATTTAAGGAAGGGACCTGGAGGCTGTTTACTCTTACTCTGCTCTTGTGGGTTGGGCAGACAGCCTGAGGAAAGGTGATCCTATTGCTGGTAGCAATACAGGACTTTAAGGGTGATGCCCAGTTCCTTGGTTTGTACCTGGAAGGAAACTGGGAGTCAGTCCAGCTTACACAAGGCTTCCAATCTAGGAAAAGACACAGATGGTACCCAAGACAGATGTCCAAAGGCTCCTTCTAGCCATTGCTACACCTGTTCATTCAGCAGAAGCATGAGTCCAGGAGAAACCCCACTTGCTCATTCAGAGTCAAAGCTGGCATATCCCCAAGTCCGAGCAGCCAAAAAACCAAAGCCACTCCATCTTGCCTAGGTTGAGTTGAAGTCAGTTCCTCCCCACAGCCAGGAGTGGGATTCAAATTTTTAACAACTGGTTCTGTGGGTGTGGCTTAGTTGGTGGGCGTGGCTTGGTGGTCATGTAACTGGGTGGACATGGCTTGGTAGTCATGTTATTGGCTGGGTGTGGCCAACTCAATATCACTCACATCGAGGCACACATCTCCTCGCCTGGCCTCTCATGACTGTGGGGATACTGCAACAGCCGTAAGTGTGAAAAATGGTCATAAGTCACTGTTTTCAGTGCCATTGTAACTTTGAATGGTCACTCCACACAAGCAAAGTACCAGCAAAAGAGGGGAAAAAAACTCCAGAGACGTTCCTGAGACAGGAAGTCTAGTTCTGCCAATAATGTAATAAGGGTTAACGGAGAGGCAGTTTCTGTAAGCAACACCAGAATGTTTCCTTCCTGCCTTCCTTACAAGATTAGGCCAATAATTTCTTCTAACAACTGGTTCTCCAAACTGTTTAGAATGTTAACAACTGGTTCTAGCGAATAGGTACGAACTGGTAGAATCCCACCCCTGCCCACAGCTGCCAGGTACTCAGTCAGCACTGTGACAGCACTGTGACAGTATCAGTTGCTCAGTGGAGATATACAACTAGGTATCATTAGCTTTGCACAAATTGATACACTTTTTTTTAGATTCTCTCTTTTTAGATTTGAATTGAACTATACTGAAAAGACATTCCCAAGCCATTCCATTTGTTCCAGAAAGATCTTCAGAACTTCTGGACAAATAATTAGCAAGTATAGGACATATAACTGATTTCAAATATTATCTTTCTAGAATCCTATCGTTTAGCAGTGCAATTTTTTAAAAATAGTTTTCTGTAAGGAACTAGACTAACTGGGGAACAGGAGACTTCCCAATACCGAAATGCCAGTGATAATCAGAAATCATATTGATTCACTGGAAAAGAGCACGACAACCTCGCAAAGTGAGTTAGTTCACTCATACCAACCAGTGTGGTTTGTAAAATAATTTATGACTTCAGATTTCATTAAGCCAATCAAGGTTGATACACACACACACACGTGTGTGTGTGTGTGTGTCCAGATTACATCTTTGAACTCTTTACAAATGTGGCTGCCATCCAGAGGTGTAGGATATAATTTCACAACTAGGAGAGTTGTGGCTAAGGATTCTAGTAGCTGGACAGCTGTCCTGAGGAAGACAGGTTTACAGACATATGTGAACCAGATTTAAGTGTGATACAACTAACCAATACATTTTTTAAAAAAAGAGTGATCACGGTATATGCATAAGGTAAGACACTGTTGTAATTGTTATGGTAGGAAAGTTTACTATAAAATCAGTTCTTAAATTTCTATCTCTCAGATATGATAAATCACTTTTAATCTTTTCCTTCATAATCTGCAATATGATGCCATTTATGCATGCCTAACCAGGAGTCTCAAAGAATTATTGTATTGAGTTAATGTGATGCTCATTTGCAGGATCTGCAATGGATGTTTTCTTGTGGCTGTTGGTATTGTATTTTCAAAATAATATAGTTTGTATGACCTTTTTATTCTTCATGAATTAAAATGGTTTTTAATACTAGAAATAGTGATTTGGGAAATTGGAAAGAATATATATTTGCTTGTCCATCATCCTTGGAGCAATTTCAGAAGTCACACGCTAAGACCAATATCAACTTAATCAATTGCTACATCTTTAGGTAACAAAAATTAACCATCCTGCTTTTTTCATTAGATATTGTTGGGATAGGGGACCAATTATTTTTTTAAAAGCTTTCAATATTTCGCCATTATTTGTTTCCCTTTGCTTTTTTTTTAAAAGGAACTTTTCAAGATTGAAAACCTGAACTAGTCAGGCAACTTTGTTTGATGAATTTAACTAAAAGCTCTGCCTGGAGACATCCTGCCAGATTATATGCCCAAAGAACAACTAATATTAAAAATGTCAATGATCAGCAAAATTCCCTAAAGGTGAAAATGGAACTGTGAAAGGTAATTAATTCTTCATTTTTACATGTTATTATATCCTGTACTATTTAAAACTTTTAGAAGAAAAATACACTTGTTTGGAATCCTCAGTCCTCATCAAACCAAGCCCTGGCAATTAGTACTTTTAGGCCTTGGTGTTGATGCTCTTTTCGAGCAATAGCTCATTTAAAATGCTAGCCCTATAATTTATTAGCAATAGTTAATACCTCAGTGGCCAGAAAATCTTAGTCTTTTATTACCACTGATTAACATACCTTTGATGTTCTGCCCAGCATTACACAATCCAAAACAAATTACTTTCAGGAAGCGGAATATTATATAAATATAGGAAAGTAATAAATAATGCATAGGCAGGAGACTTATTTTCTTGGTGTGTTCGAACATACCGCCATCACTTCATATGGCTTTGACTTCTGAGACAGCAATGCTTCCAGTCCTCCAGGGAATCTTTTCACCTAGCAGTGCACTTCGCGCTCTCATATCAGCAACAGCAGCTGCTGGCAGACGGCCTTTCCACAACTGAGTTTTCGTCAGCCACCAAGACCGTTCATCAGATGTCTACCAGTGGAAGCCTGAAAGCGGCCTAGTCAAAGTGCTTTTTAGTTACAGTCTTCTCACTAATGGGCCCCAGATGTTCAAGAAACAGAAACTTTCATTCATTTTTCAGAAGGGTGTTCCTCTTCTCTCCCCCTCCAGCTGCTTAGCTTTGGCAAGAGATTTAAAAGACAGAGAGGAGATATTTTTTAAGGCAATAAATGCAATGAAATATATTAGTTACTAGTGGATTTCGCTCAACTGTTCTGCTCGGCAATAGGCCCAATAGAGAATCAAAAAGGCCTAAACCTAAACAGACCTCAGCCAAAGTTGATCAAAAGGCTCTTTCACAGTAAGGGCTCAAATCGAACTAAAAATGTAGGGGCTGGATAATGTTAGAGTAGATGGCTGGCTCCAGATTCTGTCAGTGGAATAGAGAATTATGACAGCAGAAATACACCCACCCCCCCCACCCCCCAAAAAAAACCCTGCTCAGAGAAGGAGAAATAAAGAGAGAAATAAGGTCCGTCAGCTAGGTTAGGGAGCCTCAAATTTAGGCTCAAAGGAGAATACGCTGAAACAATTTCCAACACAGTGGACACAATATGGATTATAAAGCAGAAATGAGTTTATGAAATGCTAGCCATATCCACAGCCAACCTCTCTGATGGGTAAAAATATAAGGATTTTAAAAAGACCCCAAAAAGTTCTTTCTTTGGGTTGGGAATAATTTTGATTCAACATCGATTCAATTAACCTAAGACAGCCCACTTAGAACTTGGCCATCTTATTTACTTTTTATTACTTAGAATTAAGTTGTAACTACTGTATTTTAAAAAGGTATTCTTTTTGTGTATTTATTATTTTAAGGATCTCTTCATTTCTTCCTCTATGAAGTAAACCAAGTTGTTTCAGATTTCTTGCTTGCATTCCTGTCTTAAACAAATATTAAATTATTCTATTCTCATTTATGAGTTGTATCTTTATTTTATGTAAATGATACCTGGGAAAGCTTCCATTTTAAAAAAAGAAACTAGGTATTTTTCTTTCTCTCATAATGTTGAGGTATTCCCCGTTAGGAGAATAAGTGTACTCAGGGAAACATAGTGAGAGTGGGGGAGGAACAACACACAACCAGCATACAGATACACTGAATAGTAAAATGTAGGTCTTACTTCCAGTAAACGGGTAAACAAAGTCCAACAAACAGTCCAAATCATACATGGTTAAAGCAGTTAGTATTCAAAACAATCAGTCCAGGGATAATCCAAAAATGAAGTCCAGTATCATAAACAAAGTTCAGTAAATGGAGTTTGCTAACAGTTTGAAAGACTTACAGCAATCCAAGCAGAATGACAATCAGGCAAAAGGCAACAGGGAAATGCAAGAGAACAAACCAGGTTTCTGGCTCCATCTTATGGCCGTTGGAGGAACCTCAGCCAATCACAATTACAGCATTCTCTTAAAGGTACAACAGTATTAAATGACTATCCTGGTTTATATATTGTCAACCCAACTGTTAGGTGTCTATCATTTCTAACACATACCCTCACAGTTTTCCAGCATTCTTTGGCACCATTGCCCCACAGGAGACATTTTTCAAAAAGGTTAAATAAATCTTATGCAAAATCAGTTCCCATGTGAGTGTCTGTCAGTGGCTCTTATATGAACCTACATCTGGCTTAAGCCACATGGGATGAATTATTTTATCCGCTCATTTCAGTTTCCCTCCCATAGATTCATCCATGTTGTCTAAGGTTCATATTTGAAATCTAACCATTGCACACACAGTTTAATTTTAACTCCACATGGAATACTAATGAATTGACATGATAACAGAGTATGTATTGCTAATGCAGTAACGGCAATGAATACTGTACTACGTAGCACTGTATTGTAGCAGTATATAGATTGCTTTGGACTTGGGGTTGTGTATACGGCATCTGGTATGGAAAAAGCAGGATATGAGACCAAGAAACAAATAACATTACATTATATAAAATTAAAAGTATTTGTTCTGGTGAGACCTACATTAAAACTAGTATTTTATCAAATGCTTTAAACTTTTAAAATTAGCATTGGAACATTAATGTTGCTATATGAAGAAAATAAACTCCAAATATTGCTTTTTTTTCCTAGCTTAAATATTTTGATACTTTTTGATGCAATTTGAAGCAATTAGAAATAGATGCATTTGCTGCAAATTTTAATTTGCTATTCAAAGGCAAATATGGTTCTTGATATAATAAATCAACATTATAGCTTGCATGGTGTACAATGTGTGACTTTCCAGAACTCCCAGATGCCTCAGCCAATATGGCAAAAGCAGAGAGTTTGGTACATCTGTTTTAACAATATTTGCAGGAACAATAGTACATCTTTTTGTGATTTGCAGTAGGAATTGTACAGGTTTATATGGGCCTTGAGGGAGGCCCGGTCATGGAGACCATTGACATCACCTCTGGAAAAAGAGTGTTACTGACCCATACTTCTAAAATAAGTCTTAATCCTTTCCTTGTCAGTAATCGGGGGTAGATAGATATTTAGGATACATCAAATATAGGGGAGAGTGGGAGAAACAAAAAAGGACCCTTTTTCTTCTCTGGCTAGCAACCAACCATTGGGGGTTTGTTGACAGATACAATGTGTTCATGTGCAACAGGCCTACACATGTCAGGTTGGGGCACAAATGTCTTGCAGCAAAAACTAGATGGTAATGCGGCAATTTTTCACTGAGGGAATAAATTGGGGTTTGTATCAGGTAATTGATTGCTACAAAATGTGAAAAGTTACCCATTTTGCTACAAAATGTGAAAAGTCATATTTGTTGATAGGCAAATACAGAAAGGCTAAGGTCCATTGTCATCATGAATCATATGGGAATCTACTCAGATAAGTCGAAAGTAAACCATGTGATGTTGTTTTATCTGTACTGGTAAAGATTTATGTAGAGGAGTAACTATGTGGATCATAATATTGAGACATAAAAACAAACCTTAATTCTAAAAGCCAGATTGGTGTCGTGGTGAAGGCATCAAGGAAAGAACCAAGAGATCAGCTGAGTGACTTTAGGTCCATCACTCTCTCTGAGCCATAAGAACAAGGCAATGGCAAACCACTTGGCAATACTTTGCTGAAAGACCTGCAAAGATTAGTCTCGACTGAGTCAAAAATTGACTCAAATGCACTCAGAAAATTCTGCTTAAAATCAGGATAAAGACAATTTTACAGGAATATATAGCTTACTTGTCTATATGTTTGTTGATTCAGACCATCCAGCCAGTAAATGCTCAGCTTCATCCAGTTGCCCCAACTCAACCCTGAATTAAGTTATTACAGGGTAAAAAAAGGGGGGTTAGATGATCGTTTGTCTTCTGAACTGTGGCTTGTATTGTTGATATTCACTTTTTTATGCATGTTTAATCCATTCTCACTTTATGGGCATGAAAAAATAAACCTTTTTACTTTGCTAAAATAATCACCTGCTGGCTATGATATTCCTCAGGTTCATGAAATAACATTATCTCATGAAACAAGGTAACCAAATAACATTAATTCTGATTTGAAGATGAATCCATAGAAGATCATCTTGTTGATGATCCAAGCTCTGTAAAGGACCTTGGAATACTCACCTCTAATGATCTAAGTGCTAGTGCCCACTGCAACTACATAGCCAAAAAGGCATTAAGAGTTGTTAACCTAATCTTACGTAGCTTTTTCTCTGGTAATATCACACTACTAACTAGAGCATACAAAACATTTGCTAGACCAATACTCGAATACAGCTCATCAGTCTGGAACCCGCATTACGTATCTGATATTAGCACAATTGAGAAAGTCCAGAAATATTTCACAAGAAGAGTTCTCCACTCCTCTACTCTTTGTAGAATACCTTATGCCACCAGACTTGAAATTCTAGAACTAGAAAACCTTGAATTACGCCGTCTTCGGTCTGATTTAAGCATGGTATATAAAATCATACATTGCAATGTCCTACCTGTCAATGAATACTTCAGCTTCAACCATAACAACACAAGAGCACACAACAGATACAAACTCAAGGTTAACCGCACCAAGCTTGATTGCAGGAAATACGACTTCAGCAACAGAGTGGTCAATGTCTGGAATACTCTACCCAACTCTGTAGTTTCTTCCCCAAACCCCAAAAACTTTAACCTTAGACTGTCTACTATTGACCTCACCCCTTTCCTAAGAGGTCTGTAGGGGGCGTGCATAAGCGCACCAACGTGCCTACCGTCCCTGTCCTATTGTTTCTTTTATTTTTCTTTCATTTTTCTTATATGTACTCATTTCATGTATCCATAATTATGTATACACTTTTACTTATTATCTCGTAAACAATTGACAAATAAATAAATAAAGATGTTTCCTGAAAAGTAGACATTACCAATTCTACTGCATTATAAGATATAAGATAAGATCTCTCTATTTCTGTATTTCATAAGTGGTGATAGAATTGTATTCCTTCAAGTCCAAAATTAAGAATCTTCGTACTAAATTTACATCAAAAATTAAAATTTGCTGCATTATATTCAAAAATATGAAAGATGAAAAGATATTGATATAGAGATGTGTTACTATTACAAATGCAATGTAGTGCAGACTGATATCCAATTTAGATATGCAGATCATCCATAAACTGTAGCTGGGTTTACACATTACACAAAATCATGTTTTATTTGACTTATGGAATAAAGTCTGATTGGATTTACCCAATATATGAAGCCAAAAGCCATGCATTACAAACCACAATAGTTGGGTTTATTAAATGAATATTTGTAGAGAATAAACCTCTGACTTAAGAATCATGCCAAAACAATGCAATTTTTAAATGGCAGTTAGCAATTTGTGTTGAAATGATTTATGATAGCCTGTGTCTGTGGCAAGTGAGTCAGACAGCATTTTTGTCTCAAGTAGGCATCTCAAAAAAAGAAAATTAAAAGTCTTTCAAGCAGGAGTAATTGCTCTACTGTATGTTAATTTAGGTCCATCTATAATCCTCCTTTTATATGTTCTATTTATAGATGTATTCATGCAAATTTTATGTAAGTCATGCTATTATCATATCTGATAAATAAAACAGGAAATGGAAAGATGGAAGAGAGATAAAAGGAGAAATCTAAAAATACAATTAACAAAAATGATGAAGGCTAAAGAATGGATTGCATGTTAGGACTATAACTGAAAGGAAGGTCCTAGCCTTAAAGCAATGTTGCAGATGATTGAATATGCCTTATTTCACAAATTGAGCTGATGTCAGCAAGGTACATGAGAGGTTACAGGAAAGAACAATTACTATGTATATTTGCATTATTTGTGGTTTGGGGGAATGGGGGAATGGGGAGGGGAACTCTGCAGAAAAGATTGCCAAAATGAAACCTCTGAATTTTGAGAAATGCCTCAAACTGATTGCTAAATTCTATTAAATTGAGTCGATAGTGATTACAAAATAAAGATTTTTTGTATGATAGATCATTCTCTTTATTAATAGCCTGGAGACAGACATATATATAGGAATTCTTTTTAGCTTTCTCGAGTTACTTAACTATTACTATATGCAAGGCAAAATTATTCTGGATTAAAAATAAAAGGAATTTTCAACAGTTGGACTTGTGACAAATATAACTTGAAAACTTTTTTTGTGTCTTATGGGTTTAAAAATAGTTCATCGTTCAAAAAAAGACTTCTAGTACATTATTCATAGGTTTATGATATCACATGGGTGCCCCAATTCTAGTGAGAATTACTGTGGTACCTTGGTATTCAACTGCTTTGAAACTCATTGAATTTGGTACGCAATGCATTTTGAGTGAAAATTTTGTCTCAGTACTCATTCTTTGTTTGGAACTCAATGCAAAGGTTGGACCTATTGGTGTCAGCTGCCTTGTGACTCACTACATTATTCTCTATAGGGGAAATTTGTTTGGTACTCATCATTTTTGGTACTTATTGCACCTCTCGGAACCAATTAATGATGAGTACCGAGGTACCACTGTATTGGTAAGTTGAAAGGCACTTTTTCTGCAAATATTATTCTAAATCAATAACTCTGGGCAGAATGTGAAAATAAAATAAAACCATATTCATCATCACATCCCAGAGGTAGAGTGTGGCTAGATGGGTGGCTAATAAATTTACAAACAAATACATAAATAATACATTCATTGATTGCCACAAGGATATCCCTTCCATTTTCTTTTCTTCAAAATTGGTATTTCTTTATTTATCAAATTTATATAGCTGCACAACACACACAAAGTGCGGAGGTTGGATATAATAGTGCCAACTATTAGATATAATAGTGCCAACCACCTAGTCATTAGTAAGACCATAACCACATCTGAAGGTACTGAATTCCATAATTTAAATTTTCATATGTAAAAAATGCAAGCTATTTTATTGAACTTGAATGATTCTGGATTGAATTTCAGTAAACATTCTGAGGGTGAGAGGAGAAGAAAAATCTCAGTATTTTTATTCTGTGCGTTGTTTTTGTAAACTGTATGTGTCCCTGTTTGTTTTTACTAAAAGCTTAGAATATTACACCAACACAGGAGGGTTTCCCTGTAGGAAATTTCTCTAACCCCCTAATATTTTGGTAATTTCTTGAAATGAAGGAAGATGAAAAGAGGAGAAAAAAAAGGAGGGAGAATATCCTTGTCAGCCTGACCCACTGAATTACAATGTCCAGTGCTACTTTGTTTGGTACACTTCTACGTTTATCTTGTCAGAGGACATGATAAACCCATTAAAAGTATTATTGGCACAGAGCATGGGACTTGATTAAGACTTGGCAGACAAGGTTCCAAAATCTGTTCCTTTTCCTCCTCCTTTCCTCCCCACACCAGAGTGATATTAAATCACTAAAGCCACAAGAAGAAACTCAAATTATTTAAGTAAGACGGTACTTTCCATTTCAGCTTACCCCAGGCAAATTAAACAGCCCCCCTTGAAACAGTGACAAGAAGACTTATAAGAGCTTAAGAGCACCAGACACCAATTACATTTTGAGAAGTAAATGCCATAATTAACAAGACATATACTTTAATCTAAAGTAACCCAAATATGTGGCTGGATAAAGAAAAAAGGTATAGATAAACTCTGTAATTATAATAAATCAGTGCACAGGGGAAATGTATACCTTTGAGGGATATTTCTTTATTCCACAATTAACGTGCAGATGTCTCTCTAAGCATTCTTTTTTTTTGCCATATGTACAGTAATATGTCACAGTCCCTTTCTTTTCAATTTTGGGATTCAGCTATTGTGTCTTATACCTTGACCAGTTTATACGCCTGAGTGTGAATGGTAATGATATTCCAATCTCCATAACTTGATGCTTGGTAGACAAGAAAAGACTCTGGAAAAGAAAAGAGACCTCTTTTTTTTTAATTAAAAAAAAGACCTTTTCCTGAGCTTGGTCCTTAGTAGCAGTTTCTCTTGAAAAGATTATAACACAGACATTATATGCTTTTTACTTACCATTATTTGTGATGTTCAACATCTATAATAATTCTAAGGTTTTGTTTAAACATTAGTAGCTTTCTTATGGTTACTCCCACTGAACTGAAGGATGAGACAGTGTTTATTTGTAAAAGCTATCCAGGACTATGTCCTTACAACAGTATTGCACTCTTTTTTTAAAAAATACATTTTTCATCTATGTTATGCTACATATGGAAGAAAGAAGAGTTTTATAAGAACTGGAAGCAGAAAGAAATAAGACAAATGTGAAATTCCTTTCTGTCCTTATTATTAAATAAAACAAGAAAGTGTAACTTGAAGCCCAGGATCATATTCAGTTCCAAAACTTTGCCTATCCCTAAAGCCCCTCTCCCAAAGAATTTTGATTGTCAATATATGACATAAGGAAGAAATTAAGTTTGTGGGAATAGTCATGTGATTTGTAATTACATAACTTGGTTACTACCATATATTTACATTAAGTGAAATTAAACTTTTTTTTCAGGTTTTATTTGTGAAATCAAACTTTCTTTTTGTCTCAAATTTATCCATGTTTTGCATTGGCATTATCATCTTATCAAGAATAAAGAGCTTGGAGCATCACAGAAAGGTCAACTGTAGCATACAGACTATAGGCTGGACATTGACCAAGAAACAAGCGGATGGTATACCAATCAATAATTTTGGGTTTGGGAAAAGCAACGGTTTCCACTCATCTCTTCGACACATATCTGTAGCCTGCTGCACCACCAGTTTTAGAATAAATAAGTGCACTGGGGTCAGTGGGAATCTTATACATTTTATTGGACAAAATAATAGTGAATAACTCAAATAAGTATCAAAATGAAATATCTATGTTCTAGTTTAGGGGTATCAAACTCAAGGCCTGTGGGCCGGATATAACTCACAAGGTGCTTAGATCTGGCCCGCGGGCCAACCATGAAGGATTGGCCTGCGGTGCCTTTGCCAGTGAAAACGGAGCCCAGGCTCTCTTTTCACTGGCAGAGGGCTGCAGGAGGCTGTTTTGGCTAAAAACAGAGCCTTAATGAGAGAGTCCCCCTGAGGTCAAACACAACTCAATGAAATCGAGTTTGACACCCCTGTTCTAGCTCCATGATGTTGTTTATGTATGCTAAAATCTTTCACACAATTAACATATTAACATATTTACCAAAAGTGAGCCTATGTGGAACTGAAACAAATTATATATTCTTACTGCTTATTCTCATAATTTCCCCTGCAGCCTGACCTATACAGAATTTTCAGCTATATATATAAAATGGAGTAGGAATCTATATATTCTAATATGCCAGTCAAAATCATGAAGCTACGTAAATAGATCTTCATCACCATTAACATCTTATAATAACTGATTTACCATTATTATACATTACATAAACCAATGGTAGATTTGACCAGATGGACTATCAGTGAACACCAGAAGGATTTTTATCATTGTTTTGTTTTCCCATTAAGAATAGAGCCTTGTAAGTATACATAGATAAAACCACCTTTTATTTTCATTACGTTTTAAATAGGTGATGCTGTGTGATTCTCTTTTGATTTTAGAGCCATGTGCAAAAACCAGACAAGTATAAAGAAGGAAGAAGAACAAGGCTATTAAAAGGAAAGCTTTGTGGATATAGAATGAACGTGTCAAGGTTAAAGTATTCCAGTAATCCCAGGGTCAGGAAAAAAGCTGCTGCTAATAAAGTCCTTCTGTGCATTTTATTCACTCCACTAAAGGAAGAAGGGCAGCCAGGAGACCAATTACAAATCACTCGTCTGATGTTTAATCCCCTTATTTCCATTTCCCATTAAAATGAACTATTTTGTTTTTTGTCCTTCCTAACTCCCCTAAACACCAAATTCCAAAATGGGTATCCTGCACATGGTATTTGACTTCAAAAAAAAAAGTTTAAATGTACATTAGACCCCTGTTACATTTTAAAGCTGTTGCCTTCTTTTTTTTCTTTGCTGCCTTCTGTTTCAAGAACACTTGCAATGGATTTTCAAACTCTTAGCAAAAAAAAAAAAAAAACCTAGCCTTTATCATCTTTTATGTGATGAGGTTCATATAAGAACTAAACATTCCTGAAGACAGTGTTTTTCAACCTTGACAATTTTAAGATGGGTGGACTTCAACTCCCAGAATTGCCCAGCCAGCATCCTGATCTCCACAGATCTTAAAGTTGCTGAGTTTGAAATACACCAGTCTAAAAGAATAAGGAAAATCCTAAAATAACTCAATGACAATTTGCTTGAAAATGGATAACTCCTAGGCTCTGATATCTCCTAGTTTAAGATTACTACCAGATACCTGGCAAAGGAGGACAAAGACAGTTAGTATAAAGGAGGTCAAAAGTGGTGGGAAAGGAAAACACACTAACTGTTTGACCTTCTTTGCATCTATGGCAAAGATAATAGTGAAATATTGCAACAAAAAAAAGTGTACATAGGCCTACATGTATTTAGGCACTAGATAGACTGGTTTTTCAATTGCAATGTTTTCCAACAACTTTTTTTTATTTTCAACATGTATACTAGTGATTATATAGAATTGACCGTGACATTCTTTTCAAATTTCAAATTTCAGAAATGTGTGATGAGCCATGTGATCTATATCCCACCATGATCCCAGGTTAGAAGGGGCTGGATCAAAGCTGATGGCTGGAATAAAGAAATAAATTAAATAATGTAAATTCAGGCTGTCAAGTGATGTGGAAAAGAAAGAAGCAATAAATTTACAAGGTCATGATACACGAATGTTTGAATGACTACTTTTGTAAGTCCTTTCCCGGACCAAAAAAAAAAAGTTTAAGTTTTCCTAAATGTTAGCAGGTCTGGAGGTAATCTGAGGTCAGGAAGGTATCAGTGGTGGGATGCAAAAATTTTTACTACTGGTTCTGTGGGCGTGGCTTGGTGGGTGTGGCAGGGGAAGGATACTGTAAAATCCCTATTCTCTCCCTATCCCACTAACCTGCTTTCCAGCCCTGTTCTCATGTGCAGGGCAGCAAAAGAAGACCCAGCCAATCAGCTGGGACTCGGGAGGCAGAGAATAGATGGGAATGGGGCCAGGAAGAGGTGGCATTCTGAACTAATCAAATGTTCTACTACCGTTCTCCAGAACTGGTCAGAACCTGCTGAATACCACCTCTGGGAGGTATGCTTGTCTCCCCACTGAAGTGATACCTATTTATCTACTCACATAGAACATGCTTTCAAATTGTTAGGGGGACAGAAGCTGAGATGAGTAATGAGAGCTCACCCCATCACACAGTGCTAGGATTCGAGCCACTGAAGCAGAGTTCATTAATGGTCTGGAGCAGAGACCATTAAGCCACTGAGCCACTGTGCTTCTAATTTCATGAATGCAGGAACTACTAAACTATCTCCGCTGCTATCAGTTACACAATAGCAAAGAATGACATGTACACATCACTAAAATCAAGGAAATATCAAAAGAAAGACCTCTTCGAAAGTTCTTTTCATGGAACATGGAACTCTAATGATTTAATACAGTTATTTTCAACTTGGCAACTTTAAGGTGTGTGAACTTCAACACCCAGAATTCCCAAGCCACTGGTCTAACATAACTCTCCTTCAGTCAGCTAACCAGGTACTAAGTGTTGATGTGCATTTTCTTATCCCCTCTTCCCTCCCAGTTTCTCATCTCAACCAGATTTCTGCAGATCTGCCTTTCAATAAAAGGATCTGTAAACCAAAACACATTGCCCCATATGCTCTGCACATACCGAGAGGTATTCTCCTTTAACAGGCAACATGTTCCTTTTTCTCTTTAGAGCCTGTGCCACAAAGACAGTGAAACCTCCTGTTTCTATTGAGATCCAACTCCATGGACTAGATATTCAATATTAAAATTGTCTTAAGACCTATTGTAATGTTGAGCCTTGTATTTAGTAGTTGAAATACTTCTGTTTTATCTTTCCTGTTACAAATTTTAAAAGGACAAGCATAACTTCTGACCTTGTTCATAAATTGCTTTCAGCCACAATATGCTTTATTGAGATACTTGTAAGTCTTGGCTTGTACCTAAGCATGTTGTATAAACATAAAACACTTTTTAAAAAACCAATGGTTTGGTTAGTATAATGTGTGATATCTCACTTTCCTTCCACTCTTTTAATGTCACTGCTTAGCTGCTTCTGGTCCTCTGGTCATAATGTTTCTGATTAGCATCAGCAATTCTTAACATCTTACAAAGAACATCTGAACAAAGACAAAACACAGCAACATTCCCCAAAGCCATGTCTTCCAGGAAAAACAGCCAGACACCCATTAGCCTAAGAAATCAAGTCAGTTGCCAGGCATATGAACAATTTGATGGCTCATGGAGATAATGCTGGACCAGCATTTTTACTTAACAACATGGAAATAACTGCAAATCATAAACTTATCAATGCAATTATCAATGCCATAAACTTATCAATGCAAAATCTTGATAAGCTCTCTACAAATTTATCAGTGCAGTGAGAGAACAAATATCCATTGGGATGTAGTTTGCTAAGTCTAGCTACTTGACTTCTTGACTGCTTGTCTTTCCACCCATCCGTTTTTCTATTCCTTCCTCTAGTTGGCTTAAATAGCTATTTGAATCAGATAAATCATTTGAGAGAAAAAGTAGGAAAATGCTATCATTCAGAGATCCTACTTATGAGGTTTTTGGATAAGACAGAATGCTGATCCAGTAGCTTTACTTATATTCTTATTATTACTCTGTAAAAATGAAATTTAATCACCTCAAAAACTTATTTCTTTACACAGCGCACAAGTATCAGGCTCTGTGAAAATCTCTGAAGCTTCGGTGACAATTCATGTTATCTCAATCTACAATAATTTATGTCAACATATTTTAAATCTCCACTCTTTCTGGTTCACTGCCTTCAATACCTCAGTGTTGCTTTGAGTAAGAAGCTATCTAATTGTTTCAAATCCTGTGCCATCTTCTGGGCATGTGGGGAACCTAGGCAATTGTACTCATTTTCTCTCCCCCTCCAAAAAATCCACTGCTAAATCTAGTTTCATAGACTGTGCAGGAAAAAAATGATTTGAACAGCAAAGAAAAGTTGAGTCTCATATTTATGATGAGGAAATGCATTTATGCTATTGTGTCTCAAAATGACTGAAAATTGGCTCATATTAGCATTAGGAAAGTCCTTCTAATGATTGTTGAAGGAAATGTTCACAAGCTTTTTCTCTGCCTCCTGTTTCTTTTTGCTGCTTATCACTCATTTTGCCTCTGTCATTTTTTGACTCTTAACACTGTGTGTGTCTAATGCTTCTTGCATTCCAGTGTTCACTGGATGCCTGCAAGACAACAAACATTAATATCTCACTGTTACACTTGGGATAAGATGGAAATGAAGATTTCTATGTCAGTTCAGCAACATTTCTGGCTGTGAAAAGAAATACAGTGAAGTAAGCTCTAAGCTTTAAGTCTGTTTTCAGATAGGCTTGTCCAAGGCAGTGTTTTTTATCAGGGTAGATCGGCCATCACCCTTGCTGATTTTACAAATGTTGCACAGAGGTATATTAAATAGCTAACTATATTATTGCTATGTATGAATTAAACATAAAGATGGTTTATAACTACAAGCCAATATGCCAATAAAATCAACAGGATTACAAATAAGCTAACATAAAGATAAATTTAGTTAAAATTATTCTGTTGCACCATTACTATTGTTATTAATACATATGTTATTATTTTTCTCTCTTCTTTTTTCCTTTGTAAATACGACCTGACAATATACTGTATTCAAAATGTTTATGAATAAAAATAAATAGCTAACTATAGCAGCAAAATTTAACTGCACATTCCATTCTTTCTCAAGAAGTATTCCTTATTTTCTTTGCAACACAATAAAAATATTTCATAAAATATTATCTTTACTATATATAAAAAGAACAATTCTGTGTAAACTTTCTTTGAATATAGTGACCCACTCAGATATTCAGCTGTGTCTTCTTCCTTAATAAGCAATAGAAGAAGCTTTATAATTGGAGAGCTTATAAAATTTATAAAATGCAAAAATCAATCCTTGATTAGTTTTTTCTGATGCCACTGTGCTTCTTGTCTCTCTGAAGAATTAGATACAGTACTATGCTCTGTCCACATTGTATAATGGCACTCCAGTGTTCAAGTAACAGGACTGCACATCCCTTAATATTATAACTCTTATAACTGGTTTAACACAAGGCTAAAATAGTAAAACAGGGTAATGACAATGATAGGTGCATAAACCTTCAACCTTTACCTTCTGAACAAAGGAAGTCAGAATTTGTTTCCAGTATAAAATAAGTAAAGGAGAGAAATGTAAATAGAAGTGCTGCTTGTAGCTCAATCACCTTCATAAATTCAATGTATGTTTGTTTTTTTCTTTGTTTTACATAGGTTAGAACAGAATGTAGTGTAAGAAAAGAGACGAAGTGGGAATTTGTGAAATAACAGACAGATAGCTAGTGCTGGGTTGGAGGATGCTTGAATTCAATCCATTGACTTTTGATGTACTGCATACTCTTAAGATAACACTATTTGGCAGGGAATCAGAACATAAGCCATAGCAGCAGGAGAGGGTGGGTACAATCCCAAAACATCTGGAGCAACAGTTGAACACCATTGGCATTGACAAAATCCCCATCAGTCAATAGAAAAAGGCAGCTTTACTTGGAACAGCTTACGTCCTGTGAAGATATTTCTAACATCATTGAATATTTGCCTATCCCAGGTCCTTGGGAAGGGTTTGATAGGTGCATAAAAATGCCAAATCCAGCCTAAACGTCTGCCTGACTCTGCATCCAGCTATAGTAGCAATAGTAGCAACAACAATAATTTGATTTCTTCTACAACTAAAAATGTGATCAAGGTCTGATGGCAATTGCAGGAAGAACAAGAAACTTACCTGATGGTTGAAAAAACACTTCATTGCATATTCATGCACTGAAACTGAAATTGGAAATGGGCACAAAGAAGGTCCTGCAAGAGAAACACATTTCAAGGGGAGAAACCAGCAGCATCTGTAACAAACCATGATTACTCACACGGATTTAATATGATTCTTCTGCAAATGCTGCTCTTATGTATTTGCGTAATTGGTATGATATGACACAGATGTGCTAAGCATGCTGAGGAGAGAAATGTTAGTACTAAATTTGTGGGGGGTGTGTGTGTTTCATTTTATGGTTGTAGCACAAATAAAAGCCTGGCAAAGCTTTGACAGTGTCACAACTGCCATCTTAATTAGTGAATTTGTATCAGATTAAATCTGGCCTATCTCACCTAGATTGATCTACCTGGGCTGACAATGTCAGTATCATTTTTTTCTTTTCTTTTTTTGACACCTGTTATTGTCTGAGCTTCCTTTTCAACCAGATTTCCTTGGGTCTTAACCTGGTGTCTTCAATGAGCAAAAGGTGGCCGAGACCTGCCTTGGCAACACTTGTGTACCCGTGTTCTGAGTTGCTCTTCATCACAGGAGGTTTCTATGTAATGCTGAGATATGAGGGATACACCCTTAAAGCGGGAGAGTTTTTCAGTAGTCAAAGGGAGTTTATAGAGGTTAAGTACAGTTTGGAGGCATCATTCAAAAGGAAAGGCTTGCAAGAGGCAAGGATGTTGAGAGAGGCTCTTGCAAATGATGCAGCTTTTCTTTTTTACATCAGGATTTGCTGTATGAACCACTCTGACCTATCAAATCCCAATTCTATTTGTTCAGGATGTTTGAAACGAAAGAAGTCTGAAATCTCAGCTAAGAAACAAAAATAAAGAAATAAAATGGTAAACATCTAACAACTCTGGCAGGAGGATGCTGTCTTTTCCCCTGCCCAACTCCATCAGCATTAAAAAGAGCCTGCATATACAATTCAGTTAAATACTATCCCAGGATGTGTATTGCTCTAGAAAGAAAAACATGGAGTACCTTCAGGGCCAACAACTTGAGAAAAGAAAAATAAATCAACTTATATTTAAGAGTGACCACAGGTAACCAGGAATGCCATAGAGGTGAGTAGAAAAAAACTTCAGACAGACAGACTGCAGAGCTGAGATGCCTCTAGTCTAGTCAGCATGGAAATGCAAATTTCTATCATTTCAGCAGGGTAGTTAAAAGTTTTGGAGATGAGAAACTTTTGTTATACATGAGATTGGTTTAAATTGGGAAACCAGCATGGGGTAAATGTTTAGACAAACTATTTTTCCCCTAAGGGTTAGGGTTTGCTCTGATTCATCCCCTTGTGATATTAATATTCAAAAGAAAAGCTGAAAATCCAATAAAGACACAAAGACACATCTATTGTAGTTCTATCCTTATAGGAATTAATGCACGAGTTTTAGCTCTAATTTCTCATATATGGTCATATGCAAAAATAAAGTACCTGAAACACAGTGCTGTTTTATCCAGAGCATGCATACCAAAGTAATCTATTGAAATATCTGTTCAGTGATTTGGACAACTACAACATACTTTCTTTATGTTGATTTCAAATCTTCCCTTTTGTTTTAGGGGGGGTCACATTTTAACAAGGAGCATACTTTGAGTGATTGTGCTCCTTGGAGGTATTTCCATAACATAGTTATTCATGCAGATGTAAAGTTGGCAGTTACACATGACTGGGACAAAAGCTGGCTGTGACATCTCAGCCACCAGATCTGCCAGAGGGAAGATGTACCATTAGGACTGAAGCCTGTCCTTTGTTTTTGTGTGGACTACTTGACTCCTATAGTTTTTGTTTATCAAAATTTCAGAAATACTGTAGTTTTCCATTATCTTGTTCCTAGGCCTAAGAGAGAATGACTGGCCCAAGATCATCCAGATGGTTTTGTGCTAAGGTGAGACTAGAAAGCATAGACTCATAAATGTACTTTCTTGTGTCAGTGCAGTCATAGTCTCCTAAATTCTAGCCTGGTGCTTTAATCAATACATCAGTAGCATCTAATGGAGAAAAATGTGATATAAATCCCATTAATAAATTTATTTGTATTTATTTGTAAAATTTATTAGCCAGTCATTAGATAGATAGATAGATAGATAGATAGATAGATAGATAGATAGATAGATAGATAGATAGATAGATCGATCCTGTAAAGAAAGAAACAACAATTAATTTTCATTACTGGATTTCCACTTGCTTCTTTATCCAATTGCACTTGACATAATGAGCAGATATAATTAATTTTAAAGGATCTGAGTAGGTCTGATTTTTTCTTTAAATTGATACTATTGCTGCTGCCAAAAGAATGACTAGAATTATATATAGCTTTGAAAACAAAAAATGAACTATCCCATTATTTTTGTATTTACATTTGTACAATGAATATAATTGGCAGTTATATATTTTTTCATTTCCCCCCAAAAGATGTAAAACTCTTTTAATAGGTATTCTTGTTAACATTTAAGACAGTCAAGGACTTTAGAATAGAATAGAATTCTTTATTGGCCAAGTATGATTGGACACACAAAGAATTTGCCTTGGTGCAAATGCTCTCAGTGTACATAAAAGAAAAGATACATTTGTCAAGAGTCAAGAATTATAAGGTACAACACTTAATTATAGTCATAGGGTACAATAAGCAATCAAATCATACTAGGAAACAGTCAGTATAAATCGTAAGGATACAAGCGACAAAGTTACAGTCATACGGTCACAAATGGGAGGGCATGGATGATAAGGAGTGATGAGAAGATTAACAGTAATAGTAGTGCAGACTTTGTAAATAGTTGGACAATGTTGAGGGAAATATTTGTTTAGCAGAGTGATGGCGTTCAGGAAAAAACTGTCCTAGTGTCTAGTTGTTCTGGCGTGCAGTGCTCTATAGCGTCATTTTGAGGGTAGGAGTTGAAACAGTTTATGTCCGGGATGTGAGGGGTCTGTAAATATTTTCACAGCCCTCTTTTTGACTCGTGCAGTATACACATCTGTAAAGATTGTATACTTAGACTGTAAATTCCATTTTTGATGTTTCTTGGCCTAGGGTAGGTCATTATTCAGATCCTGATTTCATAGTTCTTATTTCATACTTCATTTCAAAATAAATATTAGAGGATAAAAATCAATTTATAATTAAACAAAGTACATTTATGAATGCATATTTGTGTGAGAAAAAGTGTTTATGACATTCCTATATCATTTTGTACGGAGGTTTATGATGGTACACATATAATAACAAAGAGATTAGTTGGGTATTGTGCTAAATCTTTGGCATGAGGTTAGTATATTGTACAAATTCATCCATGTTGGTTTATAAAACTCCACATCATAATTTAGTTCATAAACCATTGCTAAGCAAGCCAAGGATTGGGCACAAACCAGCCCAGCAATTCAGTTAAAATCAACTGGCGTATTTTGTGGTTGACTTGAAATGCCTAGTTTTAAACATCAAGCTTTTTCTAAATGGGCCTTTGCTCTCCTTACCTTCTTCAGCCCATCCACCCATCCCATGCTCTGAAATAGTTCTGCAGTCTTAAAATGAGACAAAAAGGCCACTTTGTTTGCAAGAAGATGCTTTTCTACTGCTGCAATGATATAACTATTTTTTTAAAACTGTATATATTGGAAATAGTACAACAGACATCCATGAATTAGCATCAGTAAAACTGTCAGAGACCAGAGATAATTTGATCCTATCATCAGTGTAACTATAATAGGCTTTAAAGAAAATAATAGAGTTTGGCACTTCTAGGGTTAAAGGTGCAAATTAGTTTTCTTTAATCTATTTGTGTTTCAAATAACATGTTATTAATAAAGACGTATCAGAATAATCTTATATTCAGAGCTTTGTTTCATTTTAGTGGAAAAAGGATGGCTCCACTAATAGCCTTGTCTTCTAACCTCCTTATGCTCTTGTTAAACATTTCAGAAGTCCTTTGGGACAAAGGAATAAATGAAGTAATTTATTCCTACATACTTTTTAGTAGCCTCCTTCCCCCTTGCCCTGGCACACACACCTATTTAATTTATAAATTAAGCTCATTATTCAGTGCCATCTAGTGGAAATTGCCAGGATATTGTTATATTAAACCACCTTCAAAAGTCTGATGCCCTCAGATGTTCTCCAGTCTTCTGCCAGCTATTAGCTATGCTGTCTAGAGACCATGGGGACTGGATTATCTGGAGAGGTCCTAGCTGGGCAATAATTATCTGGAGAGGTCTTAGCTGAGCAAGGTGGATTAGGTGCTTGCTTTATAGGATTTCCTAATTAGATGGTCAAGGGTTCACATCATAAGCATCCTGCCTCTCAACTAATCCTTGTTCAATCAAAACATTGCCTACGTTGATGCCTCCATGTTATTCTTAATTTTTTAAAAATGGTTTGTCATTGCCTTTTTCCAAACTGTATTTTTGCTTCTCAGGTAGTGAGTGCCTAGTAGATTCCCATACAACTACAAGCAAGATTTAAATCTGGTTAAGTTAAATTTAAAAAAAAAATCTTCTAGGTGCTGCCACCTGCTATGATATTCATCCCTAATTTGAGCATGAGTTTGTATAAAAGTCCTTTGAGGTTTTTCCTATTCATTTGAATATTTGGCTACTATTTTGCCTATTTTTTTATGCCCAGTGTTGCGTGCATTTATTTTATTTATTTCTCCTATTATTTTGAACCTTACAAAGCAGCTTACAAAGGAAATATTTAAGAATATATTGTTCAGTTTAACAACCAGAAATCAGCAGACAGCACTCTAGAACAGTGGTCTCCAACCAGTGGGCCAGGGACCACTGGTGGTCCATGAGAAAATTTTGGTGGTCTGCAGAGAAATGTCACCCCAAAGCACACACCCCCAAAGCAATTAATCCAGTCTATGCGGGAACACAAGGCTGCGCCGCCCACATGGCCTGTGGGAACAAGGCTTGTGTCACTTGCATTGTGAACAACACAAGGTAGTGAGGGAAGGGGGGAGAGGCCAGAGGGAGGGAATTTACCCCACTCACCGCACGCGCCTCACCTGGCCACCGGGCTGCTTCTTTCTGTTTCTTTCTTCTTCTGATTTTGGCTGAATGCAAGGAAAGCAGCAAAAGTCTTTCTTTTTCTCCCCCAAACTCCACCAGAAATGAATCTTTGGGACCCTGCAAGGCATCCTGCTCCAAGAGGTTGCGCTGGCGTGACAAATTTCACAAAGACTCATTTCTGGCAGAATTTAGGGAGTGAAAGAAAGACTTCTGCTGCTTCTGCTGCTTTCCTTGCATGAAGCCATATCTATTACCCCTTCCCCTGAGAATGGAGCCAGAGCCGGTATCCTGCAATCCCAAATAAAGAATGATCAATCGGTAGGAAAATGGGATGGGGAATTTTCCTGCAGACTTTTTGGGGGATTTTCCCAGGGTCTTTGGTCCACAGGATTTAAAATTATGAGTTTGATGGTCCCTGAGGTTCAAAAGGTTGGCGACCCCTGATCTAGAAGGAATATAATAGCATGACAGAAGAGCCAGAAACAACAAGAAAAGGCAAACTGGGAAAATATGACTTTCTAAAACACTTTAAAAGGGATTTAGATTAAGATCCTTTGTATCACAAATGTTTATTCCAGGTTTGGATCCCCCTGGCCTAACTCCATTAATTTAATACATTATTTTCACAGTGTTCCAACTCCATAAATATTGCCTTGTGATCAGGACAGAAACTATATAATCATGCGTAACCATTCTTACTTTTATTTATTCATTTAAATGTTGCTAAGTTGTGGAAGGCCCAGACAAACAAGGGGGCCTTTCTTTGGCAAAGTATTGCTTCTGATTTGGCACCAAATAGAAGGCACTCCACACTTGAGATATTGAAAAAAATAATGTCTTCCCTATCGTCAGATACTTCACATCAGAGGATAGGAAGGATTCAGTCTCAAGCCCATTTAGGGCTTTAAAGGTAATTGCCAGTACTTTGAAGTGTGGTTGGAAATGGATCAGCAGCCACTAAGGTAGTTTCCCTTTCGCTGGTCCCAGCTAGTATCTTAGCAGCTGTGTTTTCTGCTAAATCAAGGTTCAAAGACATCTTCAAAGGCAGACCCCTGTACAATTCATGGCAATACTGTAGTCTAATCGGGATGTTGCCAGGGCAAAGATCATTTTAACACGAGATCTTAGAAAGAGCTACAGCTGGCTGGCAACCTAAGCAGATGGGAAAATGCAATTGGACTGCTGGACTTCTAAATATGCTCACAATGCTATCCAGAAATATTATGGTTGAGTTAGACAGCTTGTAGCCCTAGGACTCCATGCAACCTTCCCACTAATATCATATGATCTTTGGTCTATTTTCAGAATAAAACACCTTAAGCCATGCAACAAGTAGTCTATCTTTCCTCAGCTGCTTGATAGGCAAGAGACTCATGAGGAGTTGACTTGCCCGTATTAATTCTGATCCAACTATTGCTGGATGTTGCTTAAATGTCACCTTCAAACCAACAGCATCTCTGTAAAGAACGTAATTATTTTTCAGGACAAGGTGATTTCTCCAAAATTCACTAATGGAACCTCTGCTTTCTCTATAACAGAATTCAAAGTATTGGCCTACTTGAGCTTTGACAGTGTGTGACTATTAGGACTGTGTAAAGAGATACTTCCCAAGGTGCTTTAGCATGAATAAAGCACCTCTGTTTGAAGCATTAAAACAGCCATGTCTTTTCCAAGACTCATATAATGCTTTGAAAGCTGTCCTCAGTTGTTTTTACTTTTATTGCATGAAATACAATCTCACTTCCTGGTAGACAATAGCAAATGTGTTTTTGTGCATGCATACACATTGTGGAACAATTGAAACTTAGATCATATGAATGCATTAACACCTTGAAGGGGGTTGCTTTATTCTTGCTGTCATATTTGTGAACTACTTTCTTTGAATATTTGGCACAACCCTGCAGTAATTCTGAATATTTTGAATGGTTAGGCTCATAATGACCTCATTTCAAGAATAATATAGGATATTCTCCCCTTTTCATGTCAACAGCCCCACTTGACTTCTGACTGGCAAGCTGACAACTGTCTTTCATAACAGCTTTTGGGGTCAAGGAAAAAAAGAGAGCCAGTTTGGTCTAGTGGTTAAGGCATTAGACTAGAAAGCGAGAGACCATGAATTCAAATCATACTTTAGCCATAAAGGTGACTGTGAGCCTGTCACTCTCCCTTTCAGCCCAACTCACAGGTGATGTTGTGGGGAAAATATAAGGAGGAAGGCATGTTAGATTATGTTCACTACCTTGAGTTATTTATAAAAATAATAAAGGTGGAATATAAATATAAATAAATAAGTTGCTGAGGACAGAATAACAAAATTATATCATATTTGACTTATATTTAATTAATTTAGATTAATTAAAATTTAATTAACTTTTAATTAAAAGTTAGAGCGATGGCACTCCATGCATTTGCTGATCTTGTCATTCTGCCTCTTTAGAAAATTCAGTTCACTGGCAACTTTCTGAAAATCTTGGAGAAGCACATCCAACACTACTGTTGGTTTCAGGCAGCATGGAAGATCTCAGCTGTTCTTCCTGACAAACAACAAACCTATGAGATGAGAGCATGAAAGTCTTACTCTGCTAATTAGAATTGAGATTTGGTTTAGTAACTTTAGCTCTGAGGATATATGTTGGTTGTGGAATTGTAGCTTTAAATCAAAAGAAACAACTTCCATGTCAGGAACAAACTTTTTTTTTTGTCTTATTGGGTGAGGCCCTGATCTTGCCCTCAGCTTCCTTCCTATTCCAGGTTTTATTTGTGAATATATAAGCAAATGTTTGAAGCTAATCCAGTTCAAAT
Source organism: Pseudonaja textilis (assembly GCF_049901715.1). Classification (NCBI taxonomy): domain Eukaryota; kingdom Metazoa; phylum Chordata; class Lepidosauria; order Squamata; family Elapidae; genus Pseudonaja; species Pseudonaja textilis. The sequence goes on from NC_141995.1 coordinate 19,299,699, forward strand.
CTTTTTAAGATTTTTTTTTATCCTGCCTTTATTATTTCTATGAATAATTCAGGGGTGTAAACACTCTTTAATGTGAATACTCCTTCCTCTTATTTTTTTCCACAACAACCCTGTGAAGTGGGTTCGGGTTTTTTTAAAAAAAATAGAATAAATTTAGATCGAATATTATTTGATTCTGAATCTCAGATTAAACATTCAACCTACTAATTCAATGTGAATTTTCAGTTTGACTGACTGGCACTACCTGAATATATAGATAAAATATATTTCATACATACACACACACACACACACACAAATAAATATACATACATACATATATATACTTATAAATGTAAAAAAATTACCAAATTACCAAAATGACAAATATTTCTGAATAGTTCCAGGCATGATTTATTTTAGAAATAAATTATATAAATAAAAATAAAATAAAATATATGTCTGTTTTGAGAGAGTTTATCCTTTGTAAGGGAGAAATAAGTTGTTTTATGTAAGCTTCTTAGATGTATTACATTTGTTGGCATATGCCCTCAAAAATATTATCATCCTTAAGTTTAAATAACTGTGTATTCTGCCAATGATTATAAAAGCATAAATCCTTATAAAATGAATTATATTCAGTTCTAGAGATGAAAATCATAATTACAGATAATATATTATAGTTGATGGCAGTTTGATATTTTGTCTTGCTCTTTTTAGAACCAGTAAACACACTGAATTGAAAATACAATATTAACTATAGGTCAGAGATAATGCTTCAGACGTGTCTGTCTGTCTGTCTGTCTGTCTGTCTGACTGTCTGTACACACCTTTAAAGGTTACATTGGCTGTGTGCTTAACCCAAATTCGTTCTGTTTGCCTCTGGTACCTGCTTGAAACACTTCTCTCTAATCCTAGATTATCTCAGTACAGGGATTTTGCTTGTTCCTTTCAAATGCCAGAAGCACTTGTCAAATTGAAATGGGACAGACTTTTTCAGAAAAAAACCCACCACCTGTGATCACTTGTTTCTGCCGATGGGCAACTTATTTTATCACACTGAGAAAATCCAGAGCCAGCAGAACAGGAATGAATATTGGAAAAAGGTCTCTGTTCTTTAGCAAAAGTAAAGGTTTTATTGTGCTGACTTACAAAATTGATGTAAAATTCTCTTCTACATTTTGCCAGCTAAATGTTGTCCCCTCTTTGTATGTTGTTATAGTTAAGTGTGAATGTAACATGCAGAGTCCTTAATAACCAGTGGAGGACTGTAAAGCAAGCACATATGGCTTTGTTCATTTAGAAATCTTCCCATTGTGCTAGTGCTGCTTAATTGTACTTTTGGTTTTAAGAATAATTTATTTTTACCCTTTCCAGGAAACAAATATTGTGCATTGCATTTCTGTAGCATGAAGTCCAGTTTATTTTTCTTTGATTTTTTTTTACAACTGACTTAACTAGAATATCATACAAACACCACCATCCAATTAAGTAGTCCTCAGACTCTTTGGAAAGCCAATGCAGTCAATTGTATTGTGCAGTTAAATTACTTTCTCTTTTTTGGAAGTTCTAAAGAAATGAAGTTTGACAAAAATGAGCATTCTTTAATCCTTCCATCTCAGAAAAAAATAATGCGGAAAATATATTCACCTGAGTCCATCTCTTGTAGCATCATTTCCAATTGGCTCTCCATGATTTTTGTAATACTCTGTATGCCCATCCATCTCAGAAATCAGGATGTGACTTTGTGTGTGGGTGTTGCCCTTGTTGTCCTTTGTATGTGGGTGAACTTCAAGGTTACTTATTTATTTATCAGGTTTCAACTACCATTCTCACCAGAATCTAGGTGGTTTATAAACATCATTATAAAATAATATAAACATTGAATTAAAATCATAAGATTATAAATTTACAAATTAAAAGTAAAAAAAAAATCAAATTTAAAAAGTTAACAAGGCTAAAAGGTTAACAAGGTAGAGGGTGAGCCATCAGGGTGGTATAACATTCTTAAATCCAGTGTTAATTGGCAGAACGAGGTCACTGGAAGGCAAGAAGGGTGGAGATTTGCCTCACTTCTGAGGTAAGATTACTTGGTTATTATAAAAATGACCAAGTCAATTATGGGCTGCCAGTTTAACTGGGAATAATTGACTTGATCAGTTGCTTTGTCTCGGGCAGAGACTTTCAACGATCAAATAAAGCAGAGCCATTCCTTAAAAAACTGACATTATTGGTATTTTGGATGTAGAGAAATAGACTCAAACTTAAGAGAAGCTATGTGGACGTTTAGAAAACATAACTCAAAAGAGAAAGAAGGAGCAGGCGCAGCAATGGTCTAGTGTGATGGAATATGCTCATGGAGAAGCAGTGAAGGAGAGTCTTAGAAACATAGGACTTTCCCAGAGATAGAGCCGTACATAGGATCTTGCCATCCTATGATCCCCAGCCTGTGCTTTAACTAGCCTGAAGTTGTCACTAGTATACCAGGGTTAAAACAGTCTTTTCTCCCTTTATCCCCTGACATGATTCTACCAAAATTTTAAGATATGTAAAATCTATGAAATTTTGCCATGCATTATTTTTAAAACAACTAAATTTTTGTGTGACAAGAATTATGTTCTCAGAGTACCAAGAGACAAAGATATATCCCTTCCCCTTTGGTCCCTAGTCAGCCTCCACCTCAACCATGTCACTCATGAGACATTTGTTCTTTCCATAAACACTTGATTTCCTGAATTCCTTTCACACCCATTACCCACCTCTATATTTTGACACCAACTTCTCTCCAGACTATCAAGAAAGTAGACAAGGGTAGAATAAATCCATGTTATTTTGTCTGTGGAAGAAAAGGAACCATATCTGAACATATCTACTTCAACAAGTAGACATTTCTGAAATGACATTATTGGCGTTTCACTACTTTTGATATAACTATCCTGCTTTTTCTTATTAAATAGCCCCCAAAATATCAAACTTGATTTTTATTCATTTATTTGGCAACCAGTATTTTCCTTTCCCTTCTTTCTTTTTTCTTGAAATGAAATATTGGTTGACAGGCATATTTCATTTTTCATGGCTTACAGAGCCTAGTTAGTCAATAATTATGGCAAGTGCTGTATCTCTCAACACTGTTTTTGTTGTAGTGTCTTTCCATTGACTGTCTTTATTCCACATTTAATTTGGGAGGTGCCAAAATGGGATTTTAAAAAGAAGCAGACATGAATGTCTGGACAAGACAGGCAAAGTTCTAAAGTCACAGATAGTTCCTGCTTTTGTATCCTAATTGGTGGAAATTTTTTGTCCACACAGTACTGGAAATTCTGTGAATGAGGGCTCATTGGAGTCTAGGCAGTAGTCCAAGGATCCCAGGTTTGATGCTGATCCATCCTTATAGCTACTTGACTTAAAAGTTAGCACACACAAACAAGAAAACAAACTGATATATGGATAAAGACTAGATTGAGTCAGCCCATATTACTGCCTCCCCCTAACCATAGACAGTTTTAGTTCTAGGTGGAAACAATATCATCTTGATGAATTGTTCTTTTATGACTTTTCATAAGAATCTCTTCTTTCTCTGGAGCATGAACCACCTAATTTTTTTTAACACAACTTGTTCTTGAAATGGAAAGACAAGAAGGCTCTACTACCCAGGAATGTTTTCCTGAACAGCCAATCTTATATGTTTAGGCTGGCAAAATACATGAACAATATTATAGTAGAAGGGCTTCAATGCTGACTTGATTTAATACTTTAGCCATTTTGGAAGCCAGATATAGACAAATTTCCATATGTCGATCAATTATATCCATATGGGGTGAGTGCATAGAATCTCTTGTCCACATTAAACTGTACTGCTGCTTTTATAAAGATATTAGAAGCTATTTTATTTCCCCACATGGTAAAATACCAAGTCACTCTGATACTTTCTATGGACAAGTTCTATTTTCTGATCAAAGAGTTTCTACCACTCTGCATATTGTCAAACTCTTCTAGTAAGATAAGATTTCAGCAGACCAATTCCCTTACCACAATATAACTCTGCCTAACGTCTGAACAATACTAAGAATATATTGATAGATGTCATTTCATTCTATTTTATTTTAATAACATTTATCTTAGTTTTTTAGCTTTATACGTTAGTTTTAGACAAATAATATTCTGGGTTTGTTGTTGTTTTGCCCTACTGATGTAGTTTACAGTAATAACAGTGACAATATTCAGTATCCTTCTTTTTTAGCTTCTGTTTTACATTTTTTTTCTGCTTTTAAACAATTTCTTAATTATTTTGTTCCACACCAATGTTTGACTGAAATATAGTTTGCTGACTGGCTAGTTTGATGATATGCTATAATTTTGTCCTTAAATAATTTGCCTCAGAATAGTCACTACTAATCTTAAGACCATAATTAAACCACATTAGCATTAGGTTTTCCAACTTGACAAAACAAAGTATTCCCTCCCAGGAGGAACAATAACAAGTAGTAAAAACAACAATAAATAGATACATAAACATTTACCAAATGTCTTCTCTGCATCCTAATTTCAGAATATCAATCCTTTAAGCTGCCTTTTGTTGTTTCCTCAGAAGTGTCTTCTTACTGAGGTAGATGCTGGGAATGCTAATAAAAGTAAAACAAACTCTACACCTCTTCCCTAGCATTTGAGCTTTCCATTCATCATGAAATTTCACTTTTTTGACATCTGGCACTTCTCATCTTGTCTTCCCATTTGGCACTGCCTTCCCACTATCCTAAGTGAGAACAAACAACCCTCCATTTGTCAAGACTTTTAGCACAAATGACCCCTCTTTTTCCTCACATAAAGACGCATATAGTAATCAACTGAACAAGATAATTTAAAGTGGATTTCTTTCAACCTGTTTGACTGGGAGAATTATAGCATTTACTTAAATAATAATTGCTTTTCTTTCAGAATGCTTCAGTAAGGTAGACACCTTCAATTCAACTTCAGCCCTTGATGACTTACAGGCAGAGCCTTCTACAGTTTTCCTAGCAACTGTACAGAAGTCACTTATCATTACTGCTTTCGGGGATTTTATTTTAGCTTCTTAGTCTAGGCTATAGCCCTGAACTTCCCTGATGATTTCTCATCAACTATGTTTAGCTTTTAAACCTAATCAAGGTCAGCCAAGCATTGCCACCTGCTGAGCCTTCAAAGTACCACTTTCCAACAAAAATTACACAAGGCAGATAGCAATCTTTCCCAGTTTTTGCTCTTGTTTTAAGCTTGTGATGGAAATTTGGAAAATTATTTGGTTTTGCTTCTTTTACTAAACCAGTTTTCCTTTTATAGATGGTTAGATTTCAACTCCTAGATCTGTAGCTAGCATGACCATTCTAGGAAGTGAACTCCAATGCATTTGAAAGGTACTGCAGCAGGATAGGTGGTGCTACCATTCAGATATAATCAACAAATTCTATAGACAAAAGTGAATGTTGCCCATCTGCCCTATGGGCCAATTATTATAATAGTCTCTTTTCTTTTCCAAATATTTAACTATCTACCTTACTGCCACTGCTAGGGATGATACCTTCCTCATCCTAATTATTTTTTCTTCCTCCTTCCTCTTCTTATTAATTGACAAATCTAATAAAAATGTTTGTAAAGCTTGGAAAATAGACACACCTTATTTGAAGACAGAGTAAGCATTAATAATACACTGGAGAATGAAAGGACAATTTGAAAGCCTTAGAAAAACTCAGATCGACATCCTTAATGTAAAATCCAACACTTCCTTTGCTCATAGTGCTCAATATTTTCTTACTACAGGATGGTTTAAAATCTGAGACTATCCATTAACTAATCAATGCTGTTCTTAAAGCACATATAATATGCAGTCATTTCTTTTCCGTGCATTACTTTGACACACCTTTGTAACTATAAACAGTTTCATTCTGCTCCAAACCCAGTTTAATCTTGCTGCAGTAGTGATTACTGATTTCAAGAGGATTTTTGAAAAAGATGAAAAAGAATAGCAGTACCTAACTCAAGACCTAAAAAATTTATTATCATGCTAGAAAAAAATATAACTCAACAACCATGCTATGTTAGACCCAAGCAAACTCTTTAGGAAAGCCATCAAGAATTGACTATTCCAAAAAGCTTTTGGGGATTGGAACAGAGATAACAGCAGGAGGCAATTGACAGGCTGTTTTGTGGTGCATTAGGATATTGATTATTATTGTTTATTACTTTATCCTTTGTTTACAGAGGTGTAGTATTCATCAGTCATAGCTATGATTAAAGCTGCCTAAAAATTAAATAATAAAACATTAGTCTTGAAGGAAGGAATAATATAACTTGAGGGACCATCTCATCCCACTTGGGGGTTACCCGTCACACTCATGCCAGCAGAGGAGGTCCCATCAGCCCAATTATTCCAGCTGGCAGCATCCACAAGGAAGACCTTCTTTGCTGTCGCTCCTACTCTCTGGAACATCTTGACCCCCAATGTGAGTTGGTCCCAACCTTCCTATCCTTTCATAAGGGACTAAAGGTATGGCTCTGCCAGTTGGGCTGGGGCCCCAGTGGGGAACAGCACAGTGGAGGTGGATAATCGAGTAACAACAGATCCCGCTCCTTCCACTCTGCCCCTGCCCCTCCACATGTCCTTAGATTTTAATGTTAGTTTTTCATTTATTTACATTTTAATTGTATGTGTATAGACATACTTCTATGACTGTAACTTGCTCAGAGTTACTCTACTGATAGATGAACAGCCAATAAATTTTATGAATAAAGTAAAATAAACATAAACATAATAAATATGCAAGAAGGCTTGTTGATGCTTGTATTTTTCTATTTCTCCTACATTTCAAATTGTCTTTAAAAAACAGCATAACTTGCTCATACTTCTTTGCTCGTTTTGCTATTTCTCTTCTATTTTTTAGACCAGTTAGAAGCTTGGTTAGGCATTATATAAACCACTTCAAAACATCCAGCACATAAAGAGATTCTTCTTACTTTATATTATATTCATTGTCCCCACATGGAAGCTGTTAACAAAATCTTTTTAATGAGGTATCAACTCCCTTCATAGTGATGTTTGTTAGCTTTTTACCACATGAATTTGCCCTATTGATTGTAGCTCCACATTGTAACTCCTTCCATAAGGAATACATTTTTCTATTTTGCATTGTTTGTAGTTTGCTTGATTTATATAATAAATAATGTACAGATATTATGATGCCATATGAACTATTATAAAAACTCCAACTGTTGATCTTATAACAAAGAGTTCATAATATAATGAAACTTTAATTCAATATAATATAGTTTAATCAAGTTATAAACTAATGATTGCTGATTCAGAACCATAGCTATATAAAATATTCAAGAGAGTGATGCAAAAAGAATAGTACATAATTTATTTTTACAATCAAAGAAGACCGCATCTTTCCCCAAAACTCTCATATTAATGTTCAATACCATAGTCTAAATGCTATTCAGCTTTTAATAACAAACTTGTATATTGCTAATGGTTTTTTTGTTATATATATTTTTTTATTTTAAGACAAACATACACAGACAATACATTTAAAAAAAACCCATAAAACCATCTTCCATTTTGTACATACAGTGTGTCAGTTGGTTTAGAATCTTTTGTGCTGATCCTTTCATAATCATTGTTCACAATTTATATCAATCTCACACTGTCAGACTAACATATGCTTATCTATTTATCAATTATTAATTATCCTGCTATTTATTCCATCAATATTATATTATGCTGTCATCCAATGATCATATATGTCTACATTATATTTTGTATCAGTCTATTAAAATTCTATAACAAAATTACCTTACCATGTCTTTTTATCCAACTATTGATAAAACAAATCCCATATCATATAAAATTGCTTGTCTTCTTGTTCTCTAATTTCAAATGTCAGTTTACTCATTTCAGCAAAGTCCATAATTTTTTTAATAACTTCATAGGTATTTTGTCATTTTTCCAGTTCTTCGCAAATACAATTCTAGCCACTGTTAAAACATTTAAAATATTTCAATTCTTTTTGTATATGTCCGGTATGACTCCCAATAAAAAGATCTCTGGTTTAAAGTCTATATGTTATTTTATCATTTTTTCCAACCATGTGTGGATTTTAGTCCAATATTTCTTTGTGTCCGAACATGTCCACCACAAATGGTAATATGAACCAGGTATCTGAAGACATTTTCAGCATTTATCCAATTTATTCTTAAATATTCTCACAAGTCTCGTCGGGGGTAGTATATTACTAATGTTGATAGTAAGTAAAATAGACAATTGTCCTGATGTGTAAAGTTCATGGAGTTTTTGTGGTCTTATTAGTATTTTAAGAAAACTATACTATTTTCCTAAAATATACACATCTGAATATTAAAGAATGAACAATCCAGAACATTTTAATACTTTTCCAAATCCCTTTGGGTCTATATATATATATTCAGCAATTTTCAGAGCAACCCAAGTAAATCTCTGTATTCAATTGGACTAATTTCTAGGTTGGTATGTGTAGGACTGTACTGTTGATTTCTCAAACTGTCATAATCAAGGGCCTTCCTATTTCATTTTCAAAATTTATGAGACAAAACTAGTATAATTCTGAGTCTCATTTTCTTTTTCACTTTCTAGATTGGTTGACCTAACAGATTGGAAAATCACAAGAGATGAAAGCACATATGAAAAAAAATGTGGTGAGGGGAGTCTGCTATTCTATAATATTCTGCTCCTTTGCTGAAGTTAATTTAGCTCCAAACAAAAAAAGTATTTGCTTTAAGAAAATGAAAACAACATGGACCATTTCAGATGGTTGCATGGCTTCCAGCTGTAAATTGCAATGTGCAAATAAAGAGCCTATTCTCTTATTTACTTTTAAAGACAAATGTTTACCACAAAAAAGTGCAATACAGTGGCACATAGCTTTTTGAATTCATAGGCACACCTTTATAAAACAAACAAAGTAAATGGATACCACGAAGAAGCTAAGAATTTTTCTCTTTCCCGAGCTGTATGGGTCACGTGATCTGAAGAAATAAAATAAACTTTTTCTGTTATTATTGTAATATTTAATGCAGTTGAGAACTATAAGTGCAAAAAGATGCTTCTGTGTGCTCAAAGAAAGGCCAATGTTTCAATGAATTAAATATAGTATAGAATTTGGTATCTCAAAACACTGAGGTCCATCCATGTCAGCAAATAGTAATTAATGATTGAAGGAATTGTGATAAAGGCTTATTCAATAACAAAAAATAGTTAAAATGAATGCGTCTTATTGCACTGTGTGCATCCAGTCACTTTTATGGCTACTATCCAGATACATTAAAGCTGCTTTGACTTCTGTAATGACAGCAAATGTAGTCTGAACATTCTACTGTTCAGATGTGAGTAAAGGAGCACAAGATCTAGGCTACACTCTTTGTTGCTATGGTAGCCTGGATTTGTATAACCTCAGTTTGTTAGCTTTCATACCTTGAAAAAGGCATTGCCATCTGAGTTGAGACTCATCACATGGAGCAGTTGATGCTCTCCTCCATTTTCTATAGCTGCTATGGTACTTCATTTCTAGCTTTACATATTACACCAGGGCTGTCAAACTCCCGGCCTGTGGGCTGGATGCGTCACACACTGATCATGCCCATGCCCGGTTTAGCAAAGCAGAAAAAAGTTCCGATACATCATGCAATGCCTGTGACAACATAGGTTTGACACTCCTGTATTACATCAAGTTATCATGTAGTTTTGGATCTGTGTGGATAGGTGAATCCCACCATTCTGATCTGTAAATCAAGGTTTACAGTACATCCAGTGGTGGTATTCAATTTTTTTTACTACTGGTTCTGTGGTCCTGGCTTGGTGGGCGTGGTGTGGCTTGGTGGGCATGGTAGGGGAAGGAGACTGTAAAATCCCCATTCCCTCCCCACCCCACTAACCTGCTTTCCAGCTCCGTTCTCCTGTGCAGAGCAACAAAAGAAGACCCAGCCAATCAGCTGGGACTCTGATCAGCAGGGACTCCGGAGGCAGCAAATAGATGGAGGTAGGGCCAGTCAGAGGTGGTATTTGCCAGTTCTTTGATCTACTCAAAATTTCCGCTACTGGTTCTCCAGAACTGGTCAGAACTGGATGAATACCATCTCATATCCAGGTAGTCCTCCCTACGAGAGTTTATGTTGTGACCATTGAAAGTTATAATGGCATTGAAAAAAATGACTTATGACCATTTTTCACACTTAACAAATGTTGCAGCATCCTTATCGTCACATGATCAAAATTCAGATACTTGGCATCTGACTCATATTTATGATGGTCACATCTTCCTGGAATCATATGATCACCTTTTGTGACCTTCTGACAAGCAAATTCAATGGAGAAGTCAGATTCATTTAACAACCATGTTACTAACTTAACAACTGCAGTGATTCACTTAACAACAGTGGCAAGAAAGATCATAAAATGAGGCAAAACTCATTTAACCAATGTCATGCTTAACAACAGAAATTTTGGGCTAAGTTGTGGTTGTAAGTCGAGGACTGCCTGAATGAACCCAACTGCTATGAGTGAAGAATGCAGATTCTCATGTTTTTAATTAGGAGACACAACTAATTAGCTAGAACTGACAACTATCATACCGTGTACAGACATTCATTAGTATCCTTTCAACAGTAAATTTTATTTAGGGATACAAAGGTATAGAGGAATAGTAATATGTCACAACTTTACATATCTGTACCACTGTGGCTTGCTTGCTGCAGCACCATTATAGCTAAAATTCCCTTGATCTTTTCCAATCCTATAGATAAGAGCTTATGGGCAAATCTTCTGTCAGCCATTAATGAGCACACACATCCCCTTCCCTTCTGTTGTTTAGCAACCCAACAGGCTGGTAAGACTTAGAACTTCCTTAATACAAAAAAAAAAAAAAGATAAAAAGAAAGCACATCAAATTCAAGTAAATTGGTGCACAAGAACACCTTCATTTGATAGTAATTTGCCTTTTAGTCTCCTTGCTTCTCTTCTCTTTTAAATTTTATCGTGCCCTGTCTATGACTTTTGTACTTTGCTTTAGAATTATTTATAAGAACAGTCATGTGGATGTCGCACTACTGAAATCAACAGAATATTTAGAAGGCAAACCTTAAAGTAACTGTTTACTTGTTAAGAGTACAATTTAAGTCTTAATAATTCAATGTCTTTAATTACAATGGCTTTAAAGAGCAAAATTACTAAAACATGAACATGAGCATACTCCAAAAAAAGGTGTTTCCTCTTTTTGGCTTTTTCTTCAGATATTAGAGTGGGGGGGAATATATTAGGTGTGGGTTTTAGTTCTTGTGCAAAAGCTTCTAAATATAGTATTCATAGAGAGATATTAGCATAAATAATTAGTTCCCAGGGAAAATTCTGTCCATTGAAATCTATGACATCAGATGCAAATTACTTTCCCATGTAAAAGAAATATATCTTTAAAATATTAAAATATGTGATCTCTTTCTTTCTAGATTCCAGAGTAATCCAACCCCGGGGACTATTTGCATGAGATAGTTGTGTTCCTTGAAGATCAACTAAGAGCATCATCTTCATATATCGGTAGTTCATGGTAGCAATCCCAACTATAGAGCTCATATAGACAATTCTGAAAACTTTTATAAATCTCTCCCTGCTGCCACCGCAGACTCCAATTTCCGATATTTATCGCCAATGCTAGCACTGCTGCATTAGATATACTGGGAGGTCAGTGTACAAGATTAATCCTCATTGTTTTCTCAAGCAAAAATAAGACTTGGCCAAAAAAATAATTTGGGAAGATTTGGGGAGTAGAATAATGAAAACAGAGAATGGAGTTCATGTCAGTGACACTGTAGCATAGTCATTAAGTTTAGGAATAGAATCATGAAGTTAAAATCAGCATTCAGGTATGAAAACTGACTGAGTGGCTTTGGGCCAATCAGTTATCACTCCATTTAATTTATCTCGTGGCAATAATTGCCCTAAGACACCTTACAGAGGAGATGGGTGGCATAAAATTAAGGAGGGAAAGAGAGAGAGAGAGAGAGAGAGAGAGAGAGAGAGAGAGAGAGAGAGGAGAGAGAGAGAAAGAAATAAAGAAGGAAGGAAAGAAGGAAGAAAGAAAAGAAGGAAGGAAAGAAGGAAGAAAGAAAAGAAGGAAGGAAGGAAGGAAGGAAGGAAGGAAGGAAGGAAGAAGGAAGGAAGGAAGGAAGGAAGGAAGGAAGGAAGGAAGGAAAAAAGAAAGAAGGAAGGAAAGTAAGTAAGTTATGGACATAAAATTGAGGAGGGAGATGCTTTTATTGTTATCATGAATTCTTAAGAGGAAATATATGATAGAAATCTGTTTAAAACATGAAGTAGTTTGCTCCCTCAAATTTAAATTGTCTGTCTGCCAGGGAATTTGTGCCGGGTTCAGATGCAGAGGTATTTAAGTGGTCAGAGATGTTTTAAGAATTTATTTTAAGCTTTTCTCTGTGTGAGAGCATACTGTGTATACCAGGAGCTGGCAAATTTTCAGTGACAAAGACCACATTTAACGTAGAGGGTGGGGAGGGCAAGAATCATAGGAAGGGTGAATCACTTCACAGATGAGATGAGGCAGGATTTCCAAAGCTGATGAGCTTTCCTGGTTGTTGTAAATTTGATATGCTCATTTTAGAGCTTAACCATTTTGAAGTTTCCCCTATTCAGTTGTGACTGACTCAAGGGTGTGTGTGCTCATCTCAGATACTCCAGTAAGGAAGCCAGCATTGTCTGATAGACAATTCAACATGTGGCCAGCATGAAAATATGGAACACAGTAACCTTCCTGCCGAAGCTGTACCTGTTTATCTACTTGTATTTGCACGCTTTTGAACTGCTAGTTTGTCAGGAGCTGAGGTGAGTAATGAGAGCTCATCCCATTACACAGCAGTTGGGTCTTGAACCTGGATTATTGTCTTTCCACATGACAAGCTCAATGTCTTAACTGCTAAGCCATCATGCCTCCACTAACATTGGTGTTTTTACTTCAGAGAAATGTGACTTACTTCCCCAGGACTTTTATCATTCATATATGGAATACCTTTGCAGTGAAAATTATTCAGTGACTTGTTTTTGATTTGGCTTCTTACAATTTTTTTTTTGTTTAACTCATCTTGCGTTAAGGAGGAGATAGGACAAAGATCCCAAACCCCTTGCAAAATACTTGGTAATTCATTTTTACTGGTCTTTCCTAAAATCAGTGGCACCTCATGAGATGAACCAGTATTTGTATTGTTATAAATAAAAAGTTGGGTCATAAGGGAAGGTTTTCTTCCAATAGGTATTACATCTGCACGTGAGATTGAGATTGCCAGACATGTGACATTTGTCAGCATTTGTCCTGTTATTACCATGGAGTTGTCCTTCCAGCTCATGGACCTGCAAGAGGAAACCACCCAGACTGTCTGAGTGATGATGGAGAAGGGATAAATAAACCTTCTTGGGCAATGTTTTTTCCTGTTCCTGGAAGCTCTGTTTCCACAGAGGCATTTGTATCCGGTACTTTGCAGAGATCTTCTTTGACATCAAAGTGTCTTTCTTTAGGCTGCACAGTTCAGGGCACAACCTCTGGTTCTGATGGGAAAAAGCCTTATTCCAAAGGAAAAAAGGAAGAAATAGAAAGAAAGAATAGAATAGCCGAAACCCATAAGAACAGAGAACCTTATATATACAGAGTAAACATTTTCATGGTTTCTTCAAAAATCTTGTTTGGACACTTAGTTTTCAGAAAGCACTGGAGAGGGCTATCCATGGCATCTAAGATTAGTCTTTAAACTTTTAACTCAGAGCACATATAACTCAGAGCACATATACATATAATTCAATATTGAGATAGATAGGCAGTTGAAAACATTGAAAAGGGGGATGGATAACTTGTAGTCAGAAAACCACCTATCTAGACTCATTTCAAACCACTTCAGCAAGTGATCAATTCACACGATTTGTTTTTTTCTCCACAGTTTTCACCTGGGAGACAGAAGGGGTATACCTTGCTGATACTCAACACCACTTCAAGTCGGATGGGCAGCATATAAGTTTAATAAGTGAATAAGTAAGTTTAATCAATGGGGAAGCTCTTAATACATATAGACCAAGTGGGATTCTTATATTTCCCACTAAAATCAAAGCCTTGTTCTGGTGAAACTTGTTAAGTTTTGGAAGGAGATAAATGAAGGGGCAGACAAATAATTGTGCAAATCTCATCTCAGTTGAGTTGGGAGGAGATTTGGTCCATTGGCCAATGTGGTGTAAATGAAAAGCTGCAATTAAAAACATTATGCTTCACATTTCCAATCATAGAATATTTTTTTCTTTCTTTCTTTTTTTGTCTATGAGCTTCAGACTTGTACTACAAACCATTACTAGCAGTTAGAATTACTCCATTAGATGCTTCTTCTACCTGATGCCTTTCCAAAATCAGAAAATGTGGCTGGCAAGTCTGGCAGTTATGGTCTGAGATACCTGGGCAATGATGCACCGTAACCCTCTACTATGATAAAAAGAGCTAATCTGTAGGATTCAACAGAATTCCATTATCATGGAATATTTCACACCTCCAAGTACAGAATAGTTATCTTCTTCTTACAGATTTGTTGCATAGAGTTGTTGTTAATGGAACTATCTATCTATCTGACATTGAATATACGTGAAAGAAAAGCAGGACAGTTATAGTGTAGGATTTCCTGCCTAGGCAGGGGGTTGGACTAGAAGACCTCCAAGGTTCCCTCCAACTCTGTTATTCTATTCTAGTCTAGCCAGTAGTGGGATTCAAAAAATTTTACTACCGGTTCTATGGGCGTGGCATAGCTTGGTGGGCTTGGCAGGGGAAGGATATTGCAAAATCTCCATTCCCTCCTCAGCCCACGAACCTGCTTTCCAGGTCCATTCTCCTGTGCAGAGCAACAAAAGAAGACCCAGCCCAACAGCTGGGACTCAGGAAGCAGAAAATAGATGGGGGTGGGGTCAGTCAGAGGTGGCATTTGCCGGTTCTCTGAACTACTCAAAATTTCTGCTACAGGTTCTCCAGAACTGGTCAGAACCTGCTGAGTAGCACCTCTGATTCTAGTTTTCAGTACACAATACTACATCATTAACTGAGACAAAGCAGCAATTAAAACATGGTAGAAAAAGACAAAATCAGTAAAATATGTCTCTGGTGAAGCCTATTTGCACAAAAAATAAATTCAGCTGGAACTTTTCTATTGTTAAGTGTCAGTCATGAGCTGCATTTTGATAGATCACCTCCTCTTAGCTATTAATAAGAAAAAAATCACCTAATAAGGGATAGACCTCAATTGTTCTATCTCAATGTTTAATTTCATTAATTCATTTCATTATTTGGATGATCTTAGAAGGAGCTAATACTTCTAGCCATTTTAAATATCTCTTTAAAACAAAGTAAGCTGCCATTACAGGTCAATGACTATTTTTTAATAACCGTTAAAACATGAGTGCTTCCATATAATGGCTACCAAGGTTTGTAATTCACAGAATAATTGTTCAGTTATCCAATATTTGCTTATTAGAAGCCAATGTTGAGAGTGGTCCTTACCATCCTATCTGACTGTAAATATCCTTGGTCACTTGAATTATCCTCCCAAAGAAAATAGGATAATTATCCATATTTTTTCTTCTAAGAATGGCTATGGGACCTATATGAGGCACAGAAGCCTCCCTCTGGCCCAGGAATTCTGGGAGTTATTCCACAAGTCATAAAATGGCCATAGTTTCCCACCCCTGCTATAAATAAGGGTGGTGATGGAGGATGAAAAATCTTTTTTGCAACAAACCAGCATGATATTTTTAAAATCTACTTCAAAGCATTTAAAATCAAAGTCAAGTGGAAAGTCTCCTTTTCTTCTTCTTTCCCCAAAACAAAGAAATATGAGGGCATTCCACCTTTGAAAATTTATAATCAATATGTTGGTTAGAAATGTGAAGAATTGCATTTCTAGGCCATCTGTAGGGTGCTATGTTTGCAGATGATTTTGTTCTGACCTAGGTTTCCTTAGAAAGTATAAAACACAATATTAGTCTCGGCAAAACCTCTTTTATTTCCACGGCTGTGAATTACATTCATTCACACCCTACACAAACAGTCACAAACAGTCTTTCAGGGGAATGTTCATTAAAACCCACCTTATTGCACTTGGAATGCTGCCAGAGAACTAATTGCCAAATGCAGGGCAAGGCCAAATTTGACAGAGTCAAACAGCGCTTTTCAAAGCTTGAATCAACCAGATGAAGTAATTGCTTCCTGCACAAGCTCACGTCCCATTTACTCCTCTTTTATGTCCTATGGGAAGGCCAATCATCTCCGAGGTATGACCTTACTCTTGAGTTGACCCTGCTTTCTCAATTGTTCTTGTCTTCTGGTAGCTCTATGCATGCACAAGCTGGGAACCGGTCAGTGGTGGGATTCATTTTTTTTTACTACTGGTTCTGTGGGTGTGGCTTGGTGGGCATGGCAAGGGAAGGATACTGCAAAATCTCCATTCTCTCCCCACCCCACCCCACTAACCTGCTTTCTAGCTCCATTCTTCCTGTGTAGGGCAACCAAAGAATACCCAGCCAATCAGCTGCGACTTGGGAGGCAGAGAATAGGTGGGGGCGGAGCCAGTCACAGGTGGTATTCCGAACTGATTAAAATTTCTCCTACCAGTTCTCCAAACTACTCAAAATTTCTGCTACCGCTTCTCCAAACTACTCAAAATTTCTGCTACCGGTTCTCTAGAACTTGTCAGAACCTGCTGAATACCACCTCTGAAAGCAGTTCCAGCAACTCCCCCTCCTCACTGCTGTCTAAGTTTGAAAATAGCTGATGACTGCCAGCCTGCCCTGGCCCCATCCTGCCTCTGATGCAGAACCCTTGTTTAAGTCCTCCTCAGCCTCCAATACTGACCCAGGTTCCTTCCCAACCTCCTCAGTACTGTCCAACTCTGCTGCCAGCTCCGTCAGCCACCAGCAGGCCACAACAGTTTTATATTATGTCCCTCCAACTGAAGTTGGTTCCAAATGAATATTATTAAATACATTATGGCTTCATGATTATGATTATCGCAGACATGTGGGCTTCAACTTCCTGAATTCCCCAGTCAGAATCACTGCCTGTCCCTCGGAGAGACTGAACTACAGTTCCCATTTCCTTCATCTCCTATAGCTATGCTGTTAGGGAAAATTACTTCACTAAACACTCATCTGTACATGTGAACATTGCATATGTGCATGAGAAAGCATGAACCAGAAACAATAATGGAGCCATTCCAGAAAGAATTATATTTTTATTCTGGAATAGATTCATCTGGAATGGTAGCCCCACAGCACAGGTTTGTAATGTGGATATTAGTGCCTCTGTTTCCACTGAAACATCTATTGACTTAGTGGAAATAAAGTGGGTGATAACACAAATGGGTCAGAATTGAACGCTACATGAAACAAATATTGGTTAGTTGAAAATATTTTTGTGGAAATGCAGATAAAATTTTACTTTCTAAAGTAAACATGATGCCTCTCACTAACATTAAATCTTACATTTTAAAGCATTTTTAAATACAAAGATAAATCTGCCACAGCTAAGTTTCTGTACTCGTAATCTCCCCTTCAAATTTATCTCCCCTAGGAATGAACTGCCTTGGGTGTGATCTTTGAATTGAAAGACCCAAGAGTGCATAAGCAGGTAAACCTTTTTGAAAATGTTTTTAATCTGGCATCTCCTGTATATACATCATGTCCTCTCTCCTGCACACCTATTGGCTTCTTCAGTTCTGAATTCTTGGCAATGCATTTGTTCAGACTTCTTTGTGTCTTAAATGTCTTCCCACCTGCATGCCGAGTTGCTTTAGGCATAATCTACCTTTTCAAATGAAGGATTGCAAAAAGGCGGGAGGAAAGCAAACTGAAACTTCTTCAGTCACTTGCTGTGCTTAAAAATTCATAATATTTTCTGTAGCCAACAGCAGTAAAGCTAATTATTTAGTGTCCCAATCTGCCTCATAGCCTCCTGAGAGAATATGCTATGGAGCTGGTTATGCTGATATGTCTACAAGAGGACAAATGCTTGAAGCTGGAACCCAAGAGCTTGGTTGGCACCATCTCTAGAGGAGCCTCTCTGTAGCTTTGAAGAAATGTGCCAGGGTGACTTGATAATACAGTCAGTGAAGAGTTAGCTATTGGCAGATGTTTGCATTGCTCTTTAGGAAATCTGATCATTTGGAGGCCAACAAAGTTGGCTCACAGTGTCTATAAAAAAGAAGAGGTCATTTGTCAAAAGATCACTGCAATACCAGGCTAAACATAAAGCCTCCAGTTTGCAATAGGTTATTCAAATTGGAAGATATTCTGCTTTGTTCTTGTGAGTATCATATCTGGAGATATGTATGGAATATTAAGAACAAAAAAAAACAACTAGCTGGATCATACAAAATATTTACTCCAAGAATTTGACCAACCAGATCTCTCATTGTTATTCCCTAACAAAAACTATTCAGATATTGTAATCAATGTGATGATTTATAGTCAATTAACAGTTACTGATCATCTTTTCTGTGAGTTCATTAGACATTATTTTATACTGCATAAGAAAGTTTGATGAATTGTCTAAGATTTTGTACTCTAAAACTTCACCAGGTTTTTCAGCAGGTATATATCTTTCTAAATGGAGGGATGGGAGAGAAAGAATTGCCCTTGGTCCCACCTAAATTGTAATTCATTATTTGAAATAGTTAGAGAGATCAATATTTTTCATTCAAAGGAGTAAAAATATAATGCCTATATCGGCTTTCCATATATACTCCCACTTACTGTGCTTGTAATTTCAGTGAGGAGGGGGAATAGTGCAGAAAAATGACACTGACCTTGGATTCAAGGGGGGGAAAAGTGGGTTGGGTATATGTGTTAGTGTATGGTCGAATGAACATTTTAACTAGGGCCATTCAGAGTTTTTAAAACACCTGGTGTCTCCATATTATCCCCTTCCTTTATATGCTTTTGTGAAACCAGAAATCTGTGAATTGAACCTGAGATTTTGTACATACAAAATTTATTCTGATGAATAGAATAATTATCTATTCTTTTTCTAAAATGAAATGCAAAGCTTCACTTTATATTTCATTTCATACTTCATCAAAAACTTATTTGTTTGATTTCTATAGCCATCCATCTCAATGTGGCTTCAACTTGAGTAAACGACTTGCAAGATTTGAAAAAAACATAGCTTCTCATTACAGCTAACTGCAAAATCGGTTAATTTTTGGCAGAAGTGCACAAGGACACATAGAATCCTGACCTGAGGGAAGGATAGATGGGAGGTATGGGCATTAGGTTAGGAACTATAAAGATCATATCTAAACTCCTGTCCCCAAAAGGCTCCAAGGCCTTTATCAGTTTCATTGAAAAGAAAATGATGTTTGCCACTGTTTTCTACCACTGTAATATATGATCTGGCAATGTGGATAAGAACCACTGATGGTTGCTTGAAGCAGCTGGGATTGAACAATTGTATAACAAATTCTGAGGCTTGCAGTAAACAAAGAAATACACGTCACTGGATTTACTGATTCACTGATATATTTATATGGCTCTTCTAGTAACACTATAGCAGCACCAAATCTGAAAGCATCTGGAGTGCTACCACAAAAAAGTATTTATGATTACAAAGCTATGGTGGTAATTATTTTATCTTAGTGCCGCTATTCCTATTTCTTGAGTGCAGTATCTGCTAACACCCATGGATTAGCTCTAAATGCCATTTGGCTGCTGACAGCATAACGGTTCTTCATGAAAGTCATATAATCATAGAGATATTTAATATCTGCCACCATTCCTAACTTTATCCCTGACTTTCCATTTCTGCTCTGCATATACTACCATGTCATTATTAACTGAAATGCTTGGTGATTTGTAAGATCGCAAAAGGTAGCACTTTGGAAGATGGTAATAGTATAGGTTGTGGACAGTTTCTTGTGTGAAAATGCACTCTCAGATTACTATTAAAAGAAAACCTGTACTTTAGTACTGAAGACCAAAAGCAAAGTAATTCAGGACTGAAGTTTTTTTTTTAAAAAAAAATCATCCTCTACTGCCCTCTGTTGAGAAAAAACTTCAACTGAAACTAGATTAATTTCTTCTCAACTGTACAACCAAGTCAGATCATAAGTTATCAATATAACAGAGCTGTCCACTGGGAAATAAGTTATAAATGCTTTCAGATCAGAGCTGCATAACTCTGTGCCCTAAATTCCATGTGATACTTCAGACTCTTGACTGAGGTCTTCCGAGACGTTCAGATTTTGTAATCATGTAATAAAGATATACGCAACAAGAGGGTGAGAAGTAGCAAGAGTTATTAAAAATGTGACTAGAGAGTATTCATATTAATTAGAGTTGTGCAAAGCTCACTCATTTGGGAATAATTTTTTTCTGAAATTTCAGTTAGCTATCTAGACTGTGCCTAATTTCTTCCCAGAGTAGGCTACCCCAGAGCACAATGTGGCATTTCTCAGAAGTAGGTCTTTCAAATTAGAAGTAGCTTGAGGTGCGCTGGGTAGAAAGTCAAGTTCAGGACATTGTAAGCTGCTTAAATATTTTTGACTTCTGGAAAACAACCAAATGATCTTGACTACAATATGGTCCAGAAAGAGTTTCAGTTTGGCCTGGAGAGGAATAGATTATTCCTGAATCTTGTGCAGCCCTAATATTAAGTGTGATAAATATTAATCAATTTTAAATGCAAACAGAAGGAAATAAATTGAAATATGTTTTTTTTCTGTCCTGGTTCTAGCTGAGGGTTTTTGTAGTGAGAGTCCTGTCATGCCATTCAAGGTCCAAGAAGGGTTCTGAATTTGAAAAAAAAATTGCAATGCTTTTTTATATGTCATTTTTATTAAAAACTTTTTAAAAAAAGACGTTAATACTAACGAGGGGAGGGCAGAGCTGGCGTCGTGGTGGTACAGCATGCGATCTTTAAGCTCTAAGATCGCTGCTGATATCTCCATTGCAGGATGGTCCCAACGGACCTAAATTGTCCCGTAGAGACAGTGACTGAGGAGGGCACATCCTGTTGATCCCAGGGACATCGCAAAGTCCCCCGTAGATCCAGGAGAAGCCCTTTTTTCCCATGGTGGAGAGGCAGCCATTAAAGCTGCTGAAGCTGGGACAGCTCCGGAACGGAAGAAAGCTGGAAAGAAAGTGTGTCAGTTTGGTGAGATAATTTTCTACTTATTTTTTTCTGGAGAGAACACCCTAAAGACTAAAAATTAAATTTAAAAGTGAAAGATTAAGCACAAATTAAACCTGAAGGGTTTTTTTTTCTTTTTATTGGAACTTTGGATTTTTGTTAAAACTTTTCAATTTTTAAACTGGACTGGTCTTTCCTTTTTAATTCTTATTTTTTCCTTTCAAAATAACTTTTTGGAAAAGTTTTTTTTTTCTCTTGTTTCTTCTCTTTAATAATTTTAGACTCTTTTTATTTTATTTTTTATTCCTGGTTTTAATATTAGAGGGGAAGGGAAAGGAAAGGAAAGGGAAATAAGTAGTGCTGCCACCTGGAGGCTTGGATACATTGTTTTCCTTCCTTTCTTTATTGTTGATACATTTGGTGTTACATTCAAGGACTCTGTGCTTTCCATTGCAAAGACAGTGGGAAGAGCATGTAGATTGTCTGCAGGTGCTCTTCTGTGGAACAACTGATAGCTGGAGTCTGGATTTGAAATTGAAGAAGATTGAAGTGATCTTGAAAAGAGAACTGGAAATTTTGTTTTTTGATTTAGTAAAGAGCCTCAAACATTTACTGGCAGTGCTTTGCTTACTGACAGAATTGCATTTTCTTCCCCTTTTTTTCTACTGCCCCCACCCCAGTTGGATTTTTATATTTGGATTTGAGTCCTTCGATGCAGGAATAAGACTACTTTTTTTCTCTCCCTCCTCCCTTTGTTCTAGGGAGTATACAGATCTGTCTTTTTAATTTTTTTCCTAATTTTTAAAAAAATTTCATCCTTTTAAAATTTTTTTCTTCTTTTCCTTTTTTTCTACATAATTGGAACCAATTGGATTAAGGTATTCAAGTGCCTGAAGATTTTTTCCCTTCCCTTTTTTATTTTTATTTTTTGCTTTTATTTTTATTTTTATTGGAGTGGCAGTTGGCTGCTCTTGCTTTTTCTTCTCAATTTTCTTATTAAGTATTCTAAGATGAGCAGAAAAATACCAGCCTCAGCTTCTTCAATCCCGACTTCTTCCTCCTCACCTTTTGGAGGACAACGATCAATACAGGTGATGTTACAACAAGAGAAGGAGAAAGAAGTGACACTGCAGATGATTATGCAAGGAATTCAAAAGATACAAGTAAAAACAGATAATGTTGAAAAGAGAATGGAGAATATTTAGCAAAGAACTGAAAAGACAGATGAGGAAATTGAAAATATTCAACAGACGATGATACAATACGAGGACAGAATCAAGAAAATTGAAGAACAAGATATACAAAGAGATAAGAAGATTGGAGATATGGATACCCGATTGAGTGAAGTGGAAAAAGATAAGGGCAGATCTTTGCAATCATTGGGATTGGAAATTGATAGATCAGAATTCTGTCTTAGATTTCAAAATATAGAAGAAGAAAAGGGTGAAAACCTTGCTGAAATGATGGCAGAAATCCTGTCAGAAGCATTAGAAGTAACTAAAGAAAAGATGATGGATGGAATGGATGAGGTTTTTCGTGTCTATACAAGATATGTGATGAGAAATAAACTGCCAAGAGAAGTTCATATCAGATTTATTAATAAAATAATTAAATCACAAATACTGCAGGCGGCAAGAGAAAAAAACACTAAAATACAAAGATAAAGAAATAGTGTACTGAAACAGGTACCGAGAAGAGTGAAAGAGATAAGAAGAGAATATTTATTCTTGACCAAAGAGTTACTTAAGAGAGGAATAAATTACAGATGGCTGATACCAGAAGGTCTCAAGTTTACCTGGCAGGAACAAGGACACAGAATTGATACAGTTGAAAAAGCTGAGTTATTGTATCTGGAATATTTCAGAGGAAGGGAGGGAGATACAAGAAAAGAAGAGTTGTTAATTGAATTTCAAGAGGAATGTATAGCAGTAACTGAAAAAGAAGAAG
This sequence comes from Pseudonaja textilis, assembly GCF_049901715.1. Classification (NCBI taxonomy): domain Eukaryota; kingdom Metazoa; phylum Chordata; class Lepidosauria; order Squamata; family Elapidae; genus Pseudonaja; species Pseudonaja textilis. The sequence goes on from NC_141995.1 coordinate 19,322,834, forward strand.
GAGCCGTAGGTGGTGTATCGAGAGAGCAATAAAAACCAAGATCTACTAGAGCAACAAATCCATCTTATAAAGTCCAAAATGGATGAGAGAAAACTGATTACAATTAATATAAATGGACTTAATTCAGCTACTAAAAGAAGAAAAATATTTCATAAATTAGAGAAATTAAAATTTGATATAATCTGTCTACAAGAAGTACATATTAAAAGTTAACTTCTTCTTCTTCTTCTTCTTTTTCTTCAGCGTTTGTCTCGCGCTCGGGCGAGGTCCGCTAATGTCCTTGAGTACTGCTTCCACACCTCTCTGTCTGCCACGTGTGTCGGGTCTGCCTTTGCGATCTCTAGATCGGCCTTGATCGTGTCCATCCAGCGTTGTTTAGGTCTACCACGCGGTCTCGCTCCTCCGACAGTCACCTTCATTACAGATTTGATGATGGATTCTTCCTTGGCGCGGCTCACGTGGCCGAACCATCGTAGCCGGGACTGCCTCATGACCGTGGGGATGGGCACGACGCTTGAACCGCTCTACGCACTTCTTCGTTCCTGACGCGATCGAGTAGGGTGAGGCCTACCGACCATCGGAGCATTCGCATCTCCATTATCTGGAGTCTGCTTTCGACTTCTTTGGTCGCCGGCCAGCACTCTGCGCCGTATATGGCCACGGGCGCACCACAGAGTTATAGATTTTCGCCTTCAGGCGCATCGGCATCTTCTTGTCACAGAGGACGCCCGTGACGGACTTCCATTTGCCCCACGCTGCATTGATCCTGGCTGCCACCTCAGTTTGTAGTAGGCCTTCTTCCCCAAGAGTAGTTCCCAGGTACTTGAAGGTGGAGGCGCGCGGTAGCTCCTGCCCGTTCACGTGGATGGAGCCTGTCATTTCATTGTCAGTGGTCAGGTATTCGACTTCTTTAGGTTCAGCCGAGCCCGAACTGCTCGAGGCGGTCGTGCCACTGTTGGACTCGGTGCTCTAGTTCAGCCTTGCACAGGTTGGCCAGGAACACATCATCGGCATAGAGCAGCGTCCATAGGCGGGCGTGTACAGGTCGTGTGTAATTGTGTCCATCACCAGAATGAACAGCAGTGGTGAGAGAGCAGAGCCCTGGTGTACGCCGGACGGTAATATTAAACTCCTCTGATATCCCAGCTGCCGCTTTTACACGGCTTTTGTGACATCTGTATAGGAGTTGGACCCATTGTACGAGCAGCTCAGGCACGCCTGGCCTCGCAGTGCGTGCCGGATGAGATCGCAGGGGACTCGGTGAAGGCCTTTTCCAAGTCTAGGAAGGCGGTGTGGAGCGGGATTTTCTTCTCTCTGTGAGCCTCCATCAGCATCCGCACACCGAAGATGGCGTCGGTGGTGCCGCAGTTCTTGATGAATCCAGCCTGGTTGACGCTGATGTCGACGATGTCCCGAATGCGCTTATCAAGGACGCGTTCAAAGATCTTCATAGTGTGTGACAGTAACCTGACCGGTCTGTAGTTGGAGCAGTCCGCTGGGCTGCCCTTTCCCTTCCAGATCGGAACAGTGGTGCTGCGGTACCAGTCGTGTGGCACTTTTCCCGTGGAGACGATGTTGTTGAACAGCTCGCACAGCCACAATGCCGAGCCCACATATTAAAAGTTAACATGATTATATATTGAAACAACAAAAATTAGGGAAATTATTTACAGTGTTGACACAGTGTAAAAAGAGAGGAGTGGTGTTAGACATTAGAGATACAATCCCTGCAGAACAAATATATACAGATGATGATGAAAGGATTTTGATGGTGGAGATAATGGACAATAATCTAAAGATACTTTTAATAGCAATTTATGCTCCAAATGATAACCAAGAAGATTTTTACAGGAAATTACATAAGAAAATAATTGAACTTGACTATGCTAATATCTGTCTGATGGGAGATTTTAATGGAATAATAAATGACAAATTGGACTATAAAACACAAAAAACAGCAAAGAAAGCTAGAAAAACATGGCCAAAATGCTCTTTTCGAATGGTAGATAAATAAAACTTAAAAGATGCATGGAGAGAGGGAAATGCGGAAAATAAACAATATACCTTTTATTCAAATAGACATGCATCATGGCTTTCTAACATACAAGACATTGAAATAGAAGCAAGTACCTGGGCAGATCACAATCCAATGACATTTGTATGGAAAGGACAAAAAAGGAGATCTAGATGGACTTTAAATAATACGATATTAAAGGAAAAAGACTTTAAACATAAAATTGAGAGAGAATTGACTTTTTTCTTTAAAGAAAACACAAAAGAGAATACATCATTACAGAACCTCTGGGACACAATGAAGGCTTATACAAGAGGCTTGATAATGGACTATACAAGGAAAATAAATATAAAACAGAAAAAAACTTTTAAAATATTGGAAGATGACTACAAGAAGTTGGAAAAAGAACTACAAAAATTTCCACAAAAAAAGGACATTAAAATTAAAATGGACATAACTAAACATAAAATGGGCTAATGGAAAAAGAAGAAATAGCACAAAAAATTAAAAATGCCAAGCAGAACTATTTTGAAGATACAAACAAACCAGGCAGATGGTTAGCATATAAACTGAGAAAGGAAAGAGACCCAAGAAGGATAAATCAATTGATAAATGAACAAGGACATGTATGCTCTGGAAATGCGGAGAAGAAAAAAATTATTCAAGATTACTATGGAAAACTGTACCATCAAGAGAATGTTTAGGAAGAAAGAATTCAACAATACTTACAGGGAGCAAATTTGCGTCAGATACCCAAAGATATTGAAATAATGTTAGAAAATAACATAACAATGATGGAATTAACAGAAGCTTTAAAAAAGCAAAACATTGGGAAAGCACCAGGTCCGGACAGTTTGCCAGTGGAATTTTATAACACACTCCAGGAAACATTGAATCTTCACTTATTAGAAGTTATGAATGAAGTTATGACAAAGAAGAGAATACCCAAAACATGGCCAGAAGCATACATCACACTTGTACCAAAGGAGGAGACAGACCCACAGCAAGTTAAAAATTACAGACCAATATCACTATTAAATTCAGACTTTAAAATGTTTGCTTCAGTTCTGGCAGAAAGACTGAAAAGTTACTTAAACAATTTTATTCACCCTGATCAAAATGGATTTCTGCTGAAGTGACAGATTAAAGATAATATGAGAATAATTTTAGATACACTGGAATACTATCAGGCAGATCCCGAAAAACAAATGGCTCTGATGTTTTTAGATGCACAAAAAGCCTTTGATAGTGTGAATTGGCATTTTATGCTGTTACAATTGGACCAAATGGGCTTTGGTAAAAAATTTACTGAAGCCATAGAAACGATATATCATAAACAAATTGCAAAGGTTATGATAAATGGAGAGTTAACAGACTTTATAGATATAAGAAAAGGGACTAGACACTAAGGAATACTAGAGGTGTCCACTGTCACCTCTGTTGTTTGTGTTAACACTGGAAGTGCTGAATAGGAACATCAGAGAAGAAAAAGAAATAAAAGGAATGAAAATTTAAAAAGAAGATTATAAATTACAAGCTTTTGCAGATGACCTAGTATTTATATTAGAGGATCCATTGGAGTCAGCACCTAAACTGATAGAAAAGGTAGAAGAGTATGGGAAAGTAGCAGGTTTGAAAATAAATAAAGATAAAACAAAGATTTTAGCAAAGAACATGTTAGTAAGACAAAAGAAAGAATTGGGGGAAGTTTTGGGGATCCAGGTCACAAATAAGGTTAAGTATTTAGGGATACACATAACACCAAGATGTAGCACACTTAAGGAGGATAATTATCTTAAACTTAAACAACAGATTGCGACAGACTTGATAAAATGGGAAAATTTACAATTATCACTGATTGGGAGAATATCTACAACTAAGATGAATGTATTGCCTAGAATCTTATACTTATTCCAGACAATTCTAATCAGATTAGGGAAAGATTTTTTTGAAGATTTAAACAAAATAGTGCTAAAATACATTTGGCAGGGGAAGAAAGCGAGAATAAAACTTAAATTGCTACAAGATGCAAGAATAAGAGGAGGATTTGCTTTGCCCAATTGGGAATTATACTACCAAGTGATGAGTCTGATGTGGGTAAAGGAGTGGATAACTAGTTTTGTGAATTTAGAAGGACATGACTTGCTGTTAGGGTGGCATGCCTTCCTCTGGTATAAGGGAAATAAAATGCAAGAGTATTTTAGAAGACATTATATTTGAGAACCATTGTTTCTAAACTGGGAGAAGATAAAAAAGCAATATTATTTAAAAATTCCACTATGGTTATCTACTATTGAAGCCTTTTCCTATCCAATAATATATAAAAAGGAACAAACACTTAGATATGGTGAGATATTGAATGAAAAGGGTGAAAAATCTATGCAAGCATTGGAAAAACAAGGTGTAAATTGTATTTGCAAATACAATCTAGATTTGATAAAGATGTTAAAACAGAAGGTATCTATGATAAGTTGACTGATTTAGATAAAATTTTGACAGGTACTGATGAAAAAGTAATCAAAAAACTTTATGGACATTTGCTAGAGTTTAAATTAGAGGAAGAACAAGTAAAAGAAACAATGATTGCATGGGGGGAAAATTTTGGATATGGGATTGACTTAGATAAATGGCAAAAATTGTGGTCTCAAAATTATAACATGACAATGTCAACTGCATATAAAGAAAATTTGTATAAGATGTTTTACAGGTGGCACTTACCCCCGATGAGAATTGCGAGGATGTTCAAGAATAAATCAGATAAATGTTGGAAATGTCATCAGATAGCTGGTTCATATTACCATATGTGGTGGACATACTCGGATGCAAAAAGATATTGGACTATAATCCACACATGGTTGGAAAAAATGACAAAACAACACGTAGACTTTAAACCTGAGATATTTTTATTGGGAATTGTACCGGAAATATATTGTAAAGAATTAAAATATTTGATTGTAAATGTTTTAACAGTGGCTAGGATTGTATTTGCTAAGAATTGGAAAAATGAAAAAATACCTATGCAGGAGGAAATTATTAAGAAAATCATGGACATGGACTGTGCCAAAATGAGTAAATTGACATTTGAAATTAGAGAACAAGAGGATAAACAATTTTATATGATATGGGATTTATTTTATCAATGGTTAGATAAAAAGACATGGTAAAGAAATAGATTAGTAAGCCTTACAATAAAAGTTAGTAGACTGGTATAGAATACAATACAAAATATATAACCGTTGGATGAATGTATAAGATTAAATCAGAATGAAAATTAGAATATCCTGTATAAAATGATGGAAAAACAGTTTAGTCAAATGAATGTTTAATAATTGATATTACATAAGCACAAGCTAGATTGATAAGGTGAGAATTTATATAACTTATGAGTAATGGTAAAAAAAGGATAGCACAAAAGATTGTAACCAACTGACACACTGTATGTATATAATTGAAAGAGGGTGTTATGTTTTTATGTTTTGTTTGTATGTTTGTTGTAAAAAATAAAAACTTTGTTTAAAAAAAAGATAATATTAACACAAACTAAAGAAGAAAAGGCACAAAGAAATAAATCATAGAAAAAACAAAAAGTGCAAGAAAAGAAAAAAGAGAAATAGAGAGGACAGAAAATAATAGTTGGTTTTGATATTCTTTGCAGTAGTTATAAGTACAATTGTATTTTAACTTCTCTAAGGTTATATCATAATAATCTTCTTTCTATAATCTATCCTGTCTAATCATTAAAACCATAAATTGCAAGTTTATTTTTTTTCCATTTTTATGCAAAGAATCCATAGAGGTTTCTAGTCACGGGTAAATGTAGATAGTCTTTTCTCTAATCAGCTTTAGTCATTGAGGCCTGACCATTATACCTTATGGTAGGGGCAATCACATCCCAGCCTTACTCCCAAGTCGCCCCTTTTGCTTCAGCTGCTCTCGCCTTCTAGCAGCTCTGTGCACATGCGCACTGGGAATAGGCTCCCCTTGTTCCTCTGCCTTGCTGCTGCCAGACTCCAAAGGCTCTGAAGGCAGCACCCCACTCCCAGATGGTCCTGGCCCCATCCCTGCATCGGATGCAAGACCCTCATCCAAGTCCTCTCCAGACTCCCTGACTGGTTCCCTTTCTTCTTCACTGTCCGGTAATGCTGCCGTCCGCACGGGCTGCTGACAAACCACAACACTGTCTCCCTCATTGACTTTACTTGTTAGAAGGTCACAAAACATTATCACATGACCTTGGGACACAGCAGTGATCATAAATATGAACCAGTTGACAAGTATTTGAATTTTGATCACAAGATCATGGGGATGCTGCAAAGTCAAAACTGTGAAAAACGGTCACTTTTTTCAATGCCATTGTAACTTTGAACTGTTACTAAGAGAACTGTTTGTAAATCAAGGACTACCTGTAAATGAATAAACTCTTCCTTTTCAATGGCAGGATTTCCACATTGTGCTGAGGAATATCATGAATAATTGTTTTAGGTAACATGTAGGAACTTACCTATTAAGGCTTTTAAATTATGGATCTGTCTTATAACTTAAAACAATAAATAAATCCACTTCACTAAACCAGTAACATTTTATTCAATAAGCCACAGTTAAATTAACATAATAGAGTGTAGCACATGAATTCTGTTGATTTCTGAAACGCCCATTTAAATAGTTGATTTTGGAGGTTTATCCTGAAATGATTTCTCAGGCACCAATCATCTGATCTCCCGCACCAAAGCTTTCTGTGTAAAATTATTTCTGAATATTGTTCTAGAAAAGCGGCACAGCAGTTTGGGAGAAATATTTCAGAATTAATACAGCTGAAACATCTATTAATATTGAAACTGTACACATTGTTCCTAACTTTATATTCAGACCTAATGGCATTAGTTACTGTAAACTGCAAACAAAGTATATATTGTATAAAATTAGGTTTATGATGTTTAATTCAAGTCTCAGTATGTCTAACAAAATTAATGGTCTTGCAAAAGAAATATTCATATTTGTTTGTACAAATGGAGTGTCATAAACTGATTTAATTAATATAGTATTCATATTCATTCCACTCAAGATCGAATAGTTATATAATATGCATAATGTATTATGCAAAAAGGAATGCACATTGAAAGTCTACTGGATAACAAAAAGAAAAATAGGACAGGGTTTAGCTGACAGGGTTTAGAGCAAGAGGATGTAATATTAGATAAACATTCTCAAACTATAGCAATCACAACTTCTAAAGAAAGGAAAAATAATAACAAGTATTTAAAAAAAATAGCTACCACAACTGGCATTTTCCAGAAATGCAGTCTTTTGGAATGATATGAATTTACAAAGCAAGTTGCGATTATTGTCATAAACAGTTGCCATGGTCACTTCTCCATCCCCAAACCAATGGTCAGAAAGCAAATTAGGAGGATACTTTCTAACACCTTTAAGTGCACTCTCTAGCACCTTATATCTACCATTCACTTGTTCATAGCCAAATAGGTACACACTTCCAAACAAAACACAAGAATGGAGCGATTTGCATTCTTATTTTCTAAATATGCCCATGAGACCACTGTGGGTAACGTGTAGTTCATATGATACAGTTGTCGGTGGAGGCTATTTGTGTGTGCAGCAGCTGCTCCGTAGCATATGCTGCTAATGCAATGGCTTTGCTCTTCATGCCACAGCTGGACATTCCTAGCTGCATTTGGCAACAGCTTGAAGGGGGAAGAGTTATCTGAAATCATATTTTACCATACGGAGCCTTCTGATTTTCAGAAATCAACCTGGATCATACTTAGCTTAGAATCCTGGGAAATAGTTCTATGACACAACGTCTAGATATTTTGGGAGTACAACTTCCAGAGTTCTCAATCAGTTCATTTCAGCCTGTTACACTTGGCCATTTGGCATTTGTTTGATATTGAAAGGTCTAGTGCACAAACCATTAGATAGAATACTAGATTAAGGTTTCTATTTAGCTCAGGAGTGCCATCTACAGGAGGAAAAAGGCACACCCTAATGGTATTATTTTAAGGAAAAGAATAATCTGCTTCTTATATTAAAACAATATAAGAGCATTACAGTATTAGTGCAATAATGCAGAATCTTTTAGGATCATGACACAGTTGAGGTTTCAGCGACATGCCAGAGTTACAATCCCAATGCAATGTAGCACCATTACAATGAAGAAACAGGGCTAAAACAAAAACTATAAGCAATTATCCTGATCTTAATTTTATTGACATTAAATTAAATACATTTACAGTGCCTTTTTTCCTTCCTGAAAGGGCCAGGAATTAAACTTAAGCCCCCTGTTGGGGTCTTTGATATTACTATGGCTTTTTTTTCCATTTTGCATATATGTGCATCTCTTCTCATTAATTAAGAACTGGAATCAACTGTTATTCATGACTCTGTGATGTCAATGCTCAGATGTGATGGATGGACCTAGAAAACTGAATTAAATGCTGCTTGTCTACTGGAATATAATGACAAATTACAACTACTAGTCTCAGCCTCATAACAGAGATTTGGTGAGGTAGAGGTAGTTATCTGATGATATAGTAATATAGTAATGATATAGTAAAGCAATGATATGGTAAAGCAAGAAATCCACTTAGTAAGTGCACTACTAAGTAGTACTTAATAGGTACTGTATGCTTATTTTCCATCTGGTATCTACACCATTTCTGCCAATGTTTTAGGCTTATCATCCAATTCCAGAGACTTGAATGATTGGTGTAAGTGAGGATGGGAAGACACACATTTCTTAACTAAAATTCTAGGCTTTTCATATGCTGGAAACCCAGTCTCAATACCATAAGGATCAGTGGTGGTATTCAAATTTTTTTACTACCGGTTCTGTGGGTGTGGCTTGGTGGGCATGACGTGGCTTGGTGGGCGTGGTGTGGCTTGGTGGGTGTGACTTGGTGGGCGTGGCAGTTGAAGGATACTGTAAAATCTCCATTCCCACCCCACCCCACTAACCTGCTTTCCAGCTCCATTCTCCTGTGCACGGCAACAAAAGAAGACCCAGTAGATCAGCTGGGACTCGGGAGGCAGAGAATAGATGGAGGTGGGGCCGGTCAGAGGTGGGATTTGTTGGTTCTCCGAACTACTCAAAATTTCCACTACTGGTTCTCCAGAACTGGTGAGAACCTGCTGAATACCTGCTTGATAAGGATGTAATAGCAACCTCAAAAAATAATCTGTTATGCAAACTGGTCTTGTGAGCTTTCCATGCTAAAGAATCCAGTCTTCTCCACCTTGGTGTTTGCCAAATGGATTGTATTCAATGCACACCTACATATGTACAAAATGGCTTACAATTGCAGTTCTCTTCCAGCCAGCAGATCCAATTGCTGTATAAAGTGATGGTGATAGTAGTTGTAGCCTAAGTGAAGGACATCAGCTTTAATTTAGAAAGTAGAGTTAGTCCTTGACATAACCATAATTGGGACAAAATTTCCATTGCTAAGCAAGGGTTTTTTTTAAGTGAGTCACACCCAATTTTATGATCTTTTTGTCACAGTTGTTAAGAAAAATCTTTGGAGGGCAGAGCTGGCCTCACTACAATATGGCATGCAATCTTGGAGGTCTGAGATCGCTGCCGATATCTTTGCTCCTGGACGGTCCAAACAGATCTAAACCATCCCAAAAAGATGGTAAATGTAAAGAACGCATCCTGTCGATCCCAGGAATGCCGCAAAGTCCCTGGTAGATCCAAGAGAAGCTCTTTTTGCCAGCGGCAAAGAGGCAGCCATTAAAGCTGCTGAAGTTGGGACAGCTCCGAAACGAAAGAGAATGGAAAGAAAAAGTGTGCCGGTTTGGTGAGATTTTTTTCTTTATTTTAAGATTTGAAAGGACACCCTAAGGAAATCTGTAAAAGTTTTCACAGAAGTGATTAAGCGACGATTTTAAACAGGAAGTCAAAGTAATATTTTTTTTATTTTTTCTCATTGCTGGATTTTTTTACACATGATTTTAGATTTTGAAACTGGACTGTTTTTTTCCCCTCTTCTTCCACCTCTTCTTTCTTTCCTTTTTGACCTTATACTATTTTAGGCTAGAGACTCCCTTCTAGTCATCTTTTTAAATATCATTTTCCCTTTTTAATTACTTTTTATTATATCTTGTTTGGAAAAGGAGGAGGAAAGTGAAAGCAGAAGAAACTTTGTAACACTGCCAACTAGAGGCTTGGAAATATTCTATCTCTTTTTTTTCTTGACCAGACAAAGCTGGGAAAGAACTGAGACTTCTTTTCAAGGACATTGCCTGCTTGATAAGATAGAGAGAAGAGCATGGGAGAGTATTATTGCAGGTGCTCTTCTGGGTTTCTATCAATAGCTGGATTCTGGTGTTGAAGTTTATAGGAAAAAAGGGTGATAAGACTCTGGAGAAGAGAGTTATAAATTTTAACAAAAGCCTTGGATAACCAAACAAGGTGCAGTGTGCTCTTTTTACTTTTTTTAAGCTGGGCTATTTCTTACTTTAACAAACCCACTCCTTACTAGCTTACTTTTTGTAATAGCTATTTGGATCTTTGGCCTTTTGGAACTTGTTTTTGTCTTTCTTTTTGTTTCTGAAGTCTAATTTTTACATTTGCATTTTATTTTAAAGGGAAAGTTTTAGTATTAATGATTTCCTTCCTTTTTCTTTTTGTTTTAAGGGAGTAGTCTCTTTTCTTTTTTTCTCTCTCTCTCCTTTGTATTTTTTTTTCTATTTACTTTCCATATTGGGTTTTTTTGTGGCTTTTTTTTGTTATGCATCCTTTTATACCTGAGACTTTTTAATTGAATTAAGGTGTTGAAGAACCTGAAGAACTTTTTTTTCTCTTCTTTAGTTTTTTTTTCCCCGCCAGTTCCAGGATTTAACAATTTTTTCTTTTTTTGTGTGTTTATGGTCTTTTCTTCCATTTTTGAGTTTTTACTGCTATCTAACCAATTGATTGGATTAAGGTATACAAGAACCTGAAGAATGCTTTATTATTATTATTGTTGTTGTTGTTGTTGTTGTTGTTATTGTTGTTGTTGTTATTTGGCTTCTTTTTCCCCACCATTTTTACTTGGAATTACAATTGGTTATTTCACAAGTGGATTAAGGTCTAGAAGAACCTGAAGATTTTGAATTGTCTGAAATGAATTGTCTGAAAGCTAACAGCCCCTGGTTCCTCAACTTCTACTTCTTCCTCTTCATCATCTGGAGGACAACGCTCAATACAGATGATGTTACAGCAAGAAAAAGAACAGGAAAAAGTGACGCTGCAGATGATTATGCAAGCAATTCAAAATATACAAATAAGAACAGAGAATATTGAAAAGAGAACAGAGAACATTTAACAAAGAACAGGAAAAACTGATTAAAAGGTGGAGAACATTCAACAAATGATGATGTAGTATGATGAGAGATTCCAAAAAATTGAAGAAGAAGATAAACAAAGAGATAAGAACATTGGAGATATTGATAGCAGATTAACTGTGGTTGAACAAGATAAAAGTGGGATGTTGAGATGGGAGATGGACAGATCAGAGCTTTATCTCAGATTCCAAAACATAGAGGAAGAAAAGGGACAAAACCTAGCTGAGATAGTGATAGAAATTTTGGCTAAAGCTCTGGAAATAACCAAAGAGAAGATGATGGATGGAATAGATGAGGTTTTTTGAGTCTTCACAAGATATGCAATGAGATATAGCTTACCAAGAGAAGTTCACATCAGATTTACAAAGAAAGCTATTAAAACGCAAATATTGCAAGTGACAAGAGTTAAAACATTGAAATATAAAGACAAGGAGATTGTGGTCTTGAAACAAGTACCCAGAAGAGTGAGAGAGATAGGAAGAGAATAATGATTTCTGACTAAAATTCTACTTTAAAAAGAGGTGAATTATAGATGGCTGATTCCAGAAGGTTTAATGTTCACATGGCAAGAACAGAGACAAAGAATTGACTCAATTGAGAAAGCTGAATTATTTTATACAGAATATTTTGGAGGGAAAGAGGAAGAGACAGAAAAAGAAATCTCACTAACTGAATTCCAAAAGGACTGCCAAATAGCGACTGAAAAGGAAGAAGGTGCAGTAGGCAGAAAGGAAGAAGGTGCAGTAGGCAGAAAGGTGGAAGTCAAAGAACAACATGAACCAAGATCTACGAGAGCTGCTAAACCAAACTACAAAATATAACCATGGAAGAGAAAAAACTGATTACAATTAACATAAATGGACTTAACTCAGCTGTTAAAAGAAGGAAAACTTTCCATAAATTAGAGAAATTAAAATTTGATATAATCTGCCTACAAGAAGTATATATCAAAAAGCAACATGAACAATTGCTGATACAGCCAAAATTAGGGAAAATATTTACTTCTTTGACACAATGCAAGAAAAGAGGAGTGGTCTTATACATTAAAGATATTATCCCAGCGAAATTGATCTATACCGATGACGATGGAAGATTATTAATGGTGGAAATAATGGACAATAATATGAAAACACTCCTGATTGCAATCTATGCCCCAAATGACAATCAAGAAGAATGTTATAGAAAATTACATATTAAAATAATTGAACTGGACTATGCTAATATAGTTATGATGGGAGACTTTAATGGAATTGTAGATAATAAATTGGACTATACAGCACAGAAAACAACAAAGCAAAACAGAAAGACTCTCCCTAAATCCTTTTTTTAAATGATAGATGAAATAAATTTAAAAGATATATGGAGAGAAAGAAATGCTAAGACTAAACAATACACCTTCTATTCAAGCAGACATTTATCATGGTCCAGAATAGATATGATATGGATGTCAACAGAATTGTTAGCTAATATTCAAGAAATAATTATTGAAACAAGTACTTGGGCAGATCACAATCCAATGACAATTAAATGCAAAGGACAAAGAAGAAGATCTAGATGGACATTAAATAATAGTATATTAAAGGAAAAAGACCTCATACAGTGGATGGAAAAAGAACTGGCTTTCTTCTTTAGAGAAAACAAAAAAGAAGATACATCAATGCAGAACGTATGGGATACAATGAAGGCATATGCCAGAGGCTTGATAATAGACTATACAATGAAAAGAAATACCATGAAAAGACTAGCCTCTAAGGCATTAGAGGATGAGTATAAAGGACTGGAAAAAGAGCTACAGAAAATGGCACAGATAAGGGGCATTAAGTTAAAAATAGATATAATTAAACATAAAATGGGACTAATGGAAAAAGAAGAACTAGCACAGAAAATCAGAGGTGCAAAACAGAACTATTTTGAAGATGCAAATAAACCAGGTAGATGGTTAGCATACAAATTGAGAAAGGAGAAAGAATCAAGGAAAATATTGCAATTAATAGATGACCAAGGTCAAGTTTGCTATGGTAGTAAAGAGAAGAAGGAAATTATACGAAACTATTATGGGAAACTATACACACAAGAGAATATTGATGCATCAAGGTATATGGAAAGGTGGCTGGTTTGAAAATAAATAAAGATAAAACAAAGATCTTGACAAAGAATATGCTATCAAGACAAAAGGAAGAACTGGCCGATGTATTGAAAATTCAGGTCAAGAATAAGATCAAGTACTTGGGGATACATTTGACAGCAAGATGTAGTACACTAAAAGAGAATAATTATATCAAACTTAAGCAGCAGATAGCGCTAGATTTGGTGAAATGGCAAAATTTACAACTGTCATTAATAGGGAGAATATCAACAATCAAGATGAATATACTACCCAGAATTTTATATTTGTTCCAAACAATTCCAGTTAAGCTTGGAAAAGATTATTTTGAAGATTTAAATAAAATTGTGTTGAAATATATATGGCAAGGTAAGAAAGTGAGAATAAAGTTAAAACTTTTGCAAGATGCCAGAATAACAGGAGGATTTGGTTTGCCTAATTGGGAGTTGTATTACCAAGCTACAAATTTGGTGTGGGTTAAGGAATGGATAACACTAAGAAATACTAGATTGTTGACATTAGAAGGACATGATCTGGGGTGGCATGCTTTTCTATGGTGTAAAGGAACTAAAACACAGGGGTATTTTAGAAGATATTATATACGGGAGTCTCTGTGGTTAAATTGGGAGAAGACTAAAGGCAATGTTATTTGAAAATTCCAGACTGGCTATCGACTATTGAAGCATTTTCTTATCCTATAATATACAAAAAGGAACAAACAGTTAGATATGGTGAAATATTGAATGAAAAGGGTGAACTTAAATCTATGCAAAAATTAGAGGAACAAGGTATAAAGATGAATTGGTTTTCATATACATTCATATACATTCAAGGTATGACAAAGATTCTAAAACAGAAGGTTTCTATGATAAACTGACTGATTTAGATAAGATTTTGACAGGTACTGATGAAAAGGTGATTAAAAAATTATATGGATATTTATTAGAAATTAAACTAGAAGAAGAACAAGTTAAAGAAACTATGATTGTTTGGGGGAAGAATTTTGGATGTGGGATTGATCTAGAGAAATGGCAAAAATTATGGTCTCAAAATTATAAGATGACAATGTCAACAGCATATAAAAAAAATTTGTATAAGATGTTTTACAGGTGGCATTTTCCCTCAACAAGAATAGCAAGAATGTTCAAGAACAAATCCAAAAAATGTTGGAAATGTCATCAGATACCAGGCTCATATTACCATATGTGGTGGACTTGTGCGGATGCCAAAAAATATTGGACTAAAATCCACACGTGGTTGGAAAAAATGACAAAAAAGCATATAGACTTGAAACCAGAGATATTTTTATTGGGAGTTTTGCCTGAAATATATAGTAAAGAATTGAAATACCCAATTGTAAATGTATTAACAGTGGCTAGGATTGTATTTTCCAAAAACTGGAAAAATGAGAAAATACCATAACAGGAGGAAATCATTAAAAACACATTGGAATGTGCTGAAATGAATAGATTGACATTGGAAATCAGAAAACAAGATGATAAACAATTTTATAAAATTTGGGATTTATTCTATCAATGGTTAGACAATAAAACATGGTAATGAAATATGTAGATTCTTAGAAAATAATAAATATATAAAGATGTATTCTTTTCTTATTATATCTACAAAATGATAGATAGGATAGATTTGAGATGATAATATGAACTGTCATAAAACAAATTAAGTAAAATATGGATTATTTCATAAAACATGGAATAAAAGTATAGTCAAATAATTGATTAACAATGATATGAATGTACTTAATATTTGATTGGAAATATGAGAATATATACAATATAATTATAATTGAAGACTACGAAATGGAAGCACAAAACAATTTGTAAACCAACCGACACACTGTATATATATATATATGGAAGATGGCTTGATGTTTTTATGTTTTGTCTGTCTATGTTTGTCTTAAAAACCAATAAAAAATTATAAAAAAGAAAAGAAAAATCTTTGCAAATGTTAAGTGGCTCTTGGTTCAAGTATAAGCTTACAGGTTTTTTGAAAATATCTGAAGTCTCACTATAGATCACTATATGATCTATCCTCATTTGTGCTCTGCTTTAAAAAAATACATTCAAATGCATAAATTGAGTTGCTATACCGAATACATAAATTCAATTTACATGTAAAATGCCTTAATAACTTGAATATGAATATACTTTACAGTACTTTTAGTATATCATGCAGTGCTACTTTGTAACTTCAATTTCTTGCTAACAAGGAGTTCCTCTAATGAAAAAAAAATGATTTTTTTATGCTCTACCAGATGGTAATTTAAAGCATTTCAATTAAACAAACCATCTCATTAGAGGGCCTTGATAATGCAGTGAGTTTTCTTTGATATGGTCAGAAATATCTCACATGCTTTTGGGATGCAATCAAAATGCTCAATAAACTTGTTGCTAAAAGGGTAGCCTTGTACATGTATTTTCACAGCAATCAAATGACCTAGTTTTGAAGTGTTTGAAGCCATTTCAAGTAGAGTAAGAACAAATTAACCTTGTTTAATAAGTAGTGTTCAATTTGAGTTCTACTTCTGAGTTCTATATGGATGCCATTTTATTTCTCTGTTCTCTTACATAATACATACTTCTTGAGCTTATATTACAAAGAGTGCTATTATGTGCTATCTTCAAATAATTGTACTGCAACATCACTGCTCTCAGAATGCACACAATTCCCTCCTTGTCTCTGATTTTCTTGCTCTTTGCTTCCATCTCATCTATATAACAATGCATACATTGCTTTCTTTTTTGTAATTTAAATTCCTCATGCTTTTTTTTCAGGAGCTCATCAACTCCATTGAACCATGACTTTTAATCTATATTTTCTTTTGTATCTATTCACTGTTTCTTCATCTTTTTTTCTTGGCAATTTGATTTACATTTTCTTCTCTCTATACAAACACCTCAACGTATTTCTTTCATGTTAGCCTTTCACTTTTGGAGTCAGTCCATATTCATTCAGTACCCATCATTCTTGATCCTGTTGGTAGTTCTACCAACACACACACATTTCTTAACCCATCATTTCACTGTATTCATGTTATTATTGTTCTCCTGACACATGCAATTCTCATTATTAAGTAACAAAGTGGGTAAAAGTATTCTTTTATATACCACCATTTTACTTCCTTAGACATCCATTCCCCACATCAGATCACATAATTTACTACTACTTGAATCTGATGCTTTACAAATTTTCTCCTTTAATAAAGATTATAACAAGATATACAAAATGATATTTGCTTTGATTTTTTTCACCATTTATATCAAACTTGTGGTCATTCACTCTATCAAACAAATCATTTTACATTAATTTTAAAGTGAAGGTACATTAACTTGAAGATCAATATTACTCAATGGCATTGTCTACATATGAAAAGTGTCGGGCTTCAAAGGTCCTGCTGACCAGTGCCATGATGGGAAGCCCGACACATTAACCTGGAAAAGATGGAGTCCATCGCTCCTGTTGTTGCCGCACTTGCTAGATGTCCATAAAACAGACATCCCATTATGGGCAGGAACTGGTGTGTGGGGGGGGTTGCTACTCCGTTACAGAGCGGCTCGGCACAGCGCGACAGAACAAAACAGCTGATGAAGAACGGCTATTGGAGTTTCGTTTGGTTTAAGCAGATCAGAATTTTGTCTTGATGTTGCTGTATGTTTGCACAATAGATGACTACGAAATGGAATGAGGGGGGGAAGTAATCGGATATGTGGGGTGGAATGTGGTGGGTGTGATTAGCATCAGTAAGTTAGCTGCATTTAGCATTGCGGGGTGGAGGCGAGCAGGATTAATTGGAAAGGCGGATGTTAGTAGAAAGGGGTGGAACTAATTAATAAAATGTGCTGAGAAGCAGATGCTCTCAGCGCTGGCTTTTTTCAGATTCACCAATTGTTGCTGGGTTGGAAGAAATGGATTATAATAAGTACAGCCTTTCTCAACGAACTGTGAGTAAAGTAGTTTATTGTTGAAGTGTCTACAATTTCCAACGGAAGCTAACAGAAATACTCCAACATCTTTGCTTAAGAAGCTTTTAACAATTGTTCTTCATGTTTGCTTTCAACAATCAAAGCCTAAAGATAGATTGTTACCTTACAAAATATATTCACCTTTTTAAAAGCATTCACTAAGCATTTGTTTTCATGCACATTATTCCATTATATTCCATTATTATTGTATTCAACCTTCAATTTCATATTCACACAGATGTTCCATAATTTAAGCTAGTTACATTTATGCTAAATTAACAAACATGAAGTAATTTTTCTTTTTTGAATTTATACATTTCTTAGTAACCAGTGGAAGAGCAAACGCTGATCCATCTTCCTGCTCAACTAAAGCCACACTGCATTTCTCAAATGTGGCTTCTCATCAGTTCTTGTACCCTTTCAAGCAGAATCTTGTTAAATAGCTTCTTAGGCAGATTTAAACTCCTACTTTCATTCATTCTTGTTAACTTTCTGTAGTACCGTGTTTCCATGAAAATAAGACCCTGTCTTATATTTTTTTACTACCAAAAAAGACACCAGGTCTTATTTTCAGGGGATGTCATCCACTGACTAACCTCACTTAGTCTCCCCTGGCCTCCTTTTTGCTGTCAGATGCCTTCAGGAACTTCTTCTGTGGCCGGCAAGGGTTTCCTGAAGGCCTCTGCAGCCGATAACAGAGCTCTGGATCAAACTGGAGCTTTGTTATCAGCTGCAGAGGCCTTCAGGAAAACCTTGGCAGTCTTGCTGGCTGCAGAACAAATGGGCTGCAAAGGCAGCTGTTGGGTGTGTGAGGCCTGGCTACAACGGTCCAAAGATAAGTAGAAGGGCAGTTCCACCACCACCCATTCCCACCTTAGCTTAATTTTTACCCGTGCACTCTGGAATGGGCAGGATCTTAATTAGGGCTTATTTTGGGGGTAGAGCTTATATTGGGCACACATATAAAAATCAAGCTAGGACTTACTTTCAAGGTAGGTCGTATTTTTGGGTAAACAGGGTACAATGGTACAATAAAGGTTTTCTTTCAGTTCTCCAGCTGTCAACTATATACAAATAACAACAACAACAAAAAGAAATTGAACAACCACTCCATAAGGAAACCATAAGCAAATATCCATTTTTTAAAATTCCACTTACATTATTAATACCTGCATTTTTTCAACATTCTCACATTATTTATGATTCCATTTATCATTTTTCACTAGGATTTTCATACAAATCTCTTTAATTTTAACATTTTCTCATTTCAATTTCATCTAAATAATTTCATCTTTTATTTTCAAACCATTCTCTCTGCTTTCAGCTCCTTATTTAATCCTTTTTCACCCATTTCCATGGTTTTTTTTATCAAAATTGTTTATATTTTCACTATTTCTGTTCACCATAATAAGCAGCTTTCACCATCCTATGGATTTGTATTTTTATACATCATAGTTTAGATGATATCAGTTCTGCTATAAGCTCTAGTCCATTAACTCCTACATGTTTACCACCTAACTATGCCATTCAAAAATAATATGAATTGTGACTAGTGACTAATAAATGACTAATGGCATATTATTTAGAGTTGCACTTTGGGGCCTTATTCATTCTACTTTTAATAGTTTGCAAAGAGAAGCAGTAATCACTCACTATGAAAATCAATGGCCAGACAAAAGTTATAGATATAATTCTAATAAGTATAAATGCTATTAGAGACTTGCAGTAATCAATTCATGTTTCTTTTGCATTTTGCTGTTGTCATATTCTGCTTGGATCATTTCTTTTTTTTTTTCAGATCTGCACAACTGCCAGAAGACTTCCATACATATGTTATAATGTTGACCCATGACTGTGGTGCAAGGTTCGCCACCAACCCTATTGTGAACTATGCAAACGATACAATAAGATGACAATGAGGGTGCTTACCACAAGGAGGTAGAGGGTTTGGTGAACTGATGTAATAAAAACAACCTCGTTTTAAATGTTGGAAAAACTAAATAGATCATTGTCAATTTCAGAAAAGGGTAGCACAGCCACACTCCTCTGTGATTCACCTGTGGAGATGGTTAGCAGCATCAAATTTCTGGGTGTGCAGCTAATGAGTAGGCTGGCTTGGTTGCTCAACAATGAGACATTGGCAAAACAGGCACAACAATGTCTGCATTTTCTACAACACATGATAAAAGTTTATCTTCCTTCTCTGGTCCTTACCACTTCCTATAAGGGGACAACTGAGAACATCCTATCATATTGCATTACTGTCTGGTTTAGAAGCATTAATGATTTGGTCAGGGAGGGGATGTACAGAGTGGTCAGGATGGCAGAAAAGATTATTGGTAGTTCACTCCCTTCTATCCAGGACATGGCATATAAGCGATGCTTGAGCAGGGTCTGCAGTATTGTCTGGGACACTACAAATCCTCTTCATGACCTGTTTTCCTTGTTACCTTCTGGGAGGAAGCTTTGTGCGATCCAAAGCAGAACATTCAGATTCAGTCACAGTACTGTATTGTTCCATACAGTATCAACCTTGTGCACTTTCAAGCTTCATCTTTCTCCTATGTATTCAAAATAGACAGTGATTAATATTTATATGGAAAAGTGTAGGTATATACATAATGTATGCATATAGCATGTCTATATGTGTGCTATGTGTGTGTACACTTTTGAGAGCAGGCAGTAAAATTTCATTTTTAATGTGTGCCAGTGTGCCCATAGTAAAAAATGACAATAAAGGCTATCTTATCTTATCTTATCTCATCTCATCCCATCCTATCTTAATCTTACCATCTTCTCTTCTCATCTCATCTTATCCAGTCACTGGCTGAAATATACTTTAGAAGATTTTAAGCCTACCCAAAAACAGAGAACACAACATGGTTAATTTCTTACATATTATTCTGATAATTGAAACTATCAATTTATGTCTCAGAGAAACACCAGGAATCACTACAGAGAATTCTCCAATGGGTAGCACCAAGCTATACCCAAGCTAGGGTATAGGCAGTTTCCCACTGCATTTGATTTGTGTTTAAATGAACAGAATTTCCATCTCACACTGAACATATGTCTTTGGCTGAAAATACTGAGAATATTGAGAGTTGAGGATCAGATAGGAGCACAATATTGGCTGAACATGCACTTCTGTACAACATCACTGGAATTGGTTGATGAGGGTTTCATTAATTAAACTGGCGGCTATTTGCAAATGCCTTAAGGAATCCAAATAGCATGGTATAAAAATAGATTCAGAGGACAATTTAATTACATACAACTTTGCCATGTATTTTGATGATTGCCTCAGCTTATTGCAGAAAAATTTACCCATGAAATCTGCTTTGGTTTATCTCCTTGTTAGCTCTCTTTAATGTCTTTAAGTTGGCGTTAAAATTACACCTGTTACAGAGCATAAATCCAAGACAGCAATAATTTTCTGAGTATGATTTTAAAAATGGAGTCACTGATTATTCTAACGTTATTACTGCCAGTTAGCAGGAGGCCTATGTTTGTTTTAATAATGTAAGGGATTTGTATTCTCCTTTTAATTAGCAAACAACTCTAAACAAAATCATGAAAATGGAATTCAAAACTCCCAAAATTCAGTATAAAAAAACACAGAGTTAAAATTAGGTGGCTTACAGATGAAAAATGAGTAATAAATAAATAAAATAAATAAATGGGAGAGAAGGAAGGAGGGAGAGATGAAGGAAGGAAGGAAGGAAAGAAGGAAAGATAGATAGATAGATAGATAGAAAGAAAGAAAGAAAGAAAGAAAGAAAGAAAGAAAGAAAGAAAGAAAGAAAGAAAGAAAGAAAGAAAGAAAGAAAGCAGGCAAGCAGGCAGGCTTGAGTGTCACCTAAAATACTGCAAAACACAAAGAAAACACTCAAATGTATTCATTTCAAGGCCAATGTTTTTGAAAAACAATTTTTAAAATATATATCAAAAAGAAAATTTTAATACAAAATGTCTCCTTTATACTTACCCAATTTATGTCGAACTGATTCAAAGGCTTCCATTCAAATTCCACACCAGAAATTATAGAAATATAAATTTCATATTGATGTTTATATTAAAAAGTTCCATTCTGAGACATGTTTTGAAGGCTGTGAGGGCTTTTTCAAAAATACATTTCATTGCGACTAAAATTTCTCATTTTTGTTACTATTCTTTCCATCTTTTAACTTTTATCAATGGCAGTGATTGTGCCAAGGAGACCATTTGAAGGAGTTAAATCACAAAATTTCAATCAACTCACCCAAAAGTCCACTCTGATGTAATATATTGGCATCTGATTCAACATGGAGATGAAAACTGCAAGAGAAGGACTTCTAAAGAAGTTCTAAAATAGCATAAAGTTATTACTTTTAAATATGGTTTATTTGTAGTTTGTGGACTAAACCACAATTATCTAGACTCACACAACATAAATCTAAAGCCAAATAAGTTGCATTATGACTTGGAGCAAAGTGTGGATCTAGCTATTGTGATTTATAAACCATAATTTGTGTCTTTCTTTATGATTATTTAATCTACTTAATCAATATCATATGTGTGATCTCAACTATTATCTTCAAAAGTTAATTCAGTAAGAATGACATTCTGTTATGTATTAGCATAGCTGTGGGTAGTATTTGCTTTCTTGCTTCTCTTGAATTGGGTGATATCAACAGCAACTTCAGTATGACACCTGTTCAATTAAGGAACATTTTTAATTGTCCCTGATTTAGGATTCTTCCACCATTGTTGTCTTTGTTTGTCCTTTTGGTAAAATCTTCATGGTAGCCTAAAAGAGGATACTTGAGGAATACTGTAACACTGTGAGAGAGAGGAAAGGAAGCAATCCTTGAAGCCTAGCCCACAGGTCATCATGGCTTAGAACAAGGGGTGTCAAATTCGTGATGTCACGTTGTCATCACGTGACGTATCATGACTTTTTTCCCTTCACTAAAATGGGGGTGGGCGTGGCCCACATCTGGGCCATGGGCCGCAAATTTGACACCTCGACTTAGAATGTCTATCTTTCTTGCTTCATTAGTTGTCAATAATGTAATCCACAAAATAATAGATTAACTGAAGCTAGTATGTTCTTCTCAGTAAAAAGAGCTTCATGAAACACAAGAAAAATAAGCCAGAATATTTTCATTAAAAAGAAATATTTAAGGAACTCATTAAAACTCTGAAAACAAAACTTATCTCTTTTTCTACAATTAATTCCAAGAAAACACACACACACACACACACACACACACACACACACTTTTATGGTGATTATACCCTATTTGATCATATTCCATTAGCAAACCATCCTTTAAATAATGTTTTCATCTTTTCAAGGATAGATATTGACATAACATTGCTTACTTTCCTAACATTTAGTTTGGGAAGTCATGAAGAGCTTCACCATATACTCTGTTGAGGAAAGAACCTGTCCTTTATTTCTTTATAGACACTTCTGCTGATCACAATTTGGGACATGATTTTAATATAATATACTCATGAAGAAATACATCCCTGCAAAATAAATGTATGGTAAGAACACATTAATTTGGCAAGTTCACGATCAATCTTCCTTTTTACCATCCATTTTATTAAAAATAAAACGAGACTCTTCACAAACTCTAACAAAAGGTAAAAGAAACAAAGTTTTTACCCTTATTTATAGATCACATTCAATATACAATTAACCATCAAGGAGAAGACTATGTTAATCTTGACAGTCTTGCAGCTGTTCAGTATAAATAGTGTAAAAAAAAAACTAATGTGGACTAAAACAACAGCTGGCTCTCAGACTCCTTGGTAGATAAATGTCATGATTAAAATCTATGTTTCTTCTATCTCAACCAGGATGGACAATTGAATTTTGTTCCAACTATCTTGAAACTTCCTTAAATAAATAAATTGCAGATTATTAGACATTATCATATCGTAACCAGCATCAATACATAATTTTAAAGTGATGATTACTTAGTGAATTATTTTTAGTTTCATTTAGAAAAGTTATTATGTTAAGTATGACAACTATTGACTTTTACTTTGATGCAGTGTTTATCATCCATCCATCCAACAGTTAATTATTTGTATTATAATGCTTTTATTTATAGCAGAACTCTGTAAAAGTTTTACTGAAATACACCAAAGCTTGCCTTTTAATGGGTTTTAGTCGGAAAGTTTAAAGAAACCAATTTCTGCCTTCCGAGTGGAGAAAGGGGAAAGACCGAGCATAAATAGTTGAGCCCGCAACTCATTTACACTTCAAATATTCTTCTGAGTTGGTTATTCCTCAATTAATAAAATAGCTGGTGTATCCCTAAAGTAGTATAAAGTAACATACTGTGTGAAATCAATTATCCTTTCCAAAATCATTAAATCCAGTAGCCTGTGACTCCATCTCTGCTAATTCTGGTTGCAGCCTCTTTCGTCCTCCATTAACTCTGGTGCTCTTAACAGGCTGCCAAAAATAATTTCCCAGAATGTAAATAATTCAGAAATTAAAAATTAATAAATAATAACAGGCAGCTCCTGGGAGATAGACTGGGTCAATTAGTCAGTTCAGCATTCTGTTTCTTCACAGCAGGGGGATACCCATATTCGTTACTTGGCTCTGGCCTTCAATTCTGGGGCCTGACTTTACGTCTCTTCATTACTGGATTCAGTCAGACACAATTACCTCCATCACTATCTCCATTCCTAACTTCAAAGAAACACACTTTTCCTTGTCTGCCATTTTTCCTCCTTGCAGCAGCCTCAGCTTGACGTCTCTGGTATGTCTTCCATGTGGACTAATTAATAAGACTTCAACTTACCATACTCGGTGCTTTTCTTTGATGTCCTACCTTAGTCAATCATCCTATTTAATTAGAATTTCAGTGATAACTTTACTTATCATGTGGGTAGATTAACAGCATTTTAATTCTCTTTTTTACAGGGTAATTACATCTGCTCTTCTTTTTTGGATAGGAAAATATTTCAGCCCAAATGCATTTTAGTTTATGCATTTGTATGTGAACGATTGCATTCTATGGAATTATCTTTCTAAGTAAAGAATACTGTAATTTTGATTGCTAAACAAATATAGTTGATGTGGAAATGAACACTGGATCCTTTTAAATGTCATATTTACTGGTGCATATTGTAGGCAATTCAGTTAAATCACTCTAACAGAAGTTGTTGCCTGCTTTAGATTCCTAACAAGCAAATAATAGTGTACACTTTAAATATATTCTAGGCAATATTTTTAACAAAAACAATACTATATGCTATAGTTATTCCATATTCCAAGTGCTTCCTTATTTCAGTTATTTTTAAGATCCTATAAAAATGGTCACTACGTTGACATTCTATGCCAGATTGAAATGAAAAGTATGTTGAAAAATGTGGTTTATCTAAGGTTACATTAATGCTACATTTCTGAAACATACTTCAGTTGGAATATTTTTATTTTTAACTGGACCTCTTGATATTTTAAATTACATTTAATGGATATTTATTTATGTTTATTAGTATTTTAACTGAATTTTATGTATTTGTTATGATCCACCAACCTCTAAACAGACTTGAGACATCCATCTGCTATATGGATTGTTATCAGCTTACCTACTTTCAGAGATGATTGACATCTGAGAACTTACTTTCTGAGACAGAATATTCAGGATGGGATTGTTCTGGTTACCATTTTTAAATTTTGGAATTATTTCATAGAGGTCTGGTTTGATTTTACTAGCTTAATTAATATATTAGATGATTAGATGATCACTCATTCATCTTGAATTTAACATAGCCCGAGTCTCTCTGCTGCTTTGGTGCTTAACTTTTTACATTTATTCTTAAAACGTTATTTTTGTATACATACAAGCTGCCTTAGATGCCCTTTAAAAGTAAAAAAAGGGGGTGTGCCTAAGTGCACCAACGTGCCTACCATCCCTGTCCTATTGTTTCTTTTTTATTCGTATCCATTTCATGTATTCATAACCATGCTAATACTTATACCTGTTATCTAATACTTGCTTGACAAATAAAATAAATAAATAAAAATAAAAAGATGGGATATGTCTGATTTCATAAACTAAAGATGAAACTCAAGGGCCTGTCTTTAAAACACCTTTGTCAGAAGAGCTTAGAAAACTGTTCCTTAATGCATTCATCATCTTGCAGGACAAAATATGTTTTCAGATCTCAGCTAAACAGTAATCCTAACCTCAAAATACTTAATTACTTCTGATATCAAACTCAATAATAAGATGAAAAATAAGTGGGAGAGGATGTTAACATGCTCAAAATTACAGTTGCACCAAAAGATCCAAAATAAAAGCAAAGTTGGAAGATAAAATTTAAGAATGAAAAACCAATATAGAACACTACTTGACAAGTTCTAGGACATTTTAAACAGATAATGAATGATAGTGATGTTAGGAAAGAGTAATGATGGGATAAGGAAATCAGACCATAGGAATTGGAGAAAAGGTTCCTAAATAACAAGTATCTCCATACAAATGATTTTAATACGTAGTTCAATATTGGCCCCACATCTATCCAACAGACAACACTGGCTTGTATTAAGGAAAAATCCATTTTTCCTGCTCATTTCAAATTGGAGCAAACTAAAGCCTTTTCTTTTGCAATCCTGGAACTTGTAGGCAATATATCTTCCTAAAGGTGACAACACTCATCTTTCCCAACTCTGAATTCAAACAACCATTCAATCGTTTTGTTCAAAACCAAAGCAAAACAAATCTAGCATTTTGCACACCGGGGCAAATTGTGTAAGTAGTTCATGAAACAATAAGGATTCGTGTAGGCCAGAGCTCCCTTCTGAAAATGCCAGAAATTCTGGGTCACTTCATTTCAGTGAAGTTCTTATAATAAAACTTCTACAGGTACATCATTTCTTGCTCAAAAAAAGTTCCTGACAATCTTTGCTAAAAATCATTGAAGTTTATCTGTATTTAAAAGATCACAAGATTTTTTCTAAAGTTCTGGGATTCCACTGGTACAACAAATACAATCTTGAAATGGAAAAGTTCTGAAACAAACACGAATCTTTCCAAGAGAGGCTGTCCTCCCAAAATCACTTCAAGACTGCAACCTAAAATTGTTCACTAGGAAACTTAGAATTGCAGGGACATCTTTCTTGTCTTGGTAAAAGTCAGTCAGTGTGCATGACTTCCCCATCAGAAAAGCAGTGAATTAATGGGAATGGTACCACAAGGAAGAAGCCATTGGTCAGCAAGAACCTGCATTCCTCTTTCAACTTCACTAAGAAGCATTTGAATGACTGTCTGAACTTCTGGAGGAATATTTGACTACATGGATGGTGTTATCTCTGGCAGAAACCAAACTGTGCATCCCACCAAGCACCTAAAAAGCACCTTTCAAGCAAAGAGATGGGAATATCATGGTTTGATGATGCTGAGGTGCCTCAGGACATAAACAACTTGCCAGCACTGAATGAAACTATTCAATTGGACCTATATCCAGGGGTGGGATTCTACCCGTTTGCACCTATTCGCTAGAACCGGTTGTTAACATTCTAAGCAGTTTGGAGAAGCGATTGTTAGAAATTACTGGCCTAATCCTGTAAGGAAGGCAGGAAGGAAACATTCTGGTGTTGCTTACAGAAACTGCCTCTCCCTTAATCCTTATTACATTCTTGGCAGGACTAGACTTCCTGTCTCTGGAACTTCTCTGGAGTTTCTTTCCCCTCCTTTCAAAGTTACAGTGGCACTGAAAAAAGTGACATGACTGTTTTTCACACTTAGGACTGTTGCAGCATCCCCACAGTCACGAGAGGCCAAGCGAGGAGATGCGTGCCTCAATGTGATGTTGAGTTGGCCACACCCAGCCAATAACATGACCACTAAGCCACACCCACCAACTAAGCCATGCCCACAGAACCGGTTAAAAATTTGAATCCCACCCCTGCCTATGTCCACCTCTGATAACACAAAATAGTAAAAATAAAGAAAAACTCAGGAAATCCCAAAGGAAATGAAGTTTTTCACAAAATTTGGTATAATAATACATTAGGTATATTTGAAATTATCTTCCTTTTGTTTTAATTTAGGATATCTGTCACTTGAACACGGGAGCTAAATCTACTTAACTAGTGTCAGCACTATTGTTTAAAATATTAATATTCTGGTAAAATATTTCTTTTAGAGATCATTTCCAAATTCCTTCATCAGCAATTTAAGTTTTGTTCTTTAACAACTGAATTATGTTACCCTTTTCTATTTAGGTCATTGTTATTTAATGTCATTTAATTGGGTCTCTTCCCTCTAGGGTTGAGGACCCAGAAAGGTCAAATTTAATACTCTAATTGCTCTGAAACTCATTTGTGGTTAAAAATGTGTTTCTTTTATAATGAGCTTGCATAATTTGTTTATACATATTTTTTCTCATTACTTCAGGAGATAGAGATATGCTGGTGTCTTAAATTTGCATTTGAGAACATCCAGTAATTAACCAAAATAATAATTATATTGGTATCAGGCAGTGAGGATACTTCTCAGCAACATGTAACTTACAAATTTATAAATAAGGCCATGAATACACATCAAAGCTTTTGGAAGGATACTATTTAAAAGATGAAAGCAGAAGCAGCTAATGATGGTGTCAAACCTTCATAAAGTCGAGAAAGTCAGCTTACTTTTGATCAACCGAAGCACTGCAAATTTAAGGCTGCCCTTATATTTAGGATTCTCTAGGCCACAAATATCCAGATTTCCAGCAGACGACAGAAAAGGGGCAGAAATCTTCTTCCTGACATTTAATAGTCATCTAAATTATAGCCAAGATACAATAGTTATACATATGTTGAATTAAAAGAGAATTGTATGTAAACATAATTTGCATGGTATTGCATGGAACTGTACATATTAAAATTCCATTAAAATGTTGCTATCATGTAAATAAGAATGTACAGCCATTTATGAGGAATGCTACAACTATTGGTCTCTACTCTCTTAAGTCATAAATATTTGGAATTATACCCACACTTTGTTGTATGAATGAAACCTTGGACACTGTATGCCTTCCAGCTCATTCATTCTAATACTAATTCTAAGTGTAATTAACTGCCTGGATCACTCAGTGGGCTAAGCTTTAATATGGTTTGTTTGGCTTTGGTCTTGTTTCATCTCATTTCATATCAGAAATGTAAGAACTAGAAAGGGGGAATTATTAATTTATATTTAAAAATATTAAGAACTTTAATAAAAACATAAATTTATTTACTACTAGCCCAATACCAGGCCATATTGATGACAGAGATACCTCTGAGCAGGTATAAGTCATTTTGTGGGCATGTTGGTCCCAAGATTGTATTCTGTGTGCATATCAGTCCCTGTGTTGTAAAAGATGGGTAGTCGTTTGAATAGTGTCACATTCACAATAAATATCCTTGTCCTCTGGGAGAAACCCCCATTTTTCCATGGCTTTGGTTTAAGCATATTATGTGAGGCTATGACCAAGGAGCCAGTATGATACACAAACCCAATCAATTGTGGTTATTTAATAATCCATATTTAAGTATGCTAATGAATCTGGCCAATTATATGAACAGCCATTGCAAAAAAAATCATGTTCCATATCTACCAGTATCATGTTCCATATCTACCAGTATTATCAAATACTGTTAGCTGTTTGCTCTTTATATATGAAGAAAAAGTAGTAATTTTTACACAAGTTGTCTTTTTTTATGGAAGGTGGGAGCTCCAATATAATCCTGCAAGCAAGCAAATTATTTTATGATTGTGGTTGGCTGTACAGTCAGCCAGCTGTTTAGACTAGATTTGGGATTTTTACCTACCGAGACCTTCCCAAGGACATGGGATATGCAGATGCTCTTGTTTATTAATTGTAAAGGTATGTTACAGGATATAAACTGTTCAAAGTAAAGCTGCCTTTTACAATTAACTGATGGGGATGGTGTTCAAGTAGTGCTCCAGATGTTCTGGGACTGCATTCAAGGCACCTATTACTTTTGGTAATATCCTTGCTTTCTTTTGCCATAGTTGTTCTATTTCTATTTGCAAGTCTTTATATTTTGTGATTTTCTCCACTTCTCTTCTGCTGTCTCTAATATTGCAATACCCAGATTTTTTTGTCTTTCTTGTCAACAGTTATTAGATTTGGGATGTTGCATGGCAGTGCTTGGCTGTTTAAATTTTAAACCCCCAAAATGCGTTAGCTTCTTCATTTTCTATTATTTTGTCTATTTTGTGGTCCCATCAGTTCTTGCTTGTAGACAACTGGTATTTCTTGCAGATATACCCAGTGCACCATTATTACTCCTTTGTCACACTGTTATATAGTCAGTCCACAGGTGTTATTCAGCAGGTTCTGATCAGCTCTGGAGAACTGGTAGTGGAAATTTTGAGTAGTACAGAGAACCGGCAAATACCACCGCAGACTAGACATTTTACAATATCCTTCCCCTGCCATGCCCACCAAGCCACGCCCACAGAACCAGGAGTAAAAAAATTTGAATCCCACCACTGAGTCAGTCGGTGTGATCTTCTTGCAGCAAACTAGATATGAGTAGCTTTTGACTTACAACCACAACTGAGCCCAACATTTCTGTTGCTAAGTGAGATAGTTGTTAAGTGAATATTGCTCCATTTTATGACCTTTCTTGCCACAGTTGGTAATTGAATCACTGCAGCTGTTAAATTAGTAACATGGTTGTTAATCTGGCTTCTTCTTTGACTTTGTCAGAAGGTTGCAAAAGATGATCACATGACCCCAAGACACTGCCACTGTCATAAATATAAACCGTTTGCCAAGCACCTGAATTTTGATAATGTAACCCTGGAGATGCTACAATGGTTATTAATTGTGAAAAACAGTCACACGTCATTTTTTTCAATACTGCTCTAACTTTGAACAGTCACTAAATGAACTATTGTAAGTCAAGGACTACCTGTAATTCCATTTCTTCAGCTTCTTTCCAGTGTTATCTGGTATCTTTTCAATTCTGGCTTTGTATGTACTTGTTCTTAAGGTTTGGTTCTGGGTAGCAAGAATTAGCCTACCTCTTTTTCAACTTTCCTTCTCTCAGCCATTGTCAGGGCTTGTTATCTGATTTTTTTTAATGCACTGGCCATGTAATACTTTGCCTTGCCATGTCTCTTTGCTATTCTTCATTTGGTCTTTTATTCAGGCCAGTTTGGTCTCCTTGGTATTCTGTAAGCCTTCATAGTATAGTCAAGGCTATGGTTTTCCCAGTTGCAATGTATGGTTGTAAAAGTTGGACCATAAGAAAGGTTGAGTGCCAAAGAATTGAGGCCTTTGAACTATGGTGCTGGAGAAGACTCCTGTGAGTCCCTTGGACTGCAAGGCAATCATACTGGTCAGTCCTAGAGGAGATCAAATCATTACTCTTTGCTCCTGAAGATGAAACTCAAATACTTTGGCCACCTAATGAGAAGGACTCACCGAAGAAGAGCCTAATGCTGGGAATGATTGAGGGCAATAAAAGAAGAGGATGAGAGAGAATGAGGTGGCTGGATGGAGTCAATGAAGCAGTAGGTGGGAGCTTAAATGGACTCCAGAAGATGGTGGATGACAGGAAGGCCTGAAGGAACGTTGTCTATGGGGTTGTGAAGGGTCGGATACAACTTCTCAACTAACAAATCCTTCATAGTGTGCTGTACTACAATACACCACAAAGTGGTGCACCTCCTTCACTTCCTTTCAATCCCCCTTTTTTCTTCTTTAGCTATCTAGTATATTTGCAGGTCCACCTATGCTTATAATAATAATCTGACAACATCAATGCATGGAAGAAGGCATGATTCATTGTCATTATTTTTCTGGTCTTCCTGTCCAGGGCTTTTACTTCAACTTGGGTCCACCAGTCCACTATTTCAGCTGTATACCTAATGCATCCTTATTCTGTTGTTTCTATGCTTTTCTAGATGCTCAGTTATTCTTTCAGTTTTAATTCCTCTTGTTTTTAAATTAGAGGATAAGGCTAAGAGGAGGGTGCTTGATTTGGGAATAAGAGTAATTAAATAGCAAAGCTGGCTTCTTCTACAACCAATTCCTCCTGATTTGTCTCTTGAGGTACTTCTGGCAAGGCTTCAATTACTTCAATTACTGGATATTCATAGAAGCCAACAGGAATTCATTAAGAACTAATCACAAAAAAATACATAAAAGAAACGATTACTTTTTAGAGCATAATAGTTTAGTAGATCAGTATAATGCATTAAGCATAGTGTACCTTGATTTCAACAAAATAGAATTGCCTATGAAAGCTTAGTAAACAAGATATAAAATGTGGTCTGGACTAATATTGAATATCAAACTTGTTGAACAATTGTGTCCAGTATATCTATCCATGTCAAGCTGGACAAAGATGACAAGTGATTTTGATTATGATCCTATTATAGGTCTTGTATTATTCCTTGTATTTATAAATGATTTGGATGAGCAGTAAGAAAATGACTATCAGCTTTATGTATGATATAAAAATGGCAAGGGGAGAGGAACACAATGAATTCCTTAGAGCAGGGGTGTCAAACTTGCGACGTCACCTTGTTGTTACCTGGCATATTGTGACTTTTTCCCCCTTCACTAAACTGGGCATGGACCTGGCCAGCGCATGATGCATCTGGCCCATGGGCTGCAAGTTTGACACTCCTGCTTTAGAGGAAAGTATCAATATTCCATAGGATTTTGACAAATTAAAAGGACAGGAAACAATAATATTAATTTCACTACAAGTATATTGTCTATTTAGCTAGGGGGAAAAAAATCAAAAGCATGATGATAGATTGGGAGAAGCTATAATTGACAGCAGTTCATGCAAGATCTGTGTGTCTTGATGGATCATGAGCTGAACATGAGCCATCAATGCTATAGGGCTGTTTATGTAACCGTATATAAAATACAATCCCAGGTTACATAAACAAAAAAATAGTATCAAGATCAAGGGAAGTAAGTGCTCTTTTCTATGTCTGCATTATTCAGACCATATCTAGAATACTTTAGGAAACAGAATTATAGGAAGGATGTACATAGCCTACAGCATATTCATGAGAAAACAACCATGATAAAGCTTTCGAATAATTTAAAAAACCCTCTTGGTTTGTTACATTAATTTGCAGATGGCATAGTGATTAGATAATTGTAGGCTCAATAGGTTGGAGTTAATCAGTTAATCAAAATAATAAATATATTTGTGCCTTCAGGTCAGTGTTAATGCCTGATGACTGTAGCTGTTTCGCCAAGGTTTTGGGGGGCATGGTTTGCTATTCCTCTTTTCTAGGACAGACAGAGAGACTGGCCCAAGGTCACCCTGCTGGCTTTGTGCCTAAGGTGGGACCTAGCACCTCTTAACCACTACTACACTAAACTGGATCTCTATCAAAAAGGTAATTATTTAATAAATATCAGTAAAATGCTGCTACTTATTTAAATAATGCCGACTGACCTCAGGGATGTACTTCTCAATATTTTGTTTTTGTCACATTAATACTTATTTATTAGAATTTGTCAAACAAAAACGAGAACAAGAATAAAAATACAATGACAGGGACAATAGGCACCTTAGTGCACTTATGCATGCCCCCTCTACTAACCACTTAAGTATGATGTAAGATCCCTGGAAGTCAATTTGTGACAGAAACTGAAAATTTGTAGCTGAAACTGAACCAGGTAGAGCATTTCAGACTTTGACAACTCCCTGGGTTCATGTGGCAAAACTGTAAAAGACACGAACATATTTTTTTAAAAAAATAACATGGAGCATAGTTTTCTCTCCTTCCCTTTTCAATTAAAGTTAATGCACTGATTCCAGTAAAATGAGAATTTAAAATTACTTACTTTTAAAGTGCTACCAACTGTTTCTAGCTAGTTTTTAAAGTCTTCATTTGCAAATGATGTTCAGCGCAGTTCATGTTTCCTAACACCTAAGCAAGGCTACACCCGATTAGTATTTGGCAAGGAGGTTCCCAGGTAGTCCTCGGGCTGCAGGGCTACCCTGGTAAATCGGGAGACAAAACGGAAGACGAGATATTCACCCTGCAAGTGCAGACGTTTTGTAACAGAAAGCAGAAATTACATGAAAGCAGAAACTAAATGAAAGGATCCAGGCGTGGGTGATGCGGACGGTTATTATCGCTTCAGTATTATTTTGAAATTATTTTGTCCATTTTAAGAGAAATCTCGCCTACTCCGATGAGCCGCACAATTCAATAACCTAAAAAACAGGGCTCTCCAACCTTGGCAACTTTAAGACTTATGGACTTCAACTCCCAGAATTCCTCAGCCAGCTTGCGCTGGCTGAGGAATTCTGGGAGTTGAAGTCCATAAGTCATAAAGTTGCCAAGGTTGGAGAGCCCTGTTCAAAAGTCTTGTGGGTTGCATTGACCAAAGATGGAGTGTGTTTTTTTTAAGTAATATACAGCACTATTTATATTTATAGTGTAATATCACGGCTGTCAATCCCTGGCGCAGTAAGAAAGCTGCCTTTAACTCTTTCGTCATCCGACGTTACATTTGAAGTTTGAAAAGCCCCCCCCCCGGAGCAAAATGGCAACAGCCGCCTCGCCTTCCTTTCCCGGGAGCTGAAACCAAGCGACGTCACAGCACTTCCGGTTTCTTAGGCTCCACGTTTCAACTTTAACCTTTCCCCCGCTGCCGCTTTCTTTCTCTTCCGGTGCAAGCTTCCGCTTAAGAAAGGTTGGTTCTTCTCTTTTTGGGGAGCGGGGGGTGATGGCAATCGGTTTCCATCCGCTGTGTAGACAAACCGGGTGAGCTCAAAGGTTTGCTGTGACGCGGCTGGGAGCCTGGTGTGAAGAACGGAGGGTGTGTGGTTGCGGTAAATGGAAGAAATGCGGAGAGAAGGAGGCCGTGATGGCGAACGCAGGAAGGAGGCCTTTGGATTAATAAGGCCTCCTCGAAACATGCCCGTGGCCTTGAGTCTCCAGCGGCTCAGCTGGATCGGGCACCTCATTGAGCAGTTTGTCTCCGTGGTTGCCCGCTCAGCTGTAGTTTTTCTTTCTTGGTTTGGCCACACTTGGAATACTGCATCCAGTTTTGGTCGCCACGGTGTAAAAAGATGCTGAGACTCTAGAAAGAGTGCAGAGAAGAGCAACAAAGATGATTAGGGGACTGGAGGCTGAAACATAGGAAGAACCGTTGCTGGAACTGAGTATGTCTAGTTAATGAAAAGGAGGACTAGGGGAGACAGGATAGCAGTGTTCCAGTATCTCAGGGGCTGCCCCAAAGAAGAGGGAGTCAAGCTATTCTCCAAAGCACCTGAGGGCAGGACAAGAAACAACGGTTGGAAACGAATCAAGGAAAGAAGCAACCTAGAACTAAGGAGGAATTTCCTGACAGAACAATTGATCAGTGTAACTTTGCCTCCAGAAGTTGTGAAGGCTCCAACACTGGAAGTTCTTTTAAAAAGATGTTAGATAACCATTTGTCTGAAGTGGTGTAGGGTTTCCTGCCTAAGCAGGAGGTTGGACTAGAAGACCTCCAAGATCCCCTTCCAACTCTGTTATTCTATTCTAAACTTGGCAGCTTTAAGACTTGTGGACTTCAACTCCCAGAATTGCCCAGCCAGCATGACTGACTGAAGAATTCTGAGAGTTGGAAGTCCACAAATCTTAAAGTGGTCAAGTTTGAAAGACCCCTGATTTAAACCTTTTAGGATTGTGACATCATGCAAATACATTTTGCCACCTGCCCAGAAATATTTTCTTATGATGTTACCTAATTTGGGGAATGGAATGTCTGCAAGAAAGCTCAGAGAGCACTCAGGACCCCTCAGAAATATTTCCCCAGAATCCAAGTTTGTTGGGAATGTTTTGGGGGGGCAGGGAGAGGGGAAATATTTGTGCATCAGTCCCCCGTCCCCCAATTTTCCAAGTTCCAGTTTTTATTTCCAATATCCCTATGTGATAGTTATTGCTCATGAGCTCATGCTTATCTCTCCATGAAATATCTGGGGAAAAGTAGTATAAACTGTTGGATTGGATGAGCAGAATCTAGTGAAAATCTTTGCTTTTTGTGTAAGGATGAAAATTTTAATAGAGAGCATCGGCATTTTTAGCAATATACCAAATGTGATGGGCATGCTTAATAGTATTGATATAAAAATATTTTGACCTTGAGACATATTTTCTGCCCACAAGAATAAAAAGTTATTTGTGCTTAATTTCAGCAGCATAACTTTTATAATCAAGAATGCATTCAATGAATTCTCTTAGAATTCCCACATTCTAATTAATCCAGAGATTATGGAAAGTGTAATCCAAGCCAATGGGAAATTGGAGATGACTGGTATATGGCTAAATCTAAACAGTTCTAGTCTTCTCACATTCCATTCACTTTGTCTTGTTTTAGGCACTGAAAATGGTCCAACGTCTGACATACCGGCGTAGGCTGTCCTACAATACAGCCTCTAACAAGACCAGGCTGTAAGTCCAGTCTAGAATTCTTGGCTATTCTCTAATTGAATGTCTTTTGAGTTTGTGACCATACTAAGCATTTGTTATCTGGTTCCTATAGGTCCAGGACACCTGGTAATAGGATTGTTTATCTCTATACTAAGAAAGTTGGCAAGGCACCAAAGTCTGCATGTGGTGTATGCCCAGGAAGACTTCGTGGTGTAAGTGTTTTTTTTTTTAAATGAAGTAACTTTCTAGAAAGACCAAGCTGTAGGAAATAAGATCATTTATATGAGAAAATCAGATTTGTGTGGCTGTAGAAATAACGTGGGTTTTTTTAAAAAATGTTATTGAATATACATTAAAAACATTGAACCTGGTGGAGTTCTTTGACATACATTTCTGTCAATACATTTTACATTTAAAAAGATAAAGATGTTATGTATATTTATATACATATATACATTTAAACTTTGTAATTTTTAAATCTTTCTCATTATTCCTCAAATATGAAGTCCTCATCTCTTTCCTATTTCACCTTAAATTCGTATTTCAATTTTATGAACTCCCTTTCACGTCCCTCCAGTAATAAAATTTATTCCATATTTTATGGTATTCTGATTCATCTTGGTCCTTCAGTTCTAATGTCAACCTATCCATTTCGACACATTGTAATATCAATCGTAACCTCCTAACTAGGGATATCACTTGCTTTCCAATTTGGGGCAAATATCATTCTTGCTGCTGTGTTACATGTATAATTAGATAACTTGGGTTTGATAGCTTATTCACATTACTACTTTTAGGTCCCTTTCTGTAGATTTGTATTTAAATAGCTATAATATAACTTCAGATGTAGTAGAAAACAATGCTAGACAAAAACATGATTGTTGAGGAGCTAAAAATATTTTGCTTGCTATAATTTCCTCTTTTAAGGCAGCATTTTTCAGTTTTCTTTTCTCCCAAATTCTTTAAAAGCTCTTTAGAACATTAACTTTTGAAGTGATGTGGTAGATACAGTGGTATATTCCAGATGCAGAGATACCTATTTGTTCTCTTACATTTATTTTCTTATTGTTAATATGTTGTTAACAATAACAGTATTAACAATAATATGTTATTTCGCCAGCTATCTTACTTAATGGTGAATGTGGGTGGCATAAAATAATCGAATAAAGCGACAGATATATAAAAAGATTAAAAAGCATCAAAAATTAAAGATTACTCTGATTATGCAAACCCAAGGCATTAAAAAGAGAAAGTATATGTTTCTCAATACTAGAGCTATCCAAATATGCATGACTCTGGATCCTGGGACACTCCCCAGCCCTGGTAACGACCAGATCTTCAGGGATTTAGGGAACATCATGAGGAGTGGATCCAACATAACCTCTGGTGTATGGGAGCGAGAAGTTCCACAAAACAGGCACTAGGCCAGAGGCCCACTTCCTGGGATTTACAAACTGTAACTGACTGATGGTCAGCACATCTTCTGTATCAGATGAAATGGGATAGTCGGCTGAAGACATTTTATATGTAGAAAACTATTATATATTTGAAGTAATTTCAGGAACTGTGGATTTATCTGTTGCAAGAGCCAAACTTAATAACTTAATGAAATACATAGCAAAATATATCATGCCTAGCTGAAAACTCCATTTCAGTGAATCTATTCTGAATCTATTTCCTTTTTGGTATTAAATGATATAGCCTTTGAAATTAAAACAAGCTTATTCATTTCTTATTCATAAATCTTTTGCCATATCATTATGAATGAGTGATTTATATAAGCACAAAAGTTATAAGGCCTACTTTCTTTTTTATTCAATAAATTTCAGCTTATATAAAGTTGGGTGAGTTACAGAAAGATGTATTTTATTTTCTACAGGTCCGCGCTGTTCGTCCAAAAGTTCTTATGAGACTTTCCAAAACAAAGAAACACGTTAGTAGAGCCTACGGAGGTTCTATGTGTGCTAAATGTGTCCGTGACAGGTAAATGATATTTTGAGTGTAATTTTTTGCTGAAATTTATAGGTTCATTTGAATGTATCCCAATTTATAGGTTGTGTGTGTTCAAAGTAACCTAGAGAGCTGTAGCCATCTATCTTGTTTTATTTTACCTTTCCATTAACACTTGGTATATCTTGCAACTAAGAAGCTTACTGATTTATTGGAAAAGGGGGGAAAACTGCATATATTTGTAACTCATGGAGGCAACTTAATGCTAAAGAGTCTGTTTTATAAAAAAAAATGTCCTTTGTAAACTTAACAAAATTAGAATTAGAAAAAGAACTGCTGTTTCTTCCTACTTCTGCATAAAGGCTTTATTTTAACATGACATGTAGATTGGATCTACTAACAACTTTTCAGTGATACTTGTGATATGGCTTGTTGCTGAATTATAACAATTCTTTTTTTCTTTTTTTTAAGAATCAAGCGAGCATTCCTTATTGAGGAACAGAAGATTGTTGTCAAAGTATTGAAGGCACAAGCACAGAGTCAAAAATCAAAGTGATTATTTGTATTGTCAGCCAATAAATGAAGATTTAAATAATCTACGAGATGACTTTTCCTGAATATTAAATTATTGGCAAGAGTATAGATATGAGATCCTAAAATAGAGTCCTTTTGCATTCATTTTTGGTAGTACTGCTTCCAAACCAATATACAATTTATCTGCAAAATACTTTTCTTTATGTATTGTGCTAATAATGGTATTTACAAAATTGGAATAATTTACAATTAATATCACACATGAAAGAGATAGGTGTACAAAAAAAGTAACCTGTCAAAATCAGGAAAAGAAAATATTGTAGGTGATTGAAAGCCTGAGTATCCGTAATAGTGCTTGATTTTTCAGGTATATGTTTAAGGTGAGTGGTGTATTAAGTTAGAAGCATTCAGAATGCTGTAATGATAACTATAAAAATAATCACATCTCAAAGACAATTGTCCTGTTAAATAATTAGGATTGGGTAATGTGGATAGAAAAAAATATTGGAAAGAATTATTTGCTTGCTGTAA
The DNA here is from genome assembly GCF_049901715.1 of Pseudonaja textilis. Classification (NCBI taxonomy): domain Eukaryota; kingdom Metazoa; phylum Chordata; class Lepidosauria; order Squamata; family Elapidae; genus Pseudonaja; species Pseudonaja textilis. The sequence continues at coordinate 19,361,711 of NC_141995.1, forward strand.
GGTTTATCATAAATAGGTTTATCAAACAACTGGAACCAATATTGAATTAAATATCTTAAGGGTTGTATCTATTTTACCCCACAATCTTGTGAATGGACAATGGACGGACAATGACTGGTATCAAATCAGTCAGTAAATGCTATAATTGATGGTTTCTGATGGCAGTTCAGCACAACTATGAACAGTGTTAAGTATAACTAGTTACCTAGTTAAATGTGCTTTTTTTCCTTTTTATAAAAAGTTTTTTATTTTTTAATTATTTGAATACATCTTTGAGAGAACGTGGTTCCAGGTGTTTTACATTTTAAATCAATCATGTCCACAATCACAAATACAACTTTCTGACATAACATTATCTATTACCAAATTTTCTTCTTTATATTCTCATAAATTACTTTATATCAGTCTCTTTATTTCTTATCAATCTATGTCTTCCTTAATCATATATTCTTATATTCAGCATATTTACAATTTAGTCTATTCGTGTCAATTCATTGGTCATTCAAAATTTCATCTTAATTTATATTATCCCCTATTATATCTCCTTTCCAATACATATTTACCACTGTTGCATGTTTTTATTTTCTATATGCCCCCTTCCCTTCTCATTTTTACACAAATATATTTTCCATCTTATTTTCTTTTAGCCAATAATATCAAACAAAACAATGTATCTTCGTTACCTTATACAAATAAATAACAAAATATATAATTCATTAGATATTATCCTATACTATATGATTATATCTATTCTCTATCAGACTCCACTTAACATTTTCTTTCCCACCTTAAGTATTAGCCACTTAGATCTTCCACAAGCATTTATCTGTTTTACTTAATTGACCTATTATGAAATCATATTTTCATAGCTTTTCCATTTTGATTATTCCTTCTTATTCTTTCTGATTCTTAGTCCAAACTCCTCAAAATCTATTATATGTATTTTACTACTAAGGTACCTCTAAATGTGGAGTCCCCCTCTTCCATTTCTAACTATCAACTCTTAAGTCTCTTCTATCTTAGTTCATTGTTTTTTTTGCTTGCTTATAAATGTGCTTTTTCAAGAGGCACCTGGGCTTTCCAACCATCTAGTCAGAGCTGAAGAAGCTTCTTGGATGAGAAGCGAAACGTCTTCAAAGAAAAAACAGAAAATCCAGTTGCCTCTTGAAAAAGCATCTTTGGAACAACCATGACCCGGATGACTGAGAATCTCCATAGACATTTACCTGGTTAAATATTCAGAGCTTGACTTGTTAGAATGCTGTTCCAAGTATTTATTAACTACAGAAGACTTTGCTGACAGAAAATTAATTAGAATGTTTTTGAATGTAAAGTATGTATTATGAATGAGCATTGATAAGTGTCATGTAACCCTTCAAATTTTAGGCAGGTAAGAATCTTGTCAGATAAAAATCATCTTTTCATCTAACCCAGTCGCCTGATTCTCAGATGCCTTGGAGAAAATCACAAACCAGTTGTGATGTACAATAGAATTTGATAAATCTGTTTTTGTTCCTCTATCAAATCCACAGTTCTCATTGTAGTTTTTATAGAAGTCATATATGCTTCGTTAGCATAGCAGCCTAACTAATGTATAGGAAGTAGAAACATTTAAAAAAATTAAAATGAGATTCAAAAGTTTATTAACTATGAAAATAGAATACCTTGTTATTTTTAATATATTTTGGAACATCTTGATTATAGATTCCATATGTTTTCAGATGAATTCCTGCAATGAGATATCAGATGCATTTAATAATGCATGTAAAATTGGCAAAAGGATTTGAATCAAATATGCAAAGAGCAATGTTGACATTTCTATGATCTCCAGTTACTGTTTCTTATTTTGATTTTCTAACTAGAGCAACCTAAATGTTTCTTTATTTTTGCTTGAGACCACATGGCTTGTCAAATTGAGAAACTGATATAATAAGGAATTTACTTTCTTGAATTAGTTATAAGTGCCAAGTGTTTAATTTGGGGATATTTAAACAGCCATCTTGAACATTGTAGCCTTAAAATATTTTGAATTACATTTCTCAGCATTCTTGACCTTTGGCTTTGTTGATTCAAGTTTATGGGAATTCTCCAAACTGAAGAAAGCTACATTGGAAAAACAAGTTTCATATCTACACACTCATTTGTATATTTCAGAGGGAATGAATAGCACAGATTACTTTGATAGTTTTGTGAACTGATTTTTTCTTAGCTGGTCTGAGCTATTAGTGTTTGCATAAGAGACTAATATACTGAATTCAAACATACGCACAGTAGGACAAGGGTCTTATGTTGGGATTACAGCATTGTAAATACAGATTTTGAGCTCATGTGTTGTGCTGATGACCTGGGATGTGGCATAAAGGCAACACAGTTAAATAAGTGTCCCTTTAATACCTCCAACTTTGTCCCCAATGTCCAGGTTACCTTCGGCTGGAGAAAAACTCCCCAAAGCAGTCTTTAAGTGGAGGAAATTCAGTCCAAAAACAAAGTACATACAAACTATAAAAATCCACACAACCCATGCTGCAGTAATTAACTTGACAGAGCAGGAGAAGGAATTGCAGACTTGAAAGCCCAGCAAAACACACAAAATTGGGAAGACACCAAGAATCCAGATAAGCCTCTATGATACCAGATAATTCACGATTTGCACCCAACAACTTTGCTGTGGGCAGTTTCCCTTTTTAAACACTGTTCCCAGCTGCAGCTAATGAAGGGAATCGGCCCTTTCCTCTCCCGCAAGCCATGCAATTCATGTCATGCAACTCATGTTCCCTTCTCCGTTCCTGCATCCCCTAGGATCTTCCTCCAAATTCCCATTCCCTTGCTCTCCCTCTCCCCTGCTCTGCGCAGCTGGCCTTTGCCCTTCCCCAGTTTCCTCCACAGCCAACAGAACACACTCCCACTTTGTCAGCTGCTTGGCCTCCCCCTCTGAATCAGATTCTGATGGGTATGACATGTGCTATGTTAGATATGGTTAACAAATCACAATGTTCAGTTTACACATACTAAACCAGAATTAAATAAAAGCGATGTGTGGAACCAGTCTCATAAAAATATCTATCAACGGTCAATTTAAAATAAAAGTATTGCATATAAATTCTCATTTTATAATTAACATTTCATTTTATGTTTGTAAATGATTAGGCTGAGTGGCATGAATGAAATGGGGGGTAATGCTAAAATGTGGCTACTGCTAATGAAAACCAGAACTTTGAACTCTAAAAATCAAGGGCGGCAAAATCAGGGATTTAAAATAAAGCAAACATAGTTTAACTAGACAACTTGAACCACTTTTCTCTGTCTCGAGATCCTGGACATTTATTCAGCAAGTAAGTTCCAAATCTTTCAATCAACCATTAGGGAACCGACACAAAATAATAGCAGGGTTTTAAGAGATTCATAATTCTTGGGTGAGAGGTCAGAGGAGAGCCAAGGGAAACTGAGAAAAGAGCTGCAAAACCTGCATACATCCAGCATCTCATCTCAGGTTTAAAGAACGTTATACCTCCATATGATTTATTTAATTAAGGCTCAGCATATTCTGCAGAAGGAAAATGGATTAAAAAAATTAAAAATGGCTAACCAAAGCATAGTGGAGCAGAAGCCCATTTTTTGTGAGGAATTACAACTACAGTTGTCTAATTCACGTCTCTCCAACTTTAAGCCTGGCGGACTTCAACTCCCAGGATTTCCCAGGCAGCTTTGCTAATGAAAACCTTTGCTTTGCTGGCTGAGGAATTCTGGGAGTTGAAGTCCGCCAGGCTGAAAGTGGCCAAGGTTGGAGACCCCTGGTCTAATTGAAATAAACCTCATTGTCACTCGCGCAGAATTGCAGTTTCTGGTCGGGGCGGCATCTTTTCAAACCTGCTTCCAGCATAAAAATATACGTATGAAACTCCAAGCTAGACGATTGGCCCCATTTTTATTGTGGGCGCGGCTTCTACGTCATCTACTTCTGCCAAGGCCACGTTTATACATCAAATGACCACGTCGAACATGTTAAGGTCCTGGAAGATTAATAACGGGTTAAACAGCCTTCATCACCACAGAATATCACCTGGAAAAAACTTTCCCCCCAGTAACCAGCCATTAAAAACCTGCCCTTTTTCGCCCATCATTTCATTTGCTTCCTTTCTCTTCTTTAGTCGTTCTCGCTACAGCGGTTTGTGTTCTTTCCCTTCCAGGACGTTACTGTTGGGCAGTTCCATTACAGGATTTACGGTGGCCGCGAGAGGTCAATCCCAGTAAACCGAACTCGGTGGGCAGGAAGGCGGACGAGCCTGGAGCTGGGATCGCCATGGAGACCCTCTACCGAGTGCCGTTTTTGGTGCTGGAATGCCCCAATATTAAACTGAAGTGGCCGAGTTGGGTGCACATGCCCTCGGCCATGACGGTCTATGCGCTCGTGGTGGTTTCTTACTTTCTCATCACAGGAGGTAAATGCCAGAGACCGCAGGGGGCTGAAGCCGCCGGGGTAGGGCGCAGAGGGTCCCCCTGTTCCCCCACCCCTCCCGGTGAAGGAGTTCAGGAGCCGCCCCCCAACCAGGCTTGGTCCATCGCGGGGGAGGTGAGAGAAAGGGACGGCGAGGGCGACGCCTGAATACCCCTTCAGTCACGCCGGGACCCCCCCTTCCCTTCCCCCATCCCGCCTGCGGGAAACACTCCGTTGTAGAGATTCTCAGTCATCCAAGTCATGGTTGTCCGAAAGGTGACAACACAGATAAACCTCCAAGTGGCCTCAAAGACTCTCTAAAAAGGATGCAGATGACCAGCTGTCTGCAAAGACTATAAATCCTTCCATTCCCCACCATTCTGTCAGAGCTGAAGAAGCTTCTTGGATGAGAAGCGAAACGTCTTTAAAAGAAAAAACAAGTCCAGTTGCCTCCTAAGGAAAGCACCTTTGGGACAACCATGACCTGGATGACTGAGACTCTCCCTAGACATTTAGCTATATACAATTTGGGATGAACACCCTTTGAATGGTGTGTGAGTGGAATGGATTTCCAGACAAAAATTGCAGGATACAGGTGATCCTGAGGACACAGATAAATCTCCAAGGGCTTCAGCTACCTTCTAAAAGGATGCAAATGGCCAGTTGTCTGCAAGGAATATAAATCCTTCCATTCTTCACTAGTCTGTCAGAGCTGATGAAGCTTCTTGGATGAGAAGCGAAATGTCTGCAAAAGCCCAGTTGCCTCCTGAAAAAGCACATTTGGCATTTCCAGGCCACAGGCTTCAGCTGTTTCTTAAGCTTGTGGCATCTGGGCTGCAAAACTCCCAGTCTATAACTAGAAAAGTCTTCAGCATCCCCTACAATTTGCCCACTCTCTTCCTCTCTGTCATCACCCTTTCCCTTTTTTTGCAGTGCCTAAAAGTTTGCAGGAGAGCCATGAGTCCTTGGTGACTTTGGGATCAGACGGTCTCAGTCCTAAGAAATCTTGCAAAGAAAAATCTAGGGACTTCTGTTTATGGGAGATCCTTAGTCATCCAGATCAGCGGTTGCCGGGCCACAAGAAAATTTTGGTGGGCCGCAGAGAAATCTCACCCCCAGAGCACCCCCCACAAAGCAATTAATCCAGGCTGTGCAGAAACACAAGGCTGCACCGCCCACATGGCCCGCAGGAACCCACACCGCCCACTCACTCCTTACCCAGCATACTTGCCTGCTAAATTGCTATTTTTCCTTTTTCCGACCATCA